>NW_020897761.1:1963938-2524768 GCF_003984885.1 Neopelma chrysocephalum | reverse complement strand
ACCGCCGGGGCCTGGGCCCGCCTCTCCCGGCGCTGGGGCGGCGTGCGCGGCTCGGCTGGGCTCGGTCCCTGGGCCGGGGTCCGGTCCCTGCGCGCTGCGGGTCGGCTCCCCGCCCGCCCCTGCCCCCGGTGCCCGTCGCGCAGGAGCTGCCGCCGAGAGCCGAGTGATGCCCGCGGGAGCCCGAGAGCCCGGGCCGGGCTGTGCTGGGAAAACCGCCCCTCCAGCCTGTTGCTGCCCCGCGGGCAGCGCCAAGGACCTCGGCTCGAATGCCTTTTTTTTGTTGTCGTTGTTGTTTCCCCCCCGATCCCCCCCAGCCCCCCGCTCGGGTTTTTAATGTGGGTTTAAGGGGATTAAATCTGATGCAATCGGTTGGCTAAGAATAGCCTGGTCCGCGTTCCCTTCCATGTGCAAAGTGCTCGGATCCTGCGTGCTCGCACACGGGAGGGGTGGAGGTGCCGCTTCCAGCGGTGTTCCCCGCGCTGGGATGCGGGCAGGCTCGGTTTTCCGGGAGCCCCTCCGTCTGGCTGGGCAGCCAGAGCTCGGGTTTAAATTGGTATGCGGTGCCCTGACCGGGAGGAATTGCCTTTCTTTATTTGCGGGGAAGTACGAACCTGAGTAATTTGCAAGTGTGGCAGGCAGCAAGTCTGAGCTTATTCTTCATTAGCTGGCGAACTGCACGGGTTGTGTGTCTGGGATAAAGTACCTAGAGAATGTTGCGTGTAAAATAAGGTGCTTCTTCACATAGACAAATAAAGCTATAACAATTTTGTAGTTTAATTTGAATTGTGCAAAAAATATTTCGTTTATTGCTGGATGCAGGGCTCCAATCTGGCAATCTCTGTCTTCCAAATATGCTCTTATTCTTCCTAAATTCAAGCTTTTCTCTTTTAACTGCTACATCTGTTTGTTTTAAGAATTAATTCATTCTCATGCTGTCATTGCTTTTCCCACAGTTTGAGTGGTTTCCCATCTCTCACTCCCTATTTGGATGGGAAGAGGTTAGTGATTATCAGTGTGGAAGGAGAACACCTTTCTGTTCTGTTAATAGATTTATTTTTTGACAAAAATTTAGGCTTCTTGCTTTAAATAATAACTAAATTAAATTTATTCCTAAGTGAATAGTCATTGAAAATGAAATTGGGACAAGTGATGCCCTAGTAAAAAGGGTTAATTTACATTAGAATTAGAAGTTAGTGGTTGAATATGAAAGGCCTGTGCAGTTTGCAACTGTTATTGGTCTCAGAAAATGAATATTTGGAGTGGAAGTGTAGCAAGCGTCAGGCAGCGTCATTAATCTTTGCAGATGTAGTACCATTATTAGCATCCCTCTTACCTCTGGGGCACAGTTATCTTCAGTTTCCAGACACAAGTTTTATCTTCTATCAAATTCTGGCTCTGCAGCGTAGCTGGTGAGCAGGGCTGTGCTGTTTGTTAGGTGCCAGCCTGCCTTAAATCTCTGCTAAATGTGCGAGGGAGAGATACCTCCTGGCTCTGAGCAAGGAGTGAGAGTGAGCATCCTGTTACTTCAGATATTTTTTCCTTTGGTAGAACAGTTTTAAGGATTCAGGGAGGCAGGCAGTTTGCTGACTTTATGATGTGTGTGTTCCATTTGCCTAAGGAATCTTTATGCAGCTGTGGTGAAAATATTTTTGATGCTGTTGATGTTTTCTGCTTTATTCTCTGCAATCCAGGCATCGTTAATCTGGGCTGTGAATTTATAGCTGGATAAGAGCTTGAAGGCACACTAGTACATGGCTGTGGTCAGTTCTGTTGTCTGAGGCAGACTGAAAAGGGGGGAAAAGGGTTCTCTTGCTTCAGGAATCACCTTTTATTTCTCTTTTTCTTTTGCACCAGGTCTTGAAGTGTAGGGTGAAGGTTTCTCTTCACGGTGCATGGACGGAAAGCCAATGCGCAGGTAAGATACAAAAAACAATTGTTCTCCTCTTATCCAGATACAATAAACAATTTGAGTTGGTATCATATGTGCTTAGACTGTAAAATGTTGTTTGGTTTTAGGTTGTTTGTTTTTTTTTTTTTAAAAGCTTGGCTAGAAGAACTAGAATATAAATCATTCCTCCTTAGTCCTTACTTCAATGGATTTAGTTTTCAATATTTACAAGACCAGATGTCTTTAAGGAAGAGTATAGAACACAAGTTATAGTAATTCTCTACCCCCCTTTTACTTCCCCCATTTACTGTCATATTTGAAATTCATTGTTTAACTACTTAGGTATTCAAATTGTATAAAATAATCTGCCTGGGAATAAATTTAAACTTGATTTCCAAGGGGCATTATTTTTCTCTTAACTGAGGGAGTTTGATGGGTGAGGTCTTGGGTGAAAAGGAGATTTCCTTTTCTAATTATAGGTGCCAGCTGCCTCAGCTCTAATGAGCTGGAGATGCAGCTGAAGTTTAATTCAGGGGAGTTCTTGCTGTGGTTATGTCAGAAACATTATCTATCTTATATAGAAAAAGTTGTCACAGTAATTCAGCACGGTGACAGGTTTGCAAACAGGGTTTCCTGCTAGTTCTAGTTGCTTTTCACTATTTGATGGCAATCCCACGACAGAACTTAACAGCAAATATATTTCTGTACGTGATGCAGGCTAGGTGGAAGCTGAAGTTCTTCTCCTCTAAATGAAGTCAACTTATGCATTTTGCTTAGTCTGTGCTCTTTGGGATGTCAAAAGAAGGAAAACTTTATAATGAGTAATTCTGTAAACAGTCGTGTAAGAGAGGGCAAGAATTTTAACCATAGATGAATATACAGAGCATTTTTAGCTGCAGAAACCATTAGCCTCCGTTCTGTGTAAAGAGGAAATAAATAAATACTCATTTAAGCCCTTGAAGAATGGCATGGTGTTGTTTAATTAAATGAACTTCTCAAGCGCAACAAAAAAGGACTGTGCTGCTGCTGCAGTTAAGCTAATGAGTAAACCCTGGGACATGATATGGGCATCGCTGGGGCAAAGTATTGTTCAATACTTTTGCCAAGATAAGAGATGTGGTTTAGGCAATGTGACTTTTACAGTGAATTCCTTTTTCTCCAAGACAGATTAAACAGCAGATGAGTTCTCGTCCATCTTAGTCTTCTACAATGGAGATTGTTTAAATCTTAACCAACGTAAGCCCACAGCTCTTTGGGTTCTTATGTTGTGCTCCATTTATCAAAATGTTTTTGCAAAGTGACATAAAACTGGTGACTAGCTTGGCTTGTGTTCTTGTTTTCTTGTACTCTGTTTTTCATGTTCCTTGTGGAGAAATTGTAGTTCTGGATTTATTTTCATGCTTGCTGTTTTCTGCGTGTCGCACTGAGGCAGAGATTTAAAGTGCTGAAGTTCGTGTATCTTTTTTTGAGTTTGTGATCTTGGACTTGCTATAGTGGAAGTTCTGTTTGTCACTCGGACTGGGTAGTTTTAGTGGTGGGCAACAGCACAGGGCTGAAGAAGTAGAGGGTTGGTTTTTTATTATTGCTGCAGTCTGGCCTGACAGGCACATCTATGTATCGTGCTCTATATTCATTTCTTGAATACGTTTGCGTGTTTTAAGGGCCTCTGTGTGGATTGTTAAAATTTCTGTTTGTTCTTTTGCTGCGTGTCTTAGCAGAAAATGATGAAAGGTTTCCGATTGGGTTTCGGGCTCAGATCTTCCTATGAAGTCCAGCTAAACAGATGGCAGAGCACTTCCTTTTATGCTTTTACTCCGGGCTCTGCAGCCATTTAACGTGCCATGGGAGGGTCCTGGGAAGTACTGCAAAGAGAGGGGAGGGAGGCTTGGTCAGTACTGGGTTAGTAAACACAGTGAGATGGTATCAAATGCATTCAGAGGGTGGGAAGTACAGTTTGAACAGACAAGGAATTCCAGCTATTCCTGTCAAGATTATAGTAGAGAAAATGCTTTGATGCTCAAACAGGATGTGTCTTGCATTAGGAATGAAGGGAAAGTTGGGACAGGCTATTCTTGCTCACTGTCGGGGAAGCAGGAGAATGTGGTTTTGCTGAAGGTAAAAGCAAGGCAGTGGGGACCTCTCCAGTGAAGGACATGGTCCTGCAGCAGCACCCAAACAGGGGCAGAGCAGATCTGATATTCAGGGTCAGCCAAGAGTCCCATACTCCTCAGGCAAGTCTGTAGGGATGAGGAAGGACAGAGATCAAGACAGGAGGCCAGTTCAGGAGGTCATTATCAGTGGGGTGCACAGTCAGGTGCAAACATGTCTTTAACATAGGCATGAGGGCTTGAGGAGCCCCCAAGCAAAGTGGGGAGGCTCTCCCGGCTCTTTCTCACCAGCTTTTTCCTGGCAGCCTTTTCCCAGGTTTCAGCAGTGCTATATAGGGGCTGGCTTGAGCACAGGCAGCCAGACTCCGCTATAGGAAGGAGGCTTCTGATCCTGATCTTGCACTTGGGGCTCTCGTGTGCACTCAGGAAGTTATCCAGCTGCTTGGACATAACTCTTGCTCAAAACAAAGTAGAAAAGGCTCAGGAAGGTTTTGGAAGACTCCAACAGTGATCTCATCTTTCAGAGTATGGGCATCCTCATTAGTGGAACAGTTTTCTGGGCTTGGTCAGTGAATATCAAACTAAACAATGTAAATAGGAACAAGTACACCAGATGTTCTCCTTTTCTGTAAAATAAAATAATATTGCAGGCAGGTTTATCTGCTTGTTTGCTTAACTTTGTTGAGAAAGCATACTGAAATTTTGCTGGTTAGGCAAGAAAATGAATCAGGGTATTTTTACTAATAATCAAACTTTTAGCTAACTAATTCCTAGAGTGATGATTGCCACAATAAAGCATTTCCATTTACTTAGTTGGCGGTGTTGTGGTGATGACTTTTGTTGCCAAAGGCTGGGCCAAATCAAAGGACTTTGTTCTAGAAGTTCTGTAATGAGTATAGGAAATATTTCCTTTGCGTATGTGTTAACTTCAAAGCAAGGCATTGAAAGATATCGCTACTGGTTTGGTTTGTTGTTTTTATTTGCTACTAAAATCTCTTGCTACTGAAACCCACTACAGCAATGTATGATTTTTGGATTTCAGTTGATGTTTTTAGCCTGAGACTTGTTCTGTTTCATAGGCCTTAAGTCACCCTGTTGTTTTCTCTTGAACTGTGTTAAAGCCAGCTCATAGTCTCATGCTAAAATGTACATTACCATAAGCAAAAAAAGCAGATTTGAAAGTGCCCTATGACAGTAGAGCACAGTAACACACAGTAGTGTGTTATTAGGTATTTTTTTGAATTTTGGAAGAAGCTGCTGCAAGGATGGATGTCTCATAGATGCCTGTGTAAACGAATGAAGTTTTGAGAACTGGCATAGCGGAATAAAATGGAGGCAGAGCAGGCTGTTTATTTAGCTGACTTAGTGTTGCAGACTGCCTGTGCTCCCATTTGTACTTCTCAGCAGTGTGCTACAAAAACTGATCCTTTGTCAGCCCTTTCTTAATCCCATTGTATTTGCTGATTTCCCCAGCCTTGCATTTTGATGGAAGCTAATCCCAGAATATCTGCATAGCTGGGTGTGAATCTTTTATCCTTGCATACACATTTCCTCTCCGATCCTGCTCCTCAGCCCTCCTTAATCACCTCGAGTATTCAGGAGCAGCTCTGAGCTCTGCATGTGGGGGGGAGGCAGCTCCCCTGCCATGTGAGAATCAAGTGCTGCCTTCTGTCTTTCACACCTCTAAGCTACTGACTCATCATTTCATTCTCTATGCATATATATGCATAATGCACACATAATGCAGTGGATTTATTATCCTCGTGGAGGCACATGCCATCAGACATTGTCCTTTCCATTCACACTTCTGTGGCTGTGTATAACAGCAACCCACCGTGCTTAACATCAAACATCTGGGTTGATCCAGTGTGGAAATTCCTAAGTCCATTGATCACTAGCTTCTGCATTACCCAGAGATAAGTTATGGATGAATCAGGAGTTCTGATTTGATTATTACTCTTTTTTCTGTCCATTCAATTTTCTTTAATCATTAACCAGCAGTTTCTCTCCTGGAGGAAGGAGGCTGGATACAGTGCAGGCTCTTAGATAAATGCTGATGGGAACAATGCAGGAATGGCTCCAATTCTTATTAACCAGACTCCTTTTCAGTTACTTAGAGTGTTCAGCAGGGCCTCATTTAAGCAGAAAAATCCTGTTCTGTCCTGGCTAGGAAGGACTAGGACTGGCCAAGTAATCATGTGGCATAAGATGGTGCATCCCATCTCTCTGCAAGGAGTCTTGGGTGGTGGGATTGGCAGGCTTCTCTGTATTCCTTGTGGCAGCATAGCCTTAATCTCATCTTTCTCTACTTGGATCCTGTGCCAGTCTAAAAAGCTCTTTGAGATCTGCTTTAGGGCTCTTTTTGTCATTGAGGAAAACCTACAGGGTTTAGGTTAGATGGCAGGAAAAGGTTTTTCACTCAGAGGGTGGTTGGGCACTGGAACAGGCTCTACAGGGAAGTGGTCACAGCCCCAGTGCTGCCAGAGCTCAAGAAACATTTGGACAACACTCTTGGGCACATGGTGGGGTTGTTGTGGTGTCCTGTGCAGGGCCAGGAGTAGGACTTTGATGATCCTGATGGGTCCCTTCCAGCTCAGCATATTCTTTGATTCTATGAAAGAATGTCCTGTCCTGGATGTGTGCCATGTCCTGTCATCTGTAATTATGTGAAATGGGGTTTTATTTGAAGAATGCCTGTTCTGTGTTTAGATGCTTTGACTGACAGCCTGGTCAAGACAAACTGTCCAAAATTCTAGTAACATGTGTCTTAATAGAGCTCTTATTTTTTTCCTTTTTTTCTCCTGGTTTGACGTAGTTTCAAACCCCTGTTGCACAAAGAAATCCACTTGGCTTGCTTAGCAAGAGCTAAACTCTACAGGGGAGTGATTGTCACCACCTTTCTCCCTTTCTTGGTAGAGGGATTAAATTATTTACCCTCTGGCCTTGGCTGCTGAGGACTATGAAATTAAGCCAATTAGGTAAATTAATGTTCACCCAAGATTTTTCTAGAGGTACCATTAAATTTGGTTTATGTATGCTGCTGCTAAGGGGTCTTAGCTGCATTGTTTGTGGGGAACTTGGCAGAGCTTTGAAAAGGGTTGTCAAACCCCACAAGGTGAATTTAGGTTGTGAGGGACAAGAGTGGGTGGAGGAGAGCGAGAGCAGTATAACAGCAGGAGGATTTGTCAGAGGTGTCAGGAAAGGAGAACGGTGATGGATGTAAAAAAGATGGAGTAGGGATAAAAAAACCAAGGCATTTAAGGTGCAGAGGCTGAGCAGGAGCAAGCAGCAAAACCCAGAGGGGAGGCCCAGCTGGATCTGTGTAACTAAGATATGAGGGAGAGGTAATGGTCTGAAACATCTGAATATGATGATCAAGGAGAGGGTGTGGAGAGAATGGGAAAACAGGCTAAGATTCAAGTGAATAATTTGGGCTGCTGCAAAGAGACTGGTTTCCCTGTGGTTAGAAAGTGCATTTGACATAATAATGAGAGGAAAAGATGCAAGTTATTTTTTTTTAATTCTTTCCTTCAAGCCTGCTGCAAAATACATTGAGCAATGGCAAAGCCAAGCTAGATTTCCTTTTAACTCTTCATATGAACAAAGTGAGGCAGTGACAGCTCACATATGCCAGTGCACCAGAGAAGCTGGTAGTAGAGACAGCACGTATTGGGTCTTTCAGTAGATCTCCAACAGCCATAAACCATCAGTATTCTGATATATTGCTCAATATACTTTTATTGCTCTAAGTCATGGTTTTCCTTTGGCATGGGAAGAGGCAACAGTTTCCTGATTTTCTTTTGTTTTCCTAGTAATTGATATTTCACTGGTGCTGGTGCAGCTTTTTAAATAATTGTGTATGATACGTGGCAGAAATTCACACGTGCTTGGAACGTGCAAAACGGCATCTCAGTTATGTGAGTGCTGATCTGCTTGTTTAGTCTGATTGCTGAAAGTAAAGTTTGGTTTAATTCTCTTGTTTAGCACAGTCATGACTTGACAGTGAAGCTTGGGGTGCAGGCAGATGTTTGTGCAAAATGAGGTCAGGGATGTGCCATCTTGGTTCATCCCTGCAGAACTGCAGAAGGGCTCCTGTTTTCTGGAGTTGTGGCATACATGTTGTGAAGCATGATCTGTCAGCGTTGTTGTGCTGCTGGGCAGAAGGATATTGCACTTAAGCTGTGGCAGAGCTGACATCTCTTCAGGTACCTTTCCTTTATCACTCACATCTCTGAACTGCCATAAAGAATGACATCAGTTAGCTAGAACATTTTTCCTACTCTGTGCCAGTGATTTAGTTTATGTGTTCTTAAGTCATTCTTCATCTCTGAAGTTACCATCCTGACTTTATTATCTTCTTTTTTTGATAGGCTGATAGTTGTGGACACTTGGATTGTTTCAACTATTTGGTCTGATAATCCCGTTTTCCTTCTGTAGTCCTTACTCTGCCATTCTTGGGAAAGATTAACCTTCAGGGAAGGTGGATTGAGGCAGGAGCCTCCATAATTCAAAAATAACTGAAAAGGTGGTGATTAAATGGGTATTCTGTGAACCTGAAAGATACTCATGGTAGGCTGCAGACCATCTTAAGTTACTGAAGTCTGTGAGGCAGTTTAGTGTGTTCAGATATTACAGTGATGAGCGACCCTATTAAAAACGTAGGTAGCAGAACAGAGAAATTTGGTTAAATCATGGAGCTGGAATTCTTTGCAGTGAAAATCCATCTCCAGCTCTGTCAAAGAAAACTCAAGTGATGGTGGGCAAGTCAGCTGATCTCTGCTTTGAGTCACTCTCTGAAATGGGGATAATGCCTCTCCACCACACAAGGCTACTGCGAGGTTCAGTTCATAAATATGTGAGCATAGCTGGATATTACAGCGGTGTGTCATAGAAAGCATATAAAAATAGCTATAAACAGAAGCCTGTTGCAAGTTGGCTTTTGTTTACTTCCAAGCAAGCTTGGGTCTGGGACGGATTCCTCTTTCATGTGATCACGTGCCTGTTTTCCAGCATGGACTCGCGGGCACTGCTGGTTTCTGTGCTCGTAACCGGCGCGAGCTGCAGGGCTGTGGTGCTCGGTCGGTGCTGGGCTCGCTGACGATGGTGCTGTATTATTATTTCCTGCGCTGCAGGTGTACCAGCACTCGGCCAGGAGAGACCGGAATGGACGTGACCAGCCGCTGCACACTCGGAGATCCCAACAAGCTGCCCGAGGGGGTGCCGCAGCCCGCTCGCATGCCCTACATCTCCGACAAGCACCCCCGGCAGACGTTGGAAGTCATCAACCTCCTCCGGAAGCACCGGGAGCTGTGCGATGTGGTGCTGGTAGTGGGCGCCAAGAAGATCTACGCCCACAGGGTGATCCTGTCAGCCTGCAGCCCCTACTTCCGAGCCATGTTCACCGGGGAGCTGGCGGAGTCCCGGCAGACGGAGGTCGTGATCAGGGACATCGACGAGAGGGCCATGGAACTGCTGATCGACTTTGCCTACACCTCTCAGATCACTGTAGAAGAGGGGAATGTCCAGACCTTGTTGCCTGCTGCTTGCCTTCTCCAGCTGGCCGAGATCCAGGAGGCCTGCTGCGAGTTCCTTAAGAGACAGTTGGACCCTTCCAATTGCCTGGGCATCCGAGCTTTTGCTGACACTCACTCGTGCCGTGAACTGCTGAGGATCGCTGACAAGTTCACACAGCATAACTTCCAGGAGGTAAGAAGCTGGTGTGCTGGAGTCATGGGGTAAAGTGTCTCAATGTGTCCTGTGAGAGCTTTGAGCAACTCATTTTGTCTTTCTTTCCAAATCCTGCCTTTACATCTGCTCTGTGCCCTAACAGTGATGGGTGCCAGATGTTAGGTGGGGAAGAAAGAGGGCAGAGGTACTGTAGGACTGCGTTGTACTGATGGTTTGTATATGATCCACAGCATTTCTTCTCTGAGAGTTGTGTGATGAGTGCTACATGAGAGGCAGGGTCATGGATGCAGTTGGATTTGGCATTGGATCTGACATGGCAGCACAGTGGTATGACATTCCATTCCTCTTTCAGAAGTGTTCTGGATTCTACATGATTGGAGGGCAGACAGGTGTTAAAGTAAGGAAAACACATCAGTAGAACCAAAGAAATTGATGTTGAGCTCTGGGATTGGAAAAGTGGGTGTATGGGGGGCACACAGCTGCCTCAGTGGAGACCTTGACTCCCTTGCTGGAGCAGAACTAGGATTTGGCATCTATTATTCAGCAGAAGTTGTCTGAAAGTAATTCAGATGTGTAATATTGTAGCTGACCTTTATATACTCAAATCTCATCCTTTGTTAATTCTGCTTAGATGATATTTTGGGGAAAAAAGATACCAGCAGCTGGTTCAGGGAAGGATCAGCATAACAATTAGGATTCTGTGAGCAATAGTCAAGAGATGGATCTTTACTGAACTGTAACACCCGAATACATAAAGGAGCCTAACCCTTAAGTAGTGTCTTTCCTGAGCCCTGGTAGGAAGGGCAGGAATTTGTGTATGTTTTGGAAGCAGCTACTCTGTAGGAGTGTGCTCAGCATGAAGGTTGGGTCCTCTGCTAGAGAGATTCATCTCTTGCCTCTTCCAGAAACTGCCCTCTGCTATCCTTGGAACAGGTAACCTGATGTGGAGAAATCTCTTCCCACCAGCTTCGCAGGTAGATCCTTTCCAAAGGGAGTAACTCCAGTATTGACTCCTGATGCTGATTTAGTTTCCCTAGAGAAGCAGCAGTGTGTAAGTGCTGTGAGTGATTGCAGCTTGCTGTCTTTTTTTCCTTGGACATGCAGGAAGCCAATTGGAATTGTATTAATTTCAGTCAGGTTGAACTTAAGAAAAATCTGAGCAGTATCAAACACAAAACGTGACTGTTGGCCACAGTGAACACAATACTTGTTGTCTAACTGTGGACACAACATCAGTTTACTCTAAAAGTTGCAATTAAATGCATCTTTTCTAATCAAATAGAATTTGCTGTTTGAGATGAGTTCATTTTTTGTAGAACTTGATGATTTCACTAAAGCCTACATTTTATGTGGCCATTTCCTGTGCTCTGTGCTTGCTCTGCACTTCTCTTCTTCTGCATTTTTTTGGGGAGCAAGATGGTAACCAGATGGTTGTTTATTTTCAGTGCTTGGTCATTTTAATGGTTAGAATTTGTTATTATATGAGTAGGGCATGCTTGCAAGCCTCTAAATAACTTTTTAACAGCTTAACAGTTTTGTTTTAAAATGTTTTAGCATTAATACACACAGCTGGCTTTTAAGAGCTGCTTGCTATGAGCTTCTTTTCTTTTGCAGTCACTTGAAGACAACTTAGTGTCTTCCTTATCCCTTCTAAATCACACAAAGGCAATAGTTTTGGATTGAAAAAAACACTTTTCCTCATAGATGATGCAAATTATAATTGACTTAACTGAATCACGGCCCCTGGAAAACAATGGCTTGGAATCGAGCACTATTTCTTTGGCCTGGGCAGGTTTTGGTGTCCCCTTCAGTGCTTCAGGAGTTCTGCAGCTCTTCATCCCTAATAACCACTTCTTCTGCTTCCACTCTTTCTCTGCAGAAAATGTTAGTGGTGCTGCTTGTTGGGATTGTATTCCTTCTGCCAGTGCTTTCCATCGGAACAGTGGATTGGTAATCCCTGATGGAAGCCAAGGATTTGGCTACTTAACCATCCTCCACTGTGGAGGCTGAGAACTGATAAAAAAATGTGCCTTCTTCTGCTGAGGCTGTATGGTTCTGGTTCCTCCAAGCTGGCAAATAGGAACAAGAGATGGGAAATTCCTGGATGGCAAAGTGAAATACTAAGCACTAGGCATCAGGCCAACCCATGCAGTTACTTTGAATGCAGTTTGAATTGCTTCGTGTCCTCTGCTGTGCTAACCTCTGGTTCTATTAATTTTTATGTGTATTGCTGCATTACATCATTAACTTCTGGGTAAAATGTTTTTCCAATTTTTCCATTCCCCCCAATTTAATTTCTTGCCTAAAACCCCTAGTGAATCTTGTGCATGTAATGTGAAATGGTTCTATTAGCAACTCCTCTGTACAAAAACAGCCTTTGTGGGTTTTTTTTCTTGCTTGGTCTCTTGACATCTGTGTGAAGGAAAGAAATACACTTAAGGATGAACAACTTGTGCTTTTATCGAGAGACAAAAATTGCACTCCATATTGTATAGTCTGACATTTATTCTATCTGTAAAAACAGTGATGCACATGAATATTGCAGAGGAAATGAAACCCATCCAATTCTTGTTCAGTAAGCAAGTCAGTCAAATAGATCATTAATATTAGTCAGGTAATTATGAGTGTCCTTATAATTAAGCCAAAATAAGCCTAAGCATTTTAAATAATGATTTGTTTTACTATGTAAACTAACAAGTTGCATGGTAGTAATAACTTGGTTTAAAGTGCTTCCAGTGCTTTGAGTTTTGAGGCCATCAATGCAGCTGGGTTTTGTGAGGGTGGAAGAGCCTGGATGACCATCCTTAACTCATAAACTTCCAGAGCTGCTGTTTTCAGAGTCTGAGGCTGCATTACAAACTGTTGGAGTGAAGTTTACACGTAAACTTGTCCTTGTAGAAGGGAAGAAGACTCTGGAAAAATGCTGATAAAGATCTTTAATGACCAACCCAGTTCTTAGTTTAAGGCCTAAGCAGTGTGTGGGCCAGCCTTGTTGAGGCCCTTACTGCCCCTGGAAGCTTGTGGGACCCAAGAATCAAGTCTGGATCTTGTTGTCTGCTGTGTTCTTTTTTACCAGTATTTTCTGTTGTCAGTTACTTGGCAATTCCTGCATGTTTGTTCAGTGCCCTTAAATAACTTCTTTAGGTAATTAAAAGGACTGCACAGCTGACTGCTGTTGAGATGATCGTGTCAAAGAATGTTTTTCTTTAATTTATGCAGCAAATCATGAAATAAGTCACAGAATTCTAATGTGGTAGCAAACGATAAGGACGAGCCACTGAACCTCTGGGAGATTACACGCTACAGACTGGGGATGCTTGTAGGGAAGCCAAACTGGTGGTTATCAGTCAAGCCATTTCTGCAGTTTTTATTTTGGTCCTTGCATCTTTCCCATCTACCTTGTGTCTGTGCAGGAGCTGTGGTTGTGTGCAAACTCTCAAGGCAGCGTTTGTGACTCACGTGTGCTCTGTTCTGTGCTGTGTGAGCAGTCCTCCAGCAGCAGCCAAAGCCTCCTGAGAAACTTGGTTGCTATCTTGGATGCTGAAGGAATTAATGTGTTTGCAGATTGTCAGTGGCTTGAATTTCACAAGAGATCAGTCCTTAGGGGCTCAGGAGTCTCTGATTCCCTCTTTAGTGCATCTCGACTTGTGCATACTCCATGTATATATTTAGAGCAAATCAAAGAGACAGGATCAAATGAGTCCCTCTCCTGAAGTATTTTCTGGTCTGCCACAAATCAGCATTCAGGCTTTCCATGTTCTCTGCAGTGCCTCTGGTAACTTATTTGAGACTCTTCTTTTTGTGCACTGTTTTGGTTTTCTTGTGAATCAGTACAGCTTTTGAGTCACGTATTTATCACAGTATTATTTCTGCCTTATATATTAGACACTGCAGACAAGAAGACTGATTTTAAAGAAGGGCTTTGTTTTTCCTAAATTTTGAAACCCGATCAGTGTGTTTTGTGGTTTAACCCTTTAGGAGCATCCTATAAAAAAAATTGGTGCAAAATTCCCTGTCTCTTGCATCCCCATCTAAAAGTGCCCTTGTTGTGTTGGTAGGGACTGACTGCAGTCTGCTCTGTGCAGCAAACCCTTCATATGCTGGTATTGAAACCCGTGGGTATTTGACATATTACTGGGTTAGTCCATGAAGTGCTGGAGTGGTGGCTCTGGTGTTTTGGCCTCTGTCCTTACTTTCTTACTTCTTTTGCTTTCCCAGGTAATGGAGAGTGAGGAGTTCATGCTGCTTCCTGCCAATCAGCTCATAGACATTATATCCAGCGACGAGTTAAATGTGCGCAGCGAAGAGCAAGTGTTCAATGCTGTGATGGCCTGGGTGAAGTACAGCATTCAGGAAAGAAGACCCCAGCTGCCACAGGTAATCCTGAGCACAGTAACATTCCCGGCTGCTTTATCCAGGGGGAGACTGAGGAGGGGTCACAGGGTGGTGCCACAGCAGTTCTGAATGCACACAGAGCCACTGAACTTCTCTCCGACTCCCACCTGTGTTAGGTGGCTTGCACTGTCCCTTCATCTAGGCTGGAAGCTGCACTGGCTAGAGCCTTAAATAGGGAATTTGGTGGATTGTTTCCAGGTAGGAACTTGCCAAACTAGCTTACTCCAGTCTGTCCAGACAAACCTGCCTGCACTGCTTTGAGTGTTGTATCAAAAACACAGTGGAGAAGAAAAAGCTTGTCTCGGTTTGCAGTGCATCTTTAAGCTCTGCTGCTTGATTTGTGCCTCAGCCCTCATGGAGCTTGTCAGAATGGTTTTGTTGGAATGCAGTGCTTCCTCTAAGCCAAGGCATTTCATGGAGCAGAACCCATTCTGACAAAGCTGTCAGCCCAAAGCCTCTGAAGTCTCGGGCTGGCTGATCAAAAGAGGTGAGCATCTGCCTGCCTCAGTGTTTCTGCTTTGGAAGTAGACATTAAATGCAACTTTATTTACTGGAAAGCTTTTGAAAATGGCTTTAAATAAACAAACCAAACTGGAAAAACCTGCTGTTCTCAAGGCAGGTCTTCATGCTTTTATAACTGTCTATACCTGCTTACACCTCCAAATTCTAAACCATTGTGAAAGGAGTGTTATTACTTATTGTTCGTTTACTCTGCAATACCACTCAAGTTTGAGAGAGCTAAGTGGTTGATAAAACTACTAACTAAATTAGTGTTCAGGCAGATGTATTGACATTGTGTCATTTTTTTAAAGGTTTCCAACTGTGACCTTGTTTTCAGCTGTTAATAGATCCAGTGGATTGTCCCCTTTCAAAGACTGATTTTCTGCTGGATATCTAAATTGGTATATTGAAAAGGCAAAGGTGCTGTAAGATGAGCTGTATTTAACTGAAGTGCCAGGTTTTGGGTAGGTAAATGCCCATGCATGTGTGCCACAGGAACTATTAACTGTCTGTCAAAATTTGTTAACCACTATGGAGCAAGTCCAGAGGAGAACACCAAGATGATTAGAAAGATAGAGCACCTCTCCTATGAGGAAAGGTTGAGAGAATTGGAATTGTTCAGCCTGGAAAAGAGAAGGCTTTGGGGTGACCTAATTGGGCTCTCCAGTACCTGAGGTGATCCTACAAGCTGATGGGGCCAGGAGAGACAGGGCAAGAAGGAATGGCTTCAAACTGACAGAGGGCAGGGTTAGATTGGATAGTAGGAAGAAATTCTTACCTGTGAGCATAGTGAGGCACTGGAAGAGGTTGTCCAGAGAAACGGTGGCTGCCCCATCCCTGGAAGTGTTCAAGGCCAGGCTGGATGGGGCTCTGAGCAACCTGGTCTAGTGGAAGGAGTCCCTGCCCGTGGCAGGGGAATTGGAACCAGATGATGTTTGAGTTGGAAGGGATTTAAAGCATTCTATGATTCTGCTGTTTTCCGTTTTGCTTCTTGCATCTCTGTGGGTATGTGTGGTTCACCACTGACGTTCTGTTTTGTGTTTCAGGTCCTGCAGCATGTCCGCCTGCCACTGCTGAGTCCCAAGTTCCTTGTGGGTACAGTGGGTTCTGATCCGCTAATTAAGAGTGATGAGGAATGCCGGTAAATCTCCTCAGTGATTCACAGAATTGGATTGTGTTGTTCTCTGAAACTGTGCTGACTTGTCAGTGCTAAGTGGGTGATGCCTCACAATTTCATCTTTTCAACTGGAAGGAGAAGAGAAGCAAGAAAAAGTGTTTTCTATTTCCATAATAGTCAGTGTGTGCCCTAGAAGTGTTTTTCTTCTTTCTGGTTTTCTGTGAAATAGCAAACTTTAAGTGTGCAGTTTGGCTGTTGGTTTGACCTTTCAGTGTATTGATTTTCATTTTGCCTTTTTTTCCCCGCTCTAGTCATGGCCTTTTATTACAGCTTAGCTTTTACATGGCTTTCTTGATGATCTCAGTAAGAGTTCAAGTATCTTTTCTATGTAAAATGTCTGCACTTTGATAATTGAATTGGACTCTGGGATTAGAGTCTGCTCTTTCCCACAGTGCTAATGCAGGGAAGTTGTCATTTCCCCCTCTTATGGTACGAGTCTCACCTTTCTGGCTCTGCAGAGTTCTGTGTCATCTATAAAGCATACAATTTATCTTGTACTTGTTGTAAAAACGTTCAGGGGACAGGCTGAACTCTTCTCTTCCTGAATAAGCATCCATACTGGGGGAATTCCACCCTTGAAGAGGGAAGGAGGACTTTTTTGTTCTTTTTTTGTTTTATTCAAGGGTTTGGAATATTAGGATTAGTCCAGGTGGCAAGTCATGAATGGATGGACAGTGTGAGCTGGCCAGAGCTGATGGAGAAAATATTCACCAAAGGGTACTATCTCCATCTATTGGTTGTGTGTGTATTATGTATTTGTGTGCTTTCCAACTCCTGTTCTGTTCGGAGGCAAAACAACTGATTGTTAAGTTTTAGCTTGAGGCAGACTGGGGTTTTGTTTTTTGGACAGCAAGCCTGACAAATATCTTGTCATAGTTTTTTATCAGTCTTTTTATAGCAGGTGATATCTGTTATTAACTCTGGCCAAATATTGGTACTGGTTTACTGCTGTCACTGGGTAAATGGCTTGTAAGCAACCGATGAGTATTTAGGTGACAGTGTGAGTTTTAACTAGAGCTGTTTATGCACTTGTGTGATGTGTGAATACCTGAAGAGCATGACTAGTGCTGGCTGCTCTTCCCATCAGTTCTGATTCATACCTTCTCCTGAGACTGCGGGTGAGCTTTAGGAATTGATATTTTCCTGTCTGGCACAGGGATCTCGTGGATGAAGCTAAAAATTATCTGCTGTTGCCCCAAGAGCGGCCGCTGATGCAGGGACCAAGAACTAGGCCACGCAAACCCATCCGCTGTGGAGAGGTGCTCTTTGCAGGTGTGTATCTTTGCAGGTGTGTGTGGGTAGTGCCCAAAGGAGAGCTACAAAGATGGTGAAGGGGCCATACAGGAGTGGCTGAGGTCACTTGGTTGGTTCAACCTGGAAAGGAGGCTGAGGACAGACTTCATCACATCCTGGAGTTTCATCTCAGCGGGAACCAGAGGGGCAGGCTGTGATCTCTGCTCTCTGGTGACCAGCGATAGAACATGAGGGAATGGCATGAAGCTGTGTCAGAGGAGGTCTAGGTTAGGTTTTAGGAAAAGGTTTTTCACCCAGAGCGTGGTCTGGCACTGGAGCAGGCTCCCCAGGGAAGTGGTCACAGCCCCAAGCCTGACAGAGCTCAAGGAGCGCTTGGACAACACTCTCAGGCACGTGGTGTGATCTTTGGGGCTGTCCTGTGCAGGTCCAGGAGTTGGACTTTGTTCCTAGTGGGTCCCTTCCAGCTCAGACTATCCTATGATTCTGTGTATCATCCTTGCTGGCTTAGGCCAGGAGACTCCAGGCAGGATTTTCTGGTGGTGGGGTTCCCATAATGCCAGTCTTCACAACATATTTCTGAAATGACCTGTGCATTAATATTTGGAGGTTTGTCTGTCTTACTTGTGTGATTTCTCTGGTGCTGTGAATGCCAGCACCAAATTTCCGAACTTAAGTAAATGCTCCTGAAAACCTTATTCTGCTTTCTAATTATAAACCTCAGAATGACTCAGAGATGGGGCTACTGGCACACGGCTGGCAGAGTCTGAGGGGATTATTTGTGCCAGGAGCACGTGCAGTGGGTGAGCCCAGGGTGTTTGAATGGCACTGTCTCCTGTGTTTGGTTGCAGTGGGGGGCTGGTGTAGCGGGGACGCGATTTCCAGCGTGGAGCGCTACGACCCTCAGACCAACGAGTGGAGGATGGTGGCTTCCATGAGCAAAAGGCGCTGTGGCGTTGGAGTCAGTGTTCTGGACGATCTCCTCTATGCTGTGGGAGGCCACGATGGTTCCTCCTATTTAAACAGCGTGGAAAGGTAGGTCTCCACAAGGCCACTGTGCAGAATGTTAACTCTGAATGTTTAAACCTGGGTGCAGCCTCTTAGAAATGAGTTCGTTTTGCCAGGTGTGTTCTTGTTCTGCTGAAAACCTGAAATTTATGTTACGTGTGATCTATATTTCCTCCCCCCTTTGCACAGTCCCTCAATATCGTGTTGCTTTGCTGCTGAACTGGGACTTCATGCATAGCAGCTTGTGTCATGTTATCCCCAGCTTAATGGGACAAGCCATAGCCTTTGGAATAGGGCAGGAATCTCTAAGAGATGGGTCTGGGTATAATTGTTGGGAGGAGTGATGATCTTGGTTAACCTCCTTTGCAGTTGCTGGTTTGTTTTTAGCATTATTGAGGAAGGTGAGGTTACAGTAAGCATTTCTTAGTTGTTGAGGGAAAGATCCTGAAATTTTATTGAGGAGTGGCAACTAGAGAATTAAGGAACCTTGGCACTAAGACAGAAGAAGGAAAATAGGTCAGTTTTAGGCCTATGAAAGATTTAAGTCAAACAAGTTTTACCAAGCTTCCTGTTTCTGGGAGCTGCATATGGCAATTCCCATGCCTAAAAGCCACATGACTCAAATCTTGTACTCAGATCATGACTCAAATCTTCTAGTACTCTAAATCTTGACTGTGTAATGAATCCAATGAGCTATGCAAATATCTCCTCCCTCCTCGGGCCTCCCCATCTTCCCACCTATCTCTTGGATATTCCCATATTCCCAAGTCATGACTCTAGCCTAACATCTCCCACGTCCTGCACTTTCTTGCTATGCACCATGTCTCCTTGTCTCCGGATTCCCAAGTCCATCTGGTTCCTTCATCTTTTATCTGGAAGCGCAGGTCCCAGTGCTGGCTGAGTTCTCATGTGAACTGCAGAGAACACAGAGCAGGGTAACTCTGGCTGCTGCTCTTTGCATAGCTGCAAGTTACCACATGCCAGCCAGTCCCTGCTAACCTGCTGTCTCAGGAACCTGAACCTTTGATCCTCAGCTTGAATCATCTCAAGCTGCAGTTTGAACATCCCCAGAATAACATGTACTTGGATGCATTATAGCACTTCAGGGGTTTTATGCAACTTACAAAGAGCTGTGTTGCAGTTTAAGCTCAAGATAGGCAGGTTTCACAGCCTTAGTAGCTCCTGAGCATGGGAGAGTCTAAAGCAGACCTAGACAGGTAATTTGTGCTGTTTTTTCCAGGTATGATCCCAAGACCAATCAGTGGAGCAGTGATGTGGCCCCCACCAGCACCTGCAGGACCAGTGTTGGAGTAGCAGTTCTGGGGGGCTACCTCTATGCTGTGGGTGGCCAAGATGGTGTCTCTTGTCTCAACATTGTGGAAAGGTACTTTTTATTACGAACATAAAAAGAGGAAGATGTGGGGCACACGGAGAAAGAGGGTCTGTTGTAAGGCGCGGTTGACGTAAGACAAGCTGGAGAGGAGGTAGAAACTATACAGGTCTTGTAGTGATTTTTGTTTGGAGAGAATGACAGAATCACAGAACATTCTGAGTTGGAAGGGGCCCACAGGGATCATCGAGTCCAGGCCAGTGTTGCTGCCCCTTTGTGAAGGTGTCAACACTTCACTAAGCTCTGGTGTTTATTCTTTTGCCAGGTATGATCCCAAAGAAAACAAATGGACTCGAGTGGCTTCCATGAGCACCAGGCGCCTGGGAGTTGCAGTGGCTGTGCTAGGAGGCTTCCTGTATGCTGTGGGAGGCTCTGATGGAACATCTCCTCTCAATACTGGTATGCCTTTTGCTGTCCCTTAGTTCCAGTCAGCACTTATCAAGGTCCTGTTTGCCCTTAGGGTCCCCAGATGGCTGTTGAATATTTTAGTGATCAGTTTGAGGTGCTTTTTCTTTATTAAATAGTATTTTGCCATACAGTAATTCACTCTCCAGGCTTGTAAGCCCCTATTGCCTAGTTGTTTATGTCATATTTTTCTTTCTCAGTGCTGCGTTTGGCAGTGTGTCCTGAATGCAATGCTTTGATTATTTGCATAGCAGTTGCAAGCACATCTTTTTTCCTGCAGCAGCCCTTTTCTGCTGCAGGAAGGAAGGTGCCAAAGGTAAAACTGCTGCAAGATGGCAATGCGGGTCAGTTTGTAGCATTGCCAGCTCCCTCTTGAGTGAAGTTCTGAGTGCGATTGAGACAGGAGAGAAAATAACGAGTGTTCTGTGGAAGAAAAGAGAGAACACACTGGTTCATCATAGCTTTGTTGTGTGAAAATTGTAGTGTCTTTACAGTGAGACTTTGGATGAGGGTTCAAAAGTGCAGATCCCTAGTGCCTGCCAGCCCTGTTGTCCAAAGACGTGTCGTTTCCTCCGCAGTGGAACGCTACAACCCCCAGGAGAACCGCTGGCACACCATCGCACCCATGGGGACGAGGAGGAAACACCTGGGCTGTGCAGTGTACCAGGACATGATCTATGCTGTGGGAGGCAGGGATGATACAACAGAGCTCAGCAGTGCCGAGAGATACAACCCTCGGACCAACCAGTGGTCTCCTGTTGTGGCCATGACGTCCCGGCGGAGCGGAGTGAGTTTGGCTTGGTTTGCTTGTCCATACCACACAAGGTCATGTGGTGAGAGCACAGGGTAGAGTGTCAGCTTGGGGGGTTTTTTCCCTCTGATTTCTCTGTGTGTCTGGTCTCTCTGTGAGGGCAAAGGTTTGCAAAAAGCTCTCTAGCAAGACTAGAGGATGAAGTGGTAGCCATGTCTTGCCCTAGACAGATGTTTAAAGTGCCTGAGGATGGGAAAATGGAGTAATTTGAGGGTCTATTTAAGTATTTTTGGTCCCTGGTACGGAGTCAACTACTTAGGCTTGAAGCAGAGGAGTTTTTTACTTGGTGACATAGCTGCACTTGGTATGAGATACTGTTAAAGAACCCTATCAAAATTAGTACCTGAGTCTCTCTGGATGAATTAGGAGGCGAAAATACCCACTTTCCAAGGAAAAAGCTGGGGAATTGGGCAAGCATGTATTTAGATACAAATTTTCAGCCTTCTAAGTTTTTTCATTGCCATGAGGTGTGTGTGGGAACAGGGTTTCTGGGCTTTCACTTACTTTGTTGCCTCTCTTCACTGAATCTTATGAGTATGGAGAGTGACAGCATGTTCTCATCAACTGCTAATCTTGGTGCTTTCTGTGGACTTGTGAACGGAAGAATAACACAGTGTTTTAAGTAGTCATCATGTTTGGGCACATGCAAATGTTATGAATATTTATCACTGGATATTGGATTATATAGTAAAGAGTGGATTAGTTCTATCTGTATGTTAGTATTTCAGTGCCTGGTGAGGCAAGTATGAATCATAATTTGAGGAACTACTGGTTTTGGAGGCAGAGAATATGTTTTTATTAGTTGTCAAAGCACATGGTACGCTGTCCAACACTGTTCGTTTTAGCTACTGATTAGACACTGACTTTTTATCAGCTGCTTCTGTATTTGCTTTCTGTAGAAACTGCTTAACAGAGGCATCTGTATCTGCAGCCCTCCTGAGTCTCCTGACTTCCTCAAAGCCAAAATGAGGACCATTTTACATTGTGTTCCTGCTCTTTCTCTGTTATGCTACATGTTTGCTGCTGGAAGTGATCATCTATTTGACATTTCAGTGATTTTGTGCTTCTGCAGAATGGCTAAGCAGAAAGGCTGGGGGCCAAGGTGATATACAGGTGGTCCAACCCCAGCCTGAGAGGTTTGGGACCAGGGGCTTACCTGTGTTTCTTCTACTTTAAGTAAGTGTTCCAGGCTGTGGGCTGGAAGTCACAGCACGTCACACTTGAGGAAGAATTTCAATCCAGAACATAAGTTTTGGATGAAAAAGGTTTAGATTCTCATGTATCTATTATCATTCAAATGGTTCTACTTCTTGTAGCTGTTAACAGGGGGAACCTTCTGCTTTTTCTTTAAGAGATTGTCTAGTTTGAGATATATATTTAACTTTCCATGTCTCATTTTTTAGGTTACTTTATTTCTGCCACATCCTAAAGAAAAATACCCCAACCCTCTCCTGCAGACTGCCTTTCACCAAACATGGTTATTAAATCCTTTTATTGATGTTTTCATTTTAGCCCTTCTTTTCAGGACATCCCAGCTAAGTAGCTGCTGTCTGTGATGGCTGTTTTGCAGGTTGGCCTCGCCGTGGTGAATGGGCAGCTGATGGCAGTGGGGGGGTTTGATGGCACGACGTACTTGAAGACCATTGAGGTGTTTGATCCAGATGCTAACACGTGGAGGTAACTGTTGGGTTTGGGAAACAACCCAGTAGTGAAATCCAGCTGGAGCTGCTGCCACCCAGCTGGAGCTGTCCCAGCCAAACTAGAAAGGTGATGCACACCACAGGGAAGAACTCAGGTGTGGCAGAGCCAGCACAACACTCACATTGTGGCTGTTGCCTTGCATGGAAGTGTAAGACAGAATCACATTTTGAAAAGTATCCCGATATTCCCCTTGTCTTTGTTTTGGGCTGAGTCTCTCCTGCTTCCCAGTAAAACTAAGCTTGCCCTTAGCAGAAGGAACTCACAGCCATGATGTAGAATTTGGCCTACTAAGATTTTGCTTTCAAGGTGAGGCTGTGATTTCCAAATCCTTTTGGAGGAGCTCAAACAGAACACTGGGAAGTTCTGATGTTTATCCCCTTAAGTCTGCAAGACAGCAATTGGAAGAATTTCATCTGGTGTATAAGCTGAGAGAAATAATATTAAATTGCTGATCCAAAATATGTACTGAGAAAATAGGAAAAGTAGCCTTTGTAGTCATAACTATACTTGAAAGCAATTCATTGTGTATTTATTCCCAAGTCTAATTAGTTTCAAACTTATATGGGTGTTCTTGCTGCTGTAGTAATCTGGCAGGAGTGGGGAATACAGAGAAATTAATGTCCTTATTCCTACTAGTAATAGTAGTAGTTTAACCCTTTCCTGCTGAGAAGGGCTGTCTCAAGCAGCACTGGAGGAATGTCTCCTTGTTTGTTGAGCCATGGGAATATGCAGCTGAAGTGATTAGGATGCTGGAGTCTACAGGGATCAGATAGCCACAGGAAATGCAGGCACCATTTCAATAAACAGGTGGTGCTTGGGATGCATTACATCTTGGTTGAATCAGCTGAATTTAGGGTATTAGAATATAAAATTACTAAAATAATTAGAAATAAAAGTAGTTGAGTTGTGAGGAGCAAACCTACTCTTGCTCCTATGTTACCCAAAACGTAGCCCAAGATCAGCCACAGCCCGCAAAGTTGTTTTCTTGTGTATTCAGATGGGGAGAAAGAAGTCATTACTTGAGTAACACAAATCTAGTGTCAAAAGGAGAAGCAGTTTCTGTTTTGAGAGAGAAAGGCCTGAGAAAATACAGCTGTTTACCTTGGAAGTGTGTGAGATGTGCTGCCGAACTTCTTCATGGTCTGCTTTAAATTGGTGATGGTCTAAGTGTGCTCACCAGGGCTGGTTGGGTTTTTTTCCATGATAGCTCCAAACTGTGCTCCCAAGGGCTGGTGCCCATGGTGTCTCCATGAGGGATGTGAACCAGTGTGACCCCAAAACCTTGTCCTTGCAGGTTGTACGGTGGGATGAACTACCGGCGGCTGGGAGGAGGCGTAGGAGTTATCAAAATGACACACTGTGAATCCCATATATGGTAAGCATCCAGCGGGAGGGAGTCCCCTTGGTTGTCATTCCTAGAAAAACTGAAGAGACTTGTTGACACTGGACCTCTTTGCAGCTCTAGTATGCACGGTCTAGATCCAATGTAACTCTTTGAGCCGGTGACTCTTTCTATGGAATTACAAAAATGACTTCTGTGAGAATGTGCCCAACGGGAGACCACGTTGTCAGACTCCAGGGAACCACTGGACAAAAGTAGAAGTGTTGCTTATGTCCGTATTTTTTCTAAATAGTCTACATTTTTTGAATAAACCAAACTGTAACAGTTATTGTAGCGTAAACGATGCTGACGTAGAGACTACATGCTGTACTGGGAGTCTGGCAAGGAGGAGGGTTTCCTGCTTCCCCTCCTGCTGTGTGAGCAGTGGATGTGGCAGCTGCTTGGTGGGCGAAAGAGAAACGTGATACAGAAAACATTGCTTTTGCCTTATTTACAGAGAGCTTCAAAAAAAGTACTTGACCTGCAAGGTGCCACCTTTTGCACAGAAGCTTTTCTGTGCACAGAGTATATTTATTTTTTCATTTAATTTGTATCATGTATTTTCTTTGAGTCGCTCACAGCGATAGTTCCAGCTTTTTATATACATATATATGTGTGCTTATATATATATATATATATGTATTTTATATATATATATATATGTATATATGTGTGATTTGTGTTTTGACCAGCTGGTGGTTTGGGCAGGGCCACGTCCTGCCAGCTGTTGTGGTTCCAACCCTTGTGGTATGATTTAGGGTCTCATAGAGGACAGGAGAGCTGTGAGGATGGGTGCCCTGAGTATTTTTCAACTCTTGCTGGAGGCAAGAAGTAGAACTGGAAGTCTCATCTATCGACTGAATCAGTGAAGTGCCCAAAAACGGGTGAGAGGGAAAAGGATTTAAAACGATGCCTTTTTACTGTGCAGTGTATGGTACAAAAGTTCAGCTTTTGTCTCTCCACTCCCCTGTATGTGAACCTTGAAACATCTGCTCACTTACAAAAGCCTTTTTCCTCCTGTTGCCTGCTAGATATCAGTTCTTGTCTGAAGCTGGGGTGCAGGTGTATCGTATGTTAATTCTGACATTCACTTCTTGTGTTCTTGCTGGAAGGGCAGACCTGCAGCCAGCTCCTTCCTGCTGAAAAAGGCTTAGACCAGCACCACCTCAGCTGCCCTCTTGTCTTATGTCTAGAATTCCAGACCATGATGAGATGGTGCCCTCCCTTTTAGTGATTTTTGTGCACTTTGCCTGTGTATAGTTAGAGCAGGGAAAGGTATGAGGCTCATTAGATTTTGGAGGGGAAGGACTGTTTGCTGGCACTGTGAGTAACTGGAGGCACCCAGGGGTGGGGGTAGAGGAAGGAGGAACTCTAGACTCAACAGTTCTGTTTGTACTGTAATTTCTATTGAGTATGAAAGAATGACCTTTTGCACCTGATCTAACTGTGGACTTTACTAAATCTGGGTTTAAAAGAGTAGGAGGACTGTAAATTCTTGAGATGGAAAAAGGCAGTGCTGACATTTTAAGTTCTTTAACTTCATAGTTTGATTCATGTAACTCAGACTTTAATGTGCTTGAATATAGTAAAAATTACACTACAGTCATAAATGGGTCATTAAACCTTTTTTTAAAAGCCCCTTTCCCCCTAAAGGTCGGTATTCTTGTGTTTACATTGAAGATCATTTGCACCTTTACAAGGAAAACAAGTATTCTGTAAACAAATGTTTACATGTATCATTTATGCTTTTTTCTAGCATGAGTAACTTGTATAAATAGTGCTATCTTAATAAATTTCTTTTATGCTGTTCTTGGTTTGTTCCTTGGGGTGAAAGCAGTGGGGAATGGTTTATGTGGACACAGATGCTGGTGTCTTTTTTCCAAATACCAGTCCAAGTAAAATGGACTTAAACCTCTGCTGTTTAGTTACCCTTCAATTAGAAGCACATCACTCAGAACCAGCTTTTTTCTGGAAGGAAGCATCTGTGCTAAATATCTGGCTAAATCTCTCTCTGCCCTTTGAACTGCAGTTATCAATGAGGACAAGACAAGGAAGAAGTTAAAAGAGGCTTTAGACAGTTTAGGGTTTTTAGAGCTTTTTTATGCAGATTTGTTGGAAAGAGCTGACCATTAGATTTAAAACTAAACCCTGGGTGTAACAGTTCCGTTTTCAAATCAAATACAGGTGCCAGTTATTGTGACACCTTGTACTCCTTTGTCCAGTGCTCTTCTGACTCCAGATAGCAAACTTTGTCTAAGATATTTCATAAGAAGGAAACTAAAGCACCAGAAGTGATAGTTTAAGCAGCTGCTGAGCTGTCAAGATCTTCAGAAGATCATTTAGCTGCTTCAACCAGGGTAAGAGTTACCACAGGCTGCAGCCTTGACATGCAAAAATAATCCATCTTCCATTAGTAAAGAATCTAAAAACAAGTGCATGTTTCTTTGTCTAATTCTGGAAATAGGTTAGGAACTAGGCATGCAGTTATGTCATGTTAGGCAGTTTTACACTGGGAAAAGAAAGGAAACTTGCATCCCTATTTAGGGAGAAGGTCACAGCACAAATCATCAGTGCCTAGAGATGCTGCACGAGTGTGAAGCAAGAAACTAGACTTGAAATTTTGCTGCTCACAAAATTATTTAATAGGTAACAAGTGGTGGTTTAGTCAGGTAAGCTATAGTTGGAAATAAGCACCATACAAGGATATATTTAATTAGGCATAGGTGGTCTTTCCTTAAGACCAGTCTATGTGCAAAAGATGGAAAATATTTTCTTTCTTTAGTACTATATTACAAAAATCCTAAGACTTAACAGGTACTACTTCCTTTCTGCCCCTTTAATCTCTAGCCAGGCACTGTGCACTAGCCCTGTGAACTCTTACCTGCTCTAGAAGAGAGAGATCCAACATAAAATTTTAGCACACAACTCTAACCCCGAGAGCTCTCTGGCCTACAGGATCACATCCAAGATACAAACATCATGCAAAGCCTATCTACAGACCTCACCTTCCTATGTATTAATTCATCTGAGAAGACCAACAGGCTGAACACAAGGCAGCTGTCAGTCTTAGGACAACTGGAATGTATATGAATGCTATTACCATGGCCAAGTGGCCTACAAAGGGAGCTAGAAACCTGGATTTTTCTGCCCTGGATTGTAGAGCGTTCACCCTTTTCCAGGTGTGCTGAACTTTGCATTTAGACTAGCCCAAGAGTAATCACAGTTTAGCTAAGGCTAAGGTCTTTGTAGCTTAGGCTGTCTAGTTAAGAGAAAACCAACTTGCCCTTTGAAACAACAGAATAACCTGTCAGTAAGTTGCATCAAGAATTTGAAGAATTTGTCTCCTAAACATAAATGAACGGAGTGACTCCGATAAAACAAAGGTGCTCAGGAACTATCACAAGTTTGTACTGCAGCCCTTCTTTAGGGCAAAATGTCTGCTTGTCTTCGCTGTGCATGGCATGGAGTTACAGCTCGTTATGGAGCCAAGTGCAGGAGGTACAGTCCAGCTTTGGACAACCAACATGAGGGGAAAGAAGATGCTGCAGGAGTGAGTTTCCTGTTGGTTTCCCAGCATACATCGTTCAACAGGAAGACTTTGTAGCATGAAGAGTTGCTGAAATGGCTCTCACTGTATCTGAGAGATTGCAAGTTCTGTCAGTAGCATCAGCACTCCAGAGAGATACTGGCTGTGTAGCATCTGCAAAGAAAAAAAAAAAGCATGATAAAGAAAATTGCTGTTGCCAGATTTCCGCACCCTCAAAGGCTTGGAAGCCAACTACCAAGTGCTCCCTGGGCTTAGTCAGCTGCTCTGTTGCTGTTTGCAAGGTATCCCAGGATCCCCCTATTTTCCCTGAATATATATATATATATGATGTGAACTCTATCCCCATTATGAAAAGCCATGACTGAATTTACACAACACCCATTCCACAAGAGCACCCTTCTTCAGAAAGCCTGAGATATCTTGTGTTTACCTACCTGCAACGTAAAAAGTTGTTTCAGCCACTTTTAAACTACTATAGATAGTGTTACAAGCAATGTAACACTAACATTCAGTGGTTTGCAGTTGCCCTACCAAAGGCACATCATAGACAGGCTAAATTCGAGCAACTGCATTTACACAAACTGTTCTTTAACTCAGAAGAAATTATTGCCAAGGATTTATTCTCAATTGTTTGAAGGATATTATGTGGATATGTATAGGAAGACCAGCATCTTTATGAAAAGGGTTACATGTGAAGGAGCCTTCTGCCTGTGTCTTAATAACTACAATATTAGAAAGCTGGTGAACTTTTTTTAAAGGTTTTGGATTAAATTTGGTATCTTTTTAAGTCCAAAAAAAGTTCCTTATAGCCAAAGAAACTTTCCTGTTCATACCACAGCCAACACACCTACTTCTGGTCCAAGACTAGTAGCTTCTGCTGCAACACAGTAGTAAAATACTGTACTGACAGCTGTCCCAACTTCAGAACTAAGTATGACCAGTAAAAGCTTAAGAGCTTAGCAACTTTTTGCAGGAAACCATGCAAAAGAAACGGGAAGCCTTCAGGTACAGCTGTTTTATTTGGCCAGCATTAGGACAACCTGCTCCTTAAAGCCTCACCTTTACAATCCCATCACAGTGTGCCGAGGCAATCGCTGTAGAAACCTTCACCAGTTTTGTGGCTGACAGGTGGATCTTAAAGTGCCTGTGGAAGTGGGAGTAAAGGCAGTCCATGAAGACATCCACTTCTTCCTGAGTGATCTCTCCCGGAGTTTTTTGGATGGTGTCCCACAGGGCTTTAGCATCCTCTGGGTGGATGGCATATGAAATATCCAGAGGGTGGGGCAGGCGGGGGACAGAGAAGACGAGTTCCACGGCAGAGGTAGCTTTGTCCACTTTGCACCCAGTCCACATGGCCACCATCCAGGTGAGGGTGAAAGGGCTGATGGCCAGACGGCGGAAGATGCAGTCAAAAGTCTTCTGGAACCAGTTTCCAACAACTGACATGTAACTCTCCGCCCCGTTCGCCAGGAACAGAGGTAAACAAGTGAAGTCCTCTGGCATGTTCTCGGAAAGATCATCTCCATACACGCAGCAGAAACAGCCCGACCACAGGACCTTGTCTTCTGAGTTTTTGGGGGAAGCTTGTGACCTCGAAGAAAGCTGGGATGGGGAGAAGAAGCATTTGAATGCTACAGAGCAAGTATGACCTTTTTTTTTAGCCAAAAACAGTTTTACACTTTAAAGTGTTTGGTAGAAGTTTTTTTCTCAGGACCTCGCATGCAACACTGTTTTTTGTAAAACAGATACAGTTATTCAGTCTGTCCATCACATCCCTGAAAGTTGAGTGCAGTTATGTTGAAAACAGAGGAAAAAGCACTTTTAACTTCCTTAGGAACAGTGCTGCAATCTGAGTTTATGATGCTTAATTCCAAAGAGGCAATCCATGGTACATCCTACAACCACTGCCTCAATGAACTTGTCATTTCAGTAGCACATTTGACTTGGGGCAAAGCATTTCAGAAATATTAACTAGGCTCGAGCTGTGGCCAGGAGGGATTATATCAGCTTTATCCAGGAAACTAAATAACCCGAGTTCTGGCAGTAAACTGACTGCTGAACTAAAACATAAGACAAAGATTGCTCTGTATAGTCTTGCTCTGATCCTGTTGAGGAGTTGAACTTAAAGTTGCAATTAACTGTATGCATTGCTTAGGAGATCACAGAACCACGGGATCAACTGGGTTGGAAAAGACCTCTGAGATCACTGAGTCCAACCTGTGTCTGAACACCACCTTGTCAACTAGACCACGTCCAGTCTCTCCTTAAACACCTCCAGGGACAGTGACTCCACCACTGTCCTGGGTGGAGTTCCAATGTCTAATCCCCCTTTATGTGAAGAAATCCCTCCTAGTGTCCAACCCTGGTGCAGCTTAAGACTGTGATGCTCTGTTCCATTTAAAAAATAGACGGGACTCAGTTTCGTTCAGTCTCAGTGGATGCTACAGTAGTTACTCCATACAGCTAGGAGTTAGTTTTCCGGTGGTTTCTTTTTTTAAGAGAGCGTTTCATGACGGTAAAAAGCAACTCGTGGAACGCAAACCTCGGTCACCAAAGCCGCCGGGCGGGCTCCTTACCTGCACGAGGACGGCAGGCTGGTCCTGCTCGCTGCCCTGGAGCTCGGGAAGGCTGGACAGAGCCACTTTGATGTCCAGCTCGACGCCCACCTCCACCGCCAGCCCCTTCTGCCTCTCGGCGGCGATGAAGGCGCCGAGCAGCCGCGCGTAGTCCCTGAGGCGGCCGCGGCGGAAGCGGTACAGGGGGGTGACGCTGTACAGCGTCCAGGCTTTGCGCAGGAGGAGCGCTGTTCTCTGCGGATCCCCGCTTTCCTACGGCAGGAGAAAAAAAAGGGGATACCGTTAAATGTGCTCCGCGAGCGGGGCAGCGCGGCTGAAGGCACAAGGGGAGGGGAAGCGGGGGAGACGGGGAGGTGCCGCCGCTTCCCCCGCCTCAGCGGCCCGGCCGTACCTGTGAGAGCGGCGCCGGCAGGATGAGGCGGCCGCTGGGGCTGTTGCCGAGGCGGCCGTAGGCCCGTCCGAAGGGCAGGCCCCGGGAGAGGCGCCCGAGGCTGGGCAGGGTCCGTGCCGCCCCGTCCTCCGCTGACTCCACCGCCATGGCCGCCATGGCCGCCGCCGCCGTTCGAACCCGCCTCCCGTCAGCCCCCGCGCGCGCGGGGCGAGTCCTCGCCGCCATCTTTGGGACGGGCAGGAGGGAGGGAAGGAGGAGGAGGAAGTGGCTGCCCTGGGGTGGTTTCCTGTCCAGTGTCCTTATTTTAAACCTCCCGGAGGCCTGTGGCGGTGCTCCCGTGTTTCTGGCTCAGGTGCAGCCGCGGGATGGCCCTTCCCCGGCTGCTGGCGCGGGCGCTGCACCGGGCGGCCGCTGTCTCTGCCCCCGCGGCACCAGGTGAGGAAGGAGCGCTTGTCTCGTCCCGGAGGTTTGGGGTGTCCTTTTCTCCCCTTGGGGAGTTTGAATATCCTTTTTCTCCCCGGGACACAGGTCAGGGTAGTCCACACACTCCTGTAATATCACACTTGCGATAAGTTACTTTGCCTGTATCGCTTTAGTAAGTGTCTTCTCTAAATCGTGTTTCTATTTGAGTTTTGGCGTCGCAACGTGAATCGCGATTCCAAGTACATCAAGACCAGTTAGTCTAGTTTTTTTTCCTGAGCTTTTACTTTGGTTTTTGACCCCCTATCCTCTGCAGCACGCAGTTTGTAAACAGCAGGGGTGGCTGAATGCCTGAGGTAATAGCTGGAAAACAAACCCTCCTTTACTCTTAATTGTAAAGGCTGTGATGCAGGCAGCAAGATTGGCTCATGTAATTATTTATATATGTCTAGGTAATGGCATCCTTCCGACTTCTTGCAGAACCTCTTGTGCATTCTGTAAACGATGTGCTTGGTTTTTATGCCTTAAGCCGTGATTACAGGCACGCTGGGGTCTGTGCAAGGCCTTCTGTAATCCTGGTTCAGGTCTTTTCCCAGTAGTTGCAGGCAGGAAACTTCAATTTACACGGGCACGGTGGGTGTCTGGTTCATGCATGTTTCCATCTTGGCTTGTCAAGCCCCCTTGGTGCTGTGTCTTCTCTTCATCAGGAACTGCAGTGGCAGCACAAGGGGCAGTGGCTTTGAACTCAAGGAGGGCAGGTTTAGATTAGATAGTAGGAAAAAATTCCTCCCTGTGAGGGTGGTGAGGCCCTGGCACAGGTTGCCCAGAGAAGCTGTGGCTGCCCCATCCCTGGAAGTGTTCAAGGCCAGGTTGGATGAGGCTCTGAGCAACCTGGTCTAGTGGAAGGTGTCCCACTAGACAGGGGATTGGAACTAAATGATCTTTAACATTAACCCAAGCTGTTCTGTTATTCTAGATTTGAATGTGGAATTGGCAGCATCCCTCAGGACTGATCTATCTCTGGCTTTTCCTTCTCTTGTGCCTGAACTTTATAGGGCAACAGTTTGCAGCAAGGCTGTGTTCAGATTTCTGTGTGAAAGTTTGACTGAGAAACAGAAATAATCCCATTTAAAATATGTTTGGACTAGCCTCACTTAATATTTATGTCATAGTATCTTATTGCAAATATATATGAAGTAATTTCTCTGTATATGTCTGAATTGTTTTGGGAGGGGAAACTGTCTAACTATTCTGTCTCACTCGTCTGCAAAAGCCATGAGAGGTTTTATTATTTTTATTCAAGACTTCAACAGTTTTGTCGTTCGGACCAACACGTGTGGAGAGCTGCGTTCAGCTCACGTGGGACAGAAGGTGACCCTGTATGGATGGATTCAGTATCAAAGGTAAATGCAAACCACAGTGAAAATGGAGATGATTATTTGTCCAGCGTATGCTCCAGGGCTGGATTCAGACCCTGCTTTTTATGCTTCAAGTTATCTTTTCATGTCCTAGAGTGCTCCCTTTTGAAGTGATTAAACCAATTGAGAAAACAGTCAGATCAGTATTTCAATTTTCAGAGTTAGATACAAATATTAATTTATCCTCACTGCAGCATTGTAAAGCAGTAAAGAATTATTGTTGTTGTATAGGAGAGAAATGAAGAAATAGCTTATTTATAGCAATTCTTACAGCAGTGAGCAAATAACTTCCCTGTGAGGATGGTGAGGCCCTGGCACAGGTTGCCCAGAGAAGCTGTGGCTGCCCCATCCCTGGAAGTGTCCAAGGCCAGGTTGGACAGGGCTCTGAGCAACCTGGTCTAGTGGGAGATCTCCCTGCCCATGGCAGGGGGTTGGAATGAGATGAACTTTAAGGTCCTTTCCATGATTCTACAACTTCTTTTACATAGAGTCCTTAAATTTCAAGCAAATGATGATGTTTGTCATTTGAACCCCAGCATCTAATGAAGCATATTTAAAGAATGCAAGATCTACTTAAAAAAGAAGTATTAAGAAAAAGTAGTAAACAGAGGAGGGAATGTGAATTCCAATAGTTTGCTGTAGGTGGTGTGATATAATCTTTCCTAATGGAGTTGAACATTTTATAAATGTCAGGTGAAAAATGTGGACAGTGCCCAAAACGTCCTGTTTGTGGCTGTGTGCTTGTGCCATGGAGGTAGATCCCGTGGCTTGGATGAAGTTAATTTGTCAGAAGTTGCCTTTTTGCATTTCACAGCCCAGAGAGGCTGGTTTTTATCCAGCATTGTCCTCCAGTGATGGTCTGCATGGATTTTTTTTTTTTTATTTTAGGAGGTCCCAAGCATCTCATCTTTGAACAATTGTAGATGGGAATCCAAGAAACAGAATTAGGATTATTGCAATGTGATTATTGTGATCTTATTTTTAAGGACAGCCAGAGCATTTTCCATTTGACAGTTTTTTGATAAAGTACAATGGCAGCTATCTCTGCTGCAGCTGAAGAGATCAAGATTTATTATTCTGGGTTTAGCAGTGTGGAACTTTTTATGGGACCTTCTTGCCTTATGATTGGATTTTTTTTTTTTTTTTTAAATCCATGTGACCTTTAGCTTTATTGCTCATTTAATTGTGTTTAGCTGAATGATGTTTCCCAGCAGGAAAATGCATGTGTCCGGAATCCCTGCTCAATGTGGATTAACGTTCAAGTTAAAATCCTGCCTCTCGTGGTTATTTGCACATTGTTTGTGGCTGGTCACAATCTGAAACCATTTGTTCAAGTTGGGTTCAGGTGTGGGAAAAGTGTTTGTACATTGAGTAGCTGGAAGTGCTTTGAGATGAATCACAAGGTTCAGAAATTAGCCTCTTGCCATGTGCTTTAAAAAGTAGAAACTACTAAATTTGTGAAAAAATGGGTTTTCCTTTTGTGTTTTTCATGGATCAGACAAGGCCTGTTTCTGGTTTTGAGGGATTTCCAGGGACTGACCCAGATCATCATTCCACAGGATGAGGTAAGTGCTACCACAATGTGAGTCTGTGTTTTTATTTTCCCTTTGATAGCTTGGGCCCAGCAGACACAGAGAGCAGAACCAAGTGCTTGGTCAGACCCAGACTCACAAGGAGGTTTAAGTGCAACAGAAACATTAGTGCTGTTTCCCCTGGCTTAAGAGTGATTTTAGGTTCAAATGGGCCATCAAGAAATGAGGTGCATTTACCCTGTCCTTTGAATTTCTGTGAGACTTTGACATCTCCTTGCAGGCACATTCCCACGTGAAGAAGCTCCTGTCTGATGCCCCAGTGGAGTCTGTGGTGAGAGTGACTGGAATTGTGTCCCCTCGGCCCCCGGGGCAGGAGAATCTGGTGAGAATGGTGGGGTCTCTCAGGGGTTTTATTCCTTGTGGAAAGGAACACTGGATTGTAGGTTTATGGTTGTGTTTGTGTCATAGCATTGCCATGGGTTCTAGGTGTGTGGCAGCCTATCCTCAGATAATGTGAGGTGAAATAACTGCTATGACATGTAACTTAGGAGAACCTCAAAGCACATTGCAGGCACCCACAAATTAAACTGCATCCCAGCTCTTTGCAAGGATAATGGCTGGCTTTTCTAGGCTTTCAAAGTGTGAGGGAGAACTTTCTTAAAAATAAATACTCTCATTGGAAGTTGCTGTTCTCATTCAACCTCAACAGAGGCTGATTAATTTTTTAATGTTCTGTATTTCTCAGCTCTCATTGTAATCAGCTGTTGGTTAATCTGTCAGGATTGTGCATATCACCATGGTCTAAAAAGAGAATCTAGATTTATGATCATAACTTTTTGCTCTGACCACTTGTAGATGTCCATGAAGAATCCAGGCTTCAAGCAATGCCTTTATTTCTTTTATTCATGTATCATTTTGTTGGAAGGTTGTATGTGCTTTCTCCTGGTAAACAGCAAGAGTTCTGCAGGATCAAGTGAACTTTGCTGTGCCTCAGTGCTACGTGAGGGAAGCTGCCTGCTCTCCCTTGGGATCAAAGAAAGAGAAGACTAGTTCTGAGAACTGGTGTTCAGAACTGGAAGTTCTGAGAAGTTCCTTCACAATTTGCCTTTTTTGACTTGTGTTAAGGGCTGCTGCTAATGTACACTGAAACGTACACTGTGGGGTTTTTCTGAGGTTAATGGTACTAATTGGTTGTATTTTGTTCAAGTGTGTGTGCCCTAGAAAGGGCTGAGCCTGACGTCCCTCTGCTCAGCATGTCCTTTGAGGAGAAGGCACAGGAAAAGTAATTGTATTTTTTGGAGAGACCAGTATGCTCCTGGGAAAGAACCTGCCATCTTTGGGGAGGTGACTTGTGTTTTTCTGAACAGAAGGGAAACCTAGGAGAAATCTGGCCTTGAGAGAAGCTCTCTGAGTTATATACTGTGTTAGAAGGCAGGGAAGATAACCTCATGGTTTCTTTTTTGCCTTTGACCATCTGTGAAATACCTTTGTCCAATTGTTTTGAGGTTTAATATTTTTCTTGCCTTTTTTGCTACAGAAAATGCCAACAGGGGATATTGAAGTGAAAGCGGAGACTGCAGAGATCCTGAACTTCTGCAAGAAGCTGCCTTTTGAAATCAAGGATTTTATCAAGGTGTCTGTCTGTTCTTTTTTTCTTTTCTTTTTTTTTCCCCAAAGTGGTGGCTTTTCAATAAATTGGGAATTTGCTGTGTTGATGGCAAAACATCTGAGAGCTTAGTCTGGTTCTCCCAGCTTCACTTTGGGGAAATGATGATATTTAAAATAGAGATGCTCCTTTTTTCCTTTGAGGATGTATTTCTAAGAGCGAAGCAGAAAACAAGACTTGAATGATTCCAGATTTCAAAATGTCAGTGTAAGAACTGATAGTAAAGGAAAGAGTGAAAGAATGGGGCTATGCTGGCTTTTTCTTTGAGTTTGAAACAGAAGAGGCAGCTCTTATCATGGCAAATGTCTGGGTTTTTTGAATTATGGAGTCAAAAAATGGTTTGGGTTGGAAGGGACCTTAAAGATCATCTCATTCCACCCCCCTGCCATGGGCAGGGACACCTTCCACTAGTCCAGGTTGCTCAGAACTCCATCCAACCTGGCCTTGAACACTTCCAGGGATGGGGCAGCCACAGCTTCTCTGGGCAGTTTTGGTTTTTTTTACAGTGATTGTCGTGCATGAAAACATTCTGTGGTGGATGCTTGTGTAGGTTGCGGGTAGCGATTGGTTTGTGGCAATTGAGCAGCATTCCTTTTTAGCTTCTCCCTTTTTTCCTGTGTCTTTAGGAGCAGCTGCATTGGGCATGCAGTTTGAGTTTTGTCTCTGAATCCCAATTCTCTCTCCTCCCCAGAAGTCGGAGGCCTTACGGATGCAGTATCGCTACCTGGACTTGCGCAGCTTCCAGCTGCAGCACAACCTGCGGCTCAGGTCACGGGTGGTGATGAGGATGAGGGAGTATCTGTGCAACCTCCATGGTGAGACATCCACTTGAACAACAGTGTGCAGCAAAGAACATTTTAACTCTCCTTTCTGCTGTTTTCTATTGCTGGGAGAAATCCCAGCCAGCTACTCCAAACTGGTCCCACTTAGTAAGGACATGTCTGCTTGTGCTGGGGTCTTTAAGAGGGTTGTTGCCAGGCCTGAAGAACAATGTTGAAATCTCTTGGCATGCTGCAAACCAGTTGTTTCAAATTAGCTGATTCCAGTGAAATGGTCCTTTGCAAGTAGTTTCCCTCTTTTGGTCACCCAGTTGAGGCATGTCAGAGGGATGGATCTGTTCTAGGGCTTTTGCTTATTTTAAACACAGACACCTTTTTGGAAAAGCAATGCCTATTTCAGAATGGATAGAGAACGAACAATTTTTCAGCCTTTTTGGAGTCCTCTGTCATCAACAGTTCTGGCAGGACATCAGAGTAGCTCAGAGCCTTTAAATCTGTCATTACAGGAATTATTCTTAGAAGCAGCAGCCTGTAGATTTTGGAGAGGCTCCATGGTGTGCTAGATGACCTATTTGGCTGACTGACCCTACTCTAGCTTACTCTGTCATATTAGTTCTTCCTACTCTTAGCATATTCCATGTCTGAAGCATGTGTTTGTTCCCCAGGATTCGTGGATGTAGAAACTCCAACGCTCTTTAAAAGAACCCCCGGGGTATGTATGTGATGCTTTTTGGCCTCCTGCAGCTGCACAGGCAGTTCATGGTGGAATTGTTGTCAGTTGCCACTCAGCCCTCATTGCTGTTCCCTCACTAAGTAACAGCTCTTTTAACTTCTGATATGATCCATGGATCCTTTTAAAAGTAAAGGGATAGAAAGGGGAGAGGTGAAAACTTGGGTCTTAAATTTTGAACCTTCAGATGAGTAAAGCTTCTGTCTTGTAGAGCGTGTGTTGCATGCAAGGCTGTCCTGGGAATATAAAACCAAAAAACTTCCTTAAAGCACTGTCTTCCCAGCATTTATCTCTTAACCAGTAGGTTATTGCAGTTGTCATACTCAAGTAAATTTAATTTCTGAATTTATGTTCCTTTCTTTCACTTCAAAAATAGTCACAGAGAAGAGAACTGTAGCTGAGGAATTGTTGATGCAGCAAATGTGGAGTTCTTGCATTTAAACCCCTATCTTGGATGGGGTATTACCCATGTATTATGCATTAGTCTCTCAGACTAGGAGGTGGAGAATTCTCCTTTGGGATACTTTGGACTAAGTTGGTTAACACATTTTAAGTGTAATGTACAAACATCCATTTCCTCACAAGTGGGATTTCATAATGGGCAAGTAGGTCCTTTCCCCTTGCACTTCCAGTCTGTACTTTTTCAAGAATTGGGGCCACTTACTTGTTGAACTCTGTCAATTTTCTTTCTGATGCTTAGGGAGCCAAAGAATTCCTTGTGCCCTCAAGGGAAGCAGGCAAGTTCTACTCCCTGCCACAGAGTCCTCAGCAGTTCAAGCAGCTCCTCATGGTTGGAGGCCTGGACAGGTAAGAGTTTCTTGGAGTCCTGTTCTGTGCATGTCCTGTCCAGGGTTGGCTTGCTTTGATCTGTGAAGTTTTAGGTACTTCCTCCAAAAAACTTACTGCCAAGGGTTTTGTGTTTTGAAGAGGAGTCCTTAAATATTTGAGACTTTCCAGCTAGGCCAGGCTTTTTGCCCTTCCAGTCAGAGGAAATGTATCCTGTTGGAAGGCTGAAATCTTCCCTGCTGCTTTAATAGCAAACCTGATCTGAAGCACAGCCTGCCTCAAGGGTGGAAAATCCAATGTGTTATAAAAACCTCTCCAAGAGTAACCTACAGAACTAACTGAGACAAGACTGGGCTGCTGAGCATAACTGAGACAGGGAAAGCATGTTCTCAGGGTGCTCAAGTACCAAGTTTTTAACTGGGCTTGCTTCTCCAAATAAAATTGAAGGAGAGGGAGACAGTTCTTCACACAGTGAACTGCGGGCCAGGTCTTGTCTGTTAATTTTGCATGACTGTTAGTAGAGTGTAGAGGGAGGTGAAAAAGAGTTGAGTATAGTGTTGTTGGGGACCAGCTTGCCTGGCAGCCTCCACATGCCTCTGGAAGATATGGTTGGAGATGGATAGAGCTGCTGATGCAGTTGCTTCCACTCAAAATGTCATGCTTTTCAAGGGATGAGAACAAAGATTGTCTGCTGCAAAGGGAACAGAGCACTTTCTCTGTTCTTTTTTTTTTACCATTTTCTCTTTTATGATCAATTCTATAGCCACAATATTGATTGTGGCTATAATTTGGGGTACTTTAAATTGTTATCTAAGTAACAGTGCTGTTGCAGGTACTTCCAGGTTGCTCGCTGCTACCGAGATGAGGGTGCACGGCCTGACAGGCAGCCTGAATTCACACAGGTAACCAGCTCGGGCTGCTGCCTCAACCCAAATGGTTTTTTAGCTGTTTTCCCATCTGAAGGCTTGGTTTGTGCTAGTCTGGTGCTGCTTGGGGGGGTACAGAGCTGTTTGGTGCGGTGTTTCACAGACACAGCCCTTTGTGCTTGATGATGCAATCTCCTTCTGTCCTGCTGGGTCAGGCATCCCATTCCTCAGCCTTGAGATCCCAGGCAGAGTTAGCCTGGTTCATTCAAGGCTGCTTCTTATGTCCTTGTTGTCATTACCTCTCTCTGAGGAGCTTGTTTCCTGAGTCATCAGGCTGTAGGGAGATCATAATCACATCCCCAGCCTAATGCAATTGTGCTGTGATGCCATGTCATGTATTGCTTCTTGTTTTGCTGCCTTTGTGCTCAGGAGCTTCTACAAGTTACAGTGTGAAAGCAAAACCTATAGCTAATGTTGAATTCCCCCTCTTGTTTCCTGTTTTAAGATAGATATAGAGATGTCATTTGTAGATCAAGCTGGGATCCAGAGACTGATAGAGGGCCTCCTGCAATATTCCTGGCCTGAGGAAAACGGCTCCATTACAACTCCTTTTCCTTCTATGACATATGAGGAGGCACTGGCTGAGTATGGGACTGATAAACCAGACACTCGCTTTGGTATGAAGGTGAGGGTTTGCCCACTGGAAACTTGCGGCTTTTCCTTTTTGTTAGTGTTTTAATAATCTTTAGATCATGGATACATGATTGGCTGGAGTTCTGAGTGCTGTAATTTACCCAAGGGGTCTGTCCCATCAGACCCCTTTGTACAGGTGATCATCTCTTGGAGAAGAGTGAGTTTGATTAGTTGGCTGTAGAAAACATACGTTCTAATAAAATTTTATTTTAAAGATAACGTATTGTCAGGAAGCAATGCATCTTGAGTGTTTTAGGAGCAAAAGCTCCTAAAAGGGAATAGTGTGGAAGGTGTTAAGACACAGGTACAAGATCTCTGCTTCATATTCCTACTACTAAGGCTTTTTCCCATCTGTCCTTTCTCAGATAGTGGATATCAGTGATGTTTTACGACTATCAGACATTCAGTTTGTGCAGAATGCACTCAGTTACCCACATGGCACCATCAGAGCCATTTGTATCCCTCAGGGAGTGGTAAGTGATGCTTTGACATTCCTGCTTATGGTTTATGTGAAATAAATAGAATGCCAATCTGAATTTCTTTGTTAGTATGGAAATGTTCCTTGCTGTTTCTGGTGTCCTTCAGGGAACTTGGGATTGGTTGTAATCAATGTCAGGTTGCACTGAGTGGTGTTAAAATGGAGATGATCAGGTGATGGGAAGACTATATTATCCTTAGGAAGGGGAAGAAGAGAATGGAGCTGCAAGATCCTTTGAGGATAGGGAATCCTCTTGGGGTTTCACCTTGCTTTTTGTCAGCCTTTTGATGTGCATCTCAATAATAAATTGTGCCTTGTGGCAAGAGATTGAAACAGGGCTGGGTATGGCACAGCTCTGGGCTAGGCAGAGAAAGGTCAGGGGGTTAGAAGTCCTTCTCATGTTTCCTTTACATTTGTGGGCACAATTCATGTCTTATTTTGAGAATGTCACGGACCAAATCCAAGGCTGACAATAGATGTAGAAGATTGTTTGACACAGGCAGATATTTTGGCAGGGAAGCAGATTTAATTCTGGCTGTGGGCATCTGGGCATTCTGTAGCTTGAACAGTATGGAAAAAATAAATCCACTAAATAATGAGTTTTATTTTGGGAATAGGACTTTCTGATTATGGTTTCTCTTTGGACTCCTTTCATTTTAACACAAAGTGCAAGTTAGTGGCTTCCCACCAGAGGGCACTGAGGTGTGTGTTTGAGCAACCCAAGAGTGGAATCTTGAGCCTTTCTGAACACTAGAGTAGATGAAAAAAATTAAGATCTGGATTCAGGTCCTCATTTACTGTGTTTCGTTGCATGTGAGAGTCAGCCCAGTTGGTTTCTCTCTGTTCCTCCAAATTGAGCTCTGCCTTCCCCATCAACAGTGTGGTGGTGTAACCTGCTTTCTGCAGGCTGGAGGCAGTTAGTTGGTGTGATCTGACCCTGCTGACCAGGTACATTTCTCTGTACACCTGGAGGGATCTCTTCCTGAAAGGAGCCCTTGGAGAAGACGCCCAGCCACAGCCCAGTGCTGTGGGCTCTGTCCTGTTGCACAGCCCTCATAAGAACTTGTACTGGAAGCAAAAGAATTTGAGAAGTTTGGAAACTTAGTGATTTGAATCCTAGTCAAGCTTTCCATGGATTTTGCTGGTCTTTACTGTCCTCTCTTGTTCTTTCCCCAGAGGTATCTTAAAAATAAAGACTTGGAGTCATTAAAGGAGTCTGCAAAATCCCAGTTTAACCAGGTGAGACAGAAATGCTGCTGAGTTATTGGAATGGGTGAATGACAAAGTGTGTTTAAGGGCAGAGGAAGGGAGAAGAGCAGTTTTTAATAGCTGAGAGTCAGTGCCTGACCATGTGATGCTTCAAGGCAAGAGGGGGCAGCATTGCACTGAACATACTCTTATCATTCTTTAGGAAATCATGGAAATTATCCGCAGGCCTGATGGAAGCTTGAAGTCCCTGCTTACCAAGTTTCTTGGTGAGAAGCAGCAGCTGGAGCTTATCCAAGCACTGAACATGCAGGTGGATGATGTGGTGCTGCTGGCAGCTGGTGAACACAAGCAAGTGGTAGGAGGCATTTCTTGGCTGGCTGTGTGAGTTGAGTGTTGCTGATGATGATGTTATCGGACCTTAGTCTGATTCTTCCTATTATTTAAATAGGTCATCGTCTAATTTTCTCTTTCTCTGGAGCAGAAACTATAGCAACAGCAAATAAAGCATGAAATGTACCTATTACTTTTATTGCCCCCAGTCAGATTCTGGGAAGGCATTGTAACTGAAATGAAGGCTGAAATATATAAAAAAAACAACCCTGCAACAAATCAGTGCCTCCTTTTCTTTCACCTTAACTTAATTTTTAAAGCATCAAGCAGATTGGAAAACAAGGTCAACTAGGTAATTTTGTCTCCCATAAGTGGATGACTTATTAGCAGCACTGGTGGGAGATTATGTCCCTACCTTTCTCCATATTCTTGCCAGCAGATGTTGCCTTCCAGGCATTGGTTTATTACAAGGTATTGTGCTCTTCTTGATAGCCAAAATTTTGTTGTACGCTCTCTCTCTGTGCCTTAATTTCTCTGTCTGCAAAGTGTAGAACTTACATGTGCTCCTCCAGTTAATCCACATGTGTGGAGCTTGAGGTTAGTCTAAAAAAGTTCTGTGAAGAGGGAAGAGTTGGAAGAAAATGGACTTTCAGGCTCCTTACTTGTTTCTTGTCAAACCCTGGAGCTGCTGCTGCCTCGGCAGGAAGGGGATATATTTCAGGATACAGGGCAGAAGTGTTTAAGGCAACAATGCATTACAGTTGATGCTGCCTTTATGAAACATTCTCTTTGCCTGGTCGGTGTTTGAGTGACTTCCCTGATGGTGAAGTTGCCCTGTCTCATGCTCTCCCTTCTCTGTTGCAGTGCTCCGCGTTAGGAAGCCTGCGGTTGTTGAGTGCCAGCCTCCTGGAGGCAGCTGGGCTGGCACTCCGTGATCCTACGGCTTTTCACTTTCTGTGGGTGGTGGATTTCCCCCTTTTCCTCCCAAAGGCCGAGAATCCCACTGAACTGGAATCTGCTCATCACCCCTTCACTGCCCCACATCCTTCAGATGCCAACCTCCTCCATTCTGATCCCACAAAGGTAACTAACTTCATGCCTGCCATGCTGGCTCTTTTACAGCAACTCACGTGGAAAACTAGGCAAGTGGCGGCTGGTTTTAGTATAAAAAGAGATGTTGTTTCATGGAATTGACTGCACAAGGAAGACATAGATCTGTTGGAATGAGTCCAGAGGAGGCCACTAGGATGATCAGAGGGTTGGAGCACCTCTGCTATGAGGACAGGTTGAAGGAGCTGGGGTTGTTCTGCATGGAGAAGAGAAAGCTCCAGGGAGACATTAAAGCCCCTTTCCAGTGCCTAAATGAGCTACAAGAGAGCTGGAGACAGATGTTTTGTAAGGGCAAGCAGTGATAGGACAAGGGGAAATGGCTTTAAGCTGAAAGAGGGTAGATTTAAATTGGATATTAGGAAGAAATTCTTCCCTGTGAGGGTGGGGAGGCCCTGGCACAGGTTGCCACAGAGAAGCTGTGGCTGCCCCATCCCTGGAAGTGTCCAAGGCCAGGTTGGATGGGGCTTGGAGCAACCTGGTCTGGTGGAATGTATCCTCTGCCTGTGGCAGGGGGTTGGAACAAGATCATCATTGAAGTCCCTTCCAACCCAAGCCATTCTGTGATCTTGTACGTGTCTGTTTGGAAGAGGTGGCTTCCCCATTGCTCTGAGTGGCAGTATCCATGTGTGCCCCTGACAAAAGGAGCTTATAAGAAACAGTTGTCTGAGGTGAGAAGTCTTTATATTCTGACCCATCCGATTTGCTTTAGGTTTTGATCAACCCCTACAAAAGGATTTGGGCTGTTTCCACATTTGTCAGAGGCAGTCCACGCCTCCAGCAGGACTGGTACCTGAACTGCAGCATACCCCTGAGAGACCAGTGTTGTAGTGTTTCATGGCTTCATTCCCAGAGTGTTTGCCACTGTTGTGCAGGTTGTTGTTGGCTGCAGCTGTGCCCCATCCTCGCTGAGGTGCCTGTTCGTTCCTCTCTGCAGGTCCGTAGCCAGCACTACGACCTCGTGCTGAATGGCAATGAGGTTGGAGGTGGCTCCATCAGAATTCACAGTGCAGAACAACAGCGTTTTGTGCTGGAGAAAGTGCTGAAGGTAACACCTACAGATGTCTCTAATGTTCTCTTGGAGATTTAAAGGACTAATTAGTTTAAATGTTAATTTAGTATTCTGAAAGAAACACTCATGTGCTTCTCAGATAAAGAAACATAAGTCCTAGCCCTGAGCAATGGATGATTTAATTATATCTTCATCTTGTGTTGCTAATAGGAAGAGCATTGCTTGTCCAGTGACACTTGGGTAATTTTGCAGGAGGATTCCGAGGTGCTTTCCCATCTGCTTGAGGCTTTGGAATTAGGAGCTCCCCCTCATGGAGGAATTGCTTTAGGTGAGTAGCTCTCCAGATGCAGGTGTGTTGTGCCCTTTTTTTAGCATACTAGACCCCAGGAACAAGCTTGTTAGGAAAAGCCTTGTCTCCTCCTGATGGAGGTGGCTGTTCAGGTGTTGATTTTAGCACATCTGCCTGGTAACACTGGGCTTACACGGTGCTTCCATCTCTGCAGCAGCTTTGGGGAAGGAAACAGAGGTCTAGTCACCAAGATTAGGTCATCTTTGTTCTTATTCCTGTGCAACCAGAGCGGGATCCCTGTACTTCATGCCTGGAGGCCTGGGACAGCATGGTACTTTGTGTTTCACACCCTTGCCCTCTGCTTCAGTCTCACTTCCCTTCTGCCTTACCTGTTTTGCTCACTAATTCAGATAATGTCAGGATCTTTTTTTCCTAGAACGCTGCAAGTTTGAGGTTTAGTAAAAGAGGGAAAAAACCCCAACCAACCAACAACACCCTCCCCACACATGCCAAAACAAACAAAAATGCCTACAAAAAACAAAGGTGGCATTTTAACCTGTGGTCTCTCAGTGTGACTTCCCTCCATCCAGACACCCAGAGGCTCTTGTTCTTTTTGAATTCCTCCTGGTTGCTGTAATCCTTCCGAACTGGTTGACCAAGAGCTCTGAGCGGTCAAGCAGAGCCCTGACAGTGTCCTGCAGCTTAGCTGCCCCAATTTTGTTATGCTGTGTTTGCAGAGACGCTGTCTCTGTCGTTGCAGAACTTTGTGTAATATTGAAAGGCTTTATTTTGGTCGGCATTTATGCTCTTGAGGCAAGTCTGTCTCTCTGCTACCGGTTGAGAGTAATTTTTTTTCCCCTTATTTGCTTCGCTCTTTTTCTTCAAGCTCAGTAATATTACCTACTCAATCTTCCTGATTTTTCTGACTCAGAGGCAGTAATATAGAGCCATAACTCAAGTGGTTCACTAATTTGTCATCTTCTTCTAGGACTTGACAGGCTGATCTCTCTCATTGTTGACGCTCCAAGTATCCGAGATGTCATTGCATTTCCGAAATCCTTCAGGGGACGAGACCTGATGGCCAACGCTCCAGACTATGTCACTCCAGAAGAACTAGAGCCATATCACATCCAGGTTTCCTGGCCTCTTGAAGAAAAAGAGGCAAAGAAAAACTAACTTAAAGCCAGGGATGTAAGCTGATCTGTGTAACCAGAGGTGGTTACAGCCTCTAAAGGGATTCAGTTCAGAAAATGTCAGCTGTTGTGGCAGGGTGGGGGACAGTCCAACCCCACTGTACTGTGGCAGTTTCAGGATTGAATGGGAAGTAGATATGAGGGCTCCCTGATAGGAATTCAGCTTTGGGTGGTAATTGGAAGGAGAAGTAGAAAAGCAAAAGAAAAGAATATAATTTTAGCATAGGACATTGAGACTGTTTGCTTTAGGGTGTCATTAGAGGGAAGATGGGATCTGATTTTTTTCCAGTCCCCACTTTTTACATGTCCCTTGTCAAGTATTTCTCCTCCCATCTGGAGGAGATAGTCAGCTTCCCTGGCAGGACAGTTTGTGTTCCTGATAATCATTAAATCATGTCAGCTGAGGACTGTGACAATAAAGCTGTGCTGGGCCAAGAGCTCTGGACACTGCACAGCAAAACTTCAGTGCAATCAGCAGCTCGTCTCGTATTGGAGGATACAAGATCATGCAGAACTTTGCCATGGGGAGTTCATGTTCAGCTGTGTTCTCCCTTCAAAGGAGAGGGAGAGAAGCATCAATAATGTTTGCAACAGTTGTCCTCGTAATACTCGTCAAAGAGGTGATGGTCTGTCTTTGGGGCCTGTGGTCCCTGTGCTTGTCAGCACAGTAATTCAGGAGTTTGTATGTTTATAAATAAAGTTTACCTGGCAATGTGGTTTTTGGCTGAGTGTACCTTTGGGCTTTCTGTACAAGAGCAAGCTGCCACTTTTTCTTGGGGACCCCTGATCCCTCCAGGAGATGGCAAGAAATCTGTGGCAGCGCAGCAGGGCTGCCAGTCTTCTGTGAATTCTGCCTGGTGCTGCAAACCCCCTGCTACAGTGGTGAGTGATGCAGCAGCACATTCCTCCCAAGTAACTGTTCATCTCTGTCCCACACCAGAGCATCCACAGTGCAGGAGTGAACAGCATTCTAGCTGGCCAGGCCACTCAGCTCTGCTCTGCAGAGTGTGTACAGCAAGCAGAGGCACTCCAGTGGGTGTTCTCCACTCTGTGTTTAGGCTGGAGAAAGCAGAAAACTGGCAGGAGGAAAGGAGGGAGGTGAGGAAGCTGAGGAAAAGAGAAGGAAGAGATTACTTGTTTAAGATCAGAAGATGGTGCGAAGGAAGAAAAGCAAGAACTACTGTGTCCCAGCTGGGAAGGACAGCAGGAGACACAGGCCAGAGGAAGTGCATGAGGACAGAAGGAAGACTGCAATTCTTGGCTGAGCTGATATGGAGCTCCAGCCTTCTGCTGGAGAGCCTGTCCTGTAGATTCTATCAAATCCTGGTCTGCTCCAAGGGTTATCTGCTAATTGTGGGATAACATGGCATGGTGATGCATACTGTTGTTTTTTAAATACTAGACTGTCCTGTTGATAAGAATCAACAAGGGAGGTGGCTCTTCTTAAGATTGGGGGTTTTTGAGTGTCATCCATAGAGAAGTGACAGTAGAGCTGACTTGCTGCTGCTTGGCAGGTTATAAAATGATGGAGTTACGCATGTAAAAGAAAACTTAAATCCTCTCTTATCTCATGGTATGATTGTTATTTTCGGTCTCAAAGAATGGTTAAATGTTATTTAAAACAAGCCTGGATTTGTGTTCACGTTTATTCTAGCCAAATGCTGAATTCCTTCATTTTTGCCTTGTATCAGGTATTCATTCTTATCTTGAAGTTAATTTACCTTTAGTTTACCTCTTTTTTCTTTTTTTTTCCCTGAGGAGAAGCTGTCAGTAATGGAGTGAGGATCAGTTTTCAGAGAGAAACGGATTTCTAAGCAGATCCATGTTAAGCTGTGATCCTTGTGAGTCCTTTCCAACTCAGGACATTCTATGATTCTAAAAACAATTTAATTTTTGTTACTGCTTTTGCAAAGAGGAGAGTCACCCTATGACAGTTATACCAGACATTTTCATTCCCTTGTTAGTGGTGATATGGAATAAAGCCACTACAGGCTCTGTGTTATATTTGGACTGCTGGTTTAGAAGATGCTGAATTTTGTTATTTAGTTTCTTTACTGGTAGTGTGATTAAGATTTGCATGGAATTTGCATGAGGATCATCTGTGTTGCCAAAGCAGGGATGTCAGAAGCTTGTTTGAGGTCATGGAATATAGAAGATAAGTTACTCTGAAAAGTTCTTTGCTCCCCCCAGACTATTATTTATAGTAACTGTGAACATAATGTGCTGACATTTGCTTTTTAATTGTGAAATGAGGGGTACCGTGTCACTTGGTTAGTACCTGTTTGCAAAGGCAAATGTTGTTTACCTCTGATGAGTCCCAAATTAGGATTATCAAGCGTTCAAAGGGGAAGTGATGCTCTAAGAGGCTTAGGCAGAAATGTAACACTGCCTGGAACATTCTTTTTGAGAGCACTTGTTAAAACATGTGAGGGAGCTGTCTCCGAGCCCTCCACGTCCCTCTTGTGCAAGCTGCTTTGTGTGGTGTTTGTTTATCCACTGCTATATTAAGGACTCACTGCAGTTATGAGTGTGTGACACAGCTACAGGGGGGAAGAAAATCCAACAAAACACGTTGTCTGAGCTGCTGCCGTCCTGCCACAATTAGGGCAGTGGAAAAGATGCATCCAAAATCCATGCAAGCCATTTGTGCTTGGATTTGTGAGTGAAGGTGGCTTACAAGACAAGTGTGTGAGTTTGCCAGTGTTGTGTGAATGTTGCCACAAAGAGGATATTAATTTCTTTTGTTGTTGTTTTATAGGGCATTGTGAAAGGTTTTACTTGGGCTTGTGGCAGCCTGATTTACAGAAAATCACTGAAACCACAATCTGGTTGACACACCTGGCTGCATATCTTGGTAGAAGCAAGAGTAGACAGGCATTACAAAGAAATCCATGGAATTCAGGGGTGGTCATATTGCAGACCAGTATGTTCGTGCTTGCTGGAGAAAAGCTGCTGGCCTGTGATCCTGAAAATAGATGTTAAAACCAGCACAGTGTTATCAGAAACACCTTTTAAAAATAATCCACAAGCTGCAAGATTTCACAGGCCCTTTGTTGCTTCTGCTCCTCATTATTTCTCCTGTATCAGACAGACCTGTGAAGAAATGCTGCTATATCAGCTGTGATAGAAGATGCCAAGTTCTGGACTCCTATTCAGAGTTAATCTTTTCATTAGAGGTGTGGTGTGTAAGAAGAAGCTGGTGGATCTGTATTGCTGTGTGGTTTGACATGATTGGGTACTGGTGGCTTTGTTGGGAATGGAATCATCAGGGTGCTCCCTGAGAATTTGTGTTGGATCTTTGCTAAAACAGATCAGCTTCTGCTTTTTGGATATTCCCTGGCATGGTCTTCTCCACTCCAGAGAACTTCACGACTGCGTGGATGGGATATTAACATCAGAGTGGGTGATAGGATTGCAGGAGCCAGGGTTGGATATAAGGCCTCTGTAGTCCTTTGATCCCACCTGCTTGCTGATTTTCTTCTGCTGGATCTGAACAATACACTGGTAAAATGGAGACAGTTTATTCCCCATCTGTAGAAGAACTGACTGGTTATGTTTCAATAGATTTGACTGAACAACCTTCTAGTAAATTTATGCTACCCTTCTGTAACAGCAGAGATAAGTTTCTGGTGTGTTTCAGTGTATTTTTCCCCCTCTAGAACAGGAATGTAACGTGCTGGTGGGATTCTCAGCAGCCAAAGTGTTAGTTGTTTTATTTTATTTTTCTTAAAAGTTTCCAAACCTATCCAGAATATTCCAGGTTAGACCAAGCTGGGGAGAGATTGCAGCCTTTGATTTCAGCCATCCTGGGTGGTTTGGGTAAATTTGGCTGCAAGAGTTTTGTACAGACTGCTTTAAAGACAGGAAGTGTTTTCAGAACTCAAGCTGGAGTTTAATCCTGTATTATGCTGGTATCTCTCTGTAGAGTTAGCTAAATTACAATATAACTTACTAAATTACAATATAACACAGCAGCTTTGTGTAATCCCGGGCTGCAGATACACAGAGGTTTAGGGTGCTCATTAATTCCTACTTCTGCTGAAAACACACCACTGCTATATGAAAATATTATCATTTGTATTAAGTCAGCTTGAAATAGTCAAAGAGTGGTTTCACCTGTTTGCAGCTGGATTTTATACCCACTATTTTATCCCATGGGGAAAAGGTGGGAACTGCTCTGTACTGTTACTCCCCTGTGGTTTGGTTCTGACAGAAGGACACTGGTGTATATTGTTCTTCTCTCCTGGAGAGCATAGTGACCTTAGTTCAGACCTGATATAAAGGACACAGTGTGGTGGAAACCAGAGGACATTACTTGGGTGTACAAAGCTGTTCCTGGACCCAGTGCTTCTGAGTGTGAGTAGGAGGTGGTGCCTTGCACATTCCCAACCCCAGGAAAGTCATGACTGCTGCTCTGGATTTCTCCAGCATCTCTCCCAGTGGGAGGAATGGAGCAGGTACGGTGTTGGGTGGTGCTGCACCGATGCCCAGCGTCTGATGAATGAAGGCAGCCTCAGAAAATGAGTCTGTAACGGGAAGAGCAGAAGGATAAAGAGAACTTATGCTCTCAAATGTGAGGATTTCTATTTTTTCCCCAGTTAATTTTTACCTCTGGTTACTTGCATGGTGATTTGTTTGGTTGCTGTTGTAACCAGTGGTCTGGTGAGGGTGGTTCCTGCACTCTTCAGCCCGTGTAACAGCAGCAGGAAAGGCACAGGCACCAACAGCCCCCTAAACGGTACCAGATGGCAATCCCCTGTGTCAGCTTCACATGACTTCACCTCTAAACGTTTGGGCTCTGATTTTAGGCTTGTGTTCTAATTTGTTGTGGTTTTTTCCAAAGCATTGTTTTATGTAATTAAAAAATGATGATTACATGCAGTCACCAGCTGTGCCAGCCACAATTTACAGCAAGCAGAGCTCCGTGACAGATACATTCAAATGGATTGGTCACATTTGCCTCTAGTAACCCATCAGGTGCCAGCTTGCTTGTTGTGTTTTGATAGTCTTTGTGTTTACTGTGGAGCAGAAAAGTGTTGTGGATGGTTCTCCCATTATTTTGGTCATATTTTAAATATATTTGTATTTCATAGGATCCTAGAATCCTAGAATGGTTTGGGTTGGGAGGGACCTTAAAGACCATCTCATACCACCCCCTGCCATGGGCAGGGACACCTTCCACTAGACCAGGTTGCTCCAAGCCCCATCCAACCTGGCCTTGAACACTTTCAGGGATGGGGCAGCCACAGCTGCTCTGGGCAACCTGTGCCAGGGCCTCCCCACCCTCACAGGAAAGATTTTCTTCCTAATATCTAATCTAAACCTACTCTCTTTCAATTTAAATCTGTTCCTCACTGTCTTGTCACTACATGGCCTTGCAAAAAGCATCTTGCCATCTTTCTTGTAGGCTCCCTTCTACATTTTTATAGCCATGACTTCTGTTAAATTCTGTGTTATTCTAAAAACTAGTTCCTCTCGCTTAATTTAAAACCTCTCATCTGATCATTCCACAAGGCACCTTCCCATGTAGCTTATAGAAGGAATGATATTCAAATTGCTTCTGAGTTTTCCATTCTGCTTATCACTTCATGAATTAATATCCTCTGTTTTTCAATCTCCTCTGTTTTTGGTAGTACAGTTTTAGCTGATTTCACCTGCCTTTCTGGGGAAATTCCCTCATACCTCCTGTGCTACTGGCATGACTTTCCATACACCCATTGACAGCTGGATGGCCAAAGGTGGATGCTGCTCTTGGCTGTTTTGTCCTTTTTTTTAACCCAATGTGTGTTGCTGTTTCTATTTATCAACCTTCAGTTTCAGTGACTGGGTACTTTTTTAGTGCAAAAACTAGTATTAACCATGTACATATATATATATACATATATATATTTAGTATTAACAGCTCAGAAAGATCACAAAGTCCCTGAAAAAGCAAGCAGCAAGCTTTGGCAACACTTTCTACTTGCCCAGGTAGCAGGTTGTATATCAAAGTGAACAATATAAAAACACTTCTGAGAACAGTTGGTACAAGTGGTATGTTTGGTGGCAGTTTCCTCTGGAACAACAATCACAGTGTACTATTGGATTTTTTATATTATCCTCTATTTGGACAGTGATAGATTTAAAACGCTCTCAGTCCTGAGAATTTGACTTGTTTACTGAACAATCTGAAGAGAATTGTAGTTGAAGGCTTCAGCTCTTTGATTGTGTCCTTTGAAATGCAGGCTCCTTGTTTGTCATCTATTCAATTTCTCTTGTCATTAGATTTTTATTTGTATATAAAGGAAAAAGATGCCCAGTACGGTTCTGTAAAAGAAAAGCCTTAAGTATGTTTTTCTTGCAGCATGAACAGAACTAATTTGACAGCAATTACAGGGCCAGGGCTTTGAGGAGAAGGACTGGACAACTCCCATCCTTTCACACAGCATCACTTCACTTGAAGTGGCAAAACAACAATGATCAGAGAAAAGAGCTGTGAGATTTCTCTGGGGTGATACAGCCCCCAGTAACTGTAGAATTGCTGTTTTTTTGCAGCTCTGTACAAACCCACCAGAGAACCGTGAGGAGATGTGGGTGGATGACAGGCTGATTAGCTCAAGGTCACACAGGGTATTGAGGGAGCATCCCAGGATTAGCCTGGAGAAGAGACCTAATTCCGGCCTTCCAGTACCCGAAGGGAGCCTACAAGGAAGATGGAGAGAGACTACTTAAAGGGCCTGCAGTGACAGGACAAGGGAGAAGTGCTTCAAACTGACAGAGTAGGCTTGATTAGATATTAGGAAGAAATTCTTCCCCGTGAGGGTGGTGAGGCCCTGGCACAGGGTGCCCAGAGAAGCTGTGGCTGCCCCATCCCTGGAAGTGTTCAAGGCCAGGCTGGACAGGGCTTGGAGCAACCTGGGCTAGTGGAAGGTGTCCCTGCCCATGGCAGGGGTTAGAACTAGATGATTTTTAAGGTCCCTCCCAACCCAAACTGTTTTGTGATTCTGTGGTTACAGCTCACATAGGAAGCTCACTCATCTCTAACCTCCCATGCTTCTATGCAAGGAAAAAATGCTCGTATTTAAATAAAAAGTACCATGTTGCATTCATAGTAAAAGATTAAAAAAGCAATTATGGAAGGCAAGAGCTTGATTTGGATGTTTAAGATGTCTTGTAGAAGTCCCAAGAATGCTTTAAATAGAATTTAAACTGAAAGCATATGAAGCCATGAATTCTCATTTCCTATTTTCACTGTTAATATTGTATAACTAAAGCCAGATCTGGCAAAAAAGGATTCTTTTAATGGGAGGAGCATAATTTTAGCACAGCTGCCACAGAAGCACACAGGGCCATGCTCTGCCCACAGTTGCCTCTGGAGATGGCTTGCTGTGTTTAATGCATTCGCAGGAGCCATGTGAAGAAAATATCTGGCATGCTGTTACTAATTTCATTTGTGGAAGATGAGATAAATATTAATGAATATAAACACGTATTAAATGTAGACTCACCAGTTAAGTATCTATGCTGACTGAATTAATACACAGAGAAGTACTTTGTAGTCAGGATGATGTTCAGCTGGAATGATGCTTTCTGAAGGGCAATTTCTGTGAGTTTATCATTTTATTAATGCTACCTGAAAAACCTTCTGTTAAGGCTGGGAGCCTGCAGACCTTTTTCTTCACATCAAGGTCATTTCCATCCCTTTTTTCTGCTCCTCGCTGCTTCGTTGGCAGCACTGATCAAAGCATTTGGGGAATGCCTGGTGAGGGGCCCTTCATTATTTCAACTAGGACCAGACTTTTGGATCCAGCACACTGCACAACAACCTCCTAAACAGCTGCTGCAGCTCCAGTGAGGAATAGGAGTAAGTGATGGAGGTTTGGAGGATATAGGAATTAGCTGACAGAAATAAAATAAGGTGCAGTTAATTCATGCTGCCTCCCCATGGCTCCTGCTTAAAAAGGTTTAAAAATACTGGAAAGTGTCAAAATAATCAGAATCTATTATGCAACAGTACGAAATACTGAAGCTGTTCTTTAAATATCGAGTGACACAGACAGAAGATTTTTGTGTGTTTTCTTAGGGGTTAATGTTCCCTTTGAAATCATAAAGTAGGTTGCTGCTTTGTTCCTTAGCCTTTCACAGTAGTGGGAACTAAAAGCTGGAGGTGCATATTGTATGTTGATATATAAATTCTGTGATACTATGCATCTTATTATGGAGAACAGACATCATATATTTATAGAAGGCAATATACTTATAGAAAATTGTAGGCATTTCAACAAATTCATAAGCAGAAAATGTCATTTAACGTGGAAGTTGATTTACAGTTTATTAAGTATACCTGGAAGATAAGGAAAATTGAGGATGAAAAGTCTCACCAAAGTCTGCTGAAAGCTGTGTCCATCATGAAAGCAGATTAACTGTGAGGGTGCTCAGGAGGGTGAGTTGCTTAATTCACCTTGCTCTCAGCAGTCAGGACTTGAACATGATGCTGAGAACAGTGGGATGTTTCTAATTGAGCTGAGTACCTCTGTGACCTCTTTGGCAGCTCTTGCATTTCTCTTGACTTTGCTTTTGAACTGCTGTAGGTTTGTTTTGGTTTTTTTTCTCCCTCCCTGGAGCTAGGATTGCTCATGCTGATCTCTGTGACTGTGGGTGACTCCGATTCCCTTAGTCCCTGTGGTCCCTGTTGCAGGGGCTTCAGGAGGCGATGCCTTCCGGCAGCTCCGTGTGCTTATCCACATCTTTTTCAGGGCACTCTGAGACTACACAAATGGTTACCACTTACCAGTTACCATTTGCCATTTATAACATTTCATGCATTGTTTGATAGATGGAGTGTTGGACTGTTGGGAATAAGTTTTTGGTGGTAGCGACCTAAAGTGCCACTACTAAATGAATAACAACACTTTTCCCGTTGTAACCATGGGCTCAGCTTATTCTCTAAACCTGCAGGAAAAATGCATTTTGCTTCATCATAATCCCTTAAGGTAAGGAACACTTGTTCTGACTTTCAGTAGTCCTGGTAGCACGACAAATGAGGTCAGCACTTTCCTTGGTCCTCCTCACATAGTTAATGCACGCATGGGATAATCATGGGAACAGAAAGACCTATCAAAAAAATGTCAAGAAGGCCAAAATGTTTATTTTTCATAGTTGTCACTGTTAGGAAGTTCAAGAGAAAGAAGTGCTGACTAGCACTGCTGGTGATAATAACAAATAGTGAGGTCTCTGCTTAGAATAGAGGAAAAAAATTACATTCAAGAGGGCTCTTGGGAAATCAGGCATTCTCAAGCTGCCTGGGTGTCAGGAATTTTAATAGAGTTAGCTGTGAAGTGATTTCAGAATAATTAGTGGCGATTTTTGACAAATTTGGGCGGATAGGTGGGGAACCAGACTGCTGTAAAAGTCATTCAGTACTTGTCTCTAGCAGGAAGAAAGAGGACCTGGGTGATTACAGATCAGTTTATTTTCATTGGCAGGAGGAAAAAAATCTGAAACAAAAGCACAGGTTTGGAAGATGTTGGACAGGTAAACCATGTGGTTGTTTGGAGGAGAGTCATATCAAACCAAAGTAATAACATCCTATGACAAGATTAAAAGGTCTTATTGCTAGAGGAGAGGCAGTACGTGACAAATGCCAAGTCTTTTTGGCATAGTCATACTATGTCAGACTCAAGATGAAGCTGGGTCCAGAATGGTTGGATGATCACAGAACCATGGAATGGTTTGGATTGGAAGGGACCTTAAAAATCATCCAGTTCCAACCTCCTGCCATGGGCAGGGGCACCTTCCACACTATCTCAGGTTGCTCCAAGCCCCTGTCCAACCTGGCCTTGGACACTTCCAGGGATGGGGCAGCCACAGCTTCTCTGGGCAACCTGTGCCAGGGCCTCACCACCCTCACAGGGAAGAATTTCTTACTAATATCTAATCTAAATCTACCCTCCTTCAGCTTAAGGCCTTTCTCCCTTGTCCTGTCACTCCATGCCCTTGTGAAAAGTCCCTCTCTGGCCTTTTGTAAACCCCCTTTAGGTACTGGAAAGCTGCTACAAGTTAAATTAAGTATGTGTTTTTAGATGCTTGTATCAGGAACATTCAGTCTGGGATGGTGACTAGAAAATGTAATTCCCTATATTTATTATCAAACTAGTATAGGTTTGGAGAATCTGTAGGCTAGTGGGAGAAGGATATGGCTGGGTTTCAAGCCTTGATAAACTGAGAAATGGTTACAGAAAACCCAGGAATTTGCCATGCCATCAGATTAGTGCGAGGTGCTGTATTTAGGAGAAACCAGCTCTGTAGTCAGCAGCAGACACCGGCTGTTCTGACAGCAGAAGCTGCTGGTGTTTTTACTGGGTCACACACTAAACATGAATCAACAAACTTGTCCTGTTGTGCAAAGGCAAATACCATGCCAGGGTGTAAACTGTCATGCAGACAGCAAAACACACAGTGCTGTCACATTGCTGTCTCTTCCTCCTGCTCAGTGTGGTGTGCTCTCACCCAGAATACCAAATTTTGGGGTTTGGAGCTGTGCTCCTGAGGAGACCCCGTGTGCTGCCCCAACCCCCAGTCCGTGCTCCTGGTCCGGCCAAGAGCAACACTGTTTGCTTGGTGCTTCGTGACGTGGGTGTTGAATGGTCCCATTTGATGCAGGAAAGCTGCTTCCTCCCGTCTGTGAGCAGGGAAGGCAGAGACTGATGTGAGAGAGCTGATGGGGTGAATAAATCGGGTTCTCTTCTTTCTGCCCTACAGCTCAGTTCCTGGCCCACGCTGAGCTGACCTGTTATGCCTGTGTGTTGTGACAGTTTGTTTTAAATGTGACCACTCCATCTTTAGCAGATGTCAGTGTTTTCCAAGATGGAGAGATACTGATATTCAGGTGGTTGTGAAAGTCCATCTTTTTTTTTTTCCCCTCAATCTCATTGCGTATTTCTCTCAGTTTTAGCCTCACAGTCCCAGAGGATGATCATGTTCCCAATACGAGATTTTTTAAGAGCAGAGAGGCTATTTACATTAGTACCTTTGCATATTGTGGGTATTGCCTGAAGTCCACAGGACTCCTAGGACTTGCACCCACACTGCCTTTGTAGTCAGTCTGAGCTCAGAATCACCTGGGTCTGGATCAGCTTCACTTGTCCTTGCAGCTTCACTTGTCCCTTGCAGGGACTCAGGAACATCTCGTCTGCCTATGTCAGGAAAACAGTGTCTGTGCAAAGGCAGGTGATGGAAAATCCTGTAATATAACCCTCTCTCTGTATGTCACCTTGTTTGGACATCTTGAGTCATGCATAAGGGGTCCTTATGCGAGCAGGATATGCATAATGTGGCTAATAAATACAGTTTTATGGCATTAACACACAGTAGAAGCTGCATGGCTTGGCATTAGAATACTTCTGTCTTCCTTTCCCTAAGACTTCCAGAGTCTTTGGTGGCCTTGTAGGCATTGCCAGGAGGGTTGGTCTCTGACACTCTCTGAAGTGGATTCTTAATGGTGCTCAGTTGCTGTTTTCTGCCTCTGTGAGTATTTCCTGTATAATTTTCAGACCTTCCCAACTCATGGCTATTTATAAGGGACTTTCTGCTGGCTCACAGGGTGGCTCTCGGTTTTGCTGGGCTACACTGATAGAAATCTGAAAGATGAATTAATCTGCAGGTGCTTAGTCAGAGCTGGCATGTGGCTTTCCAGGTATAGGAGCCAATTCTCAGGGTCAAAGTGGCTGGACTGGGTTTGGCCAAGTGTCTGGATTGTGGCCAGTGTCATAAGAGCATCTAATTGCAGCAGTCTGGGCAGTGGAGTGGGATGACTTGGTTCTCAGGCCTCTTGTTCTTTGCCAAATCGTGCTCAGGTCAATCCATCTTCCACAGAAGGTAAAGACACACGTCTCTCTTCCAAGTGCACTGCTCTTTAAGCAGAGGCTCAGCAGTGTTCCCAGATGTTAGTTCAGCAAAGCAAGGGCTAAGCAAACAGCAACAGATGGGATGTCCCCTGTTGTTGTGCTCCACAAAGCCAGAATGTGACTCCAAAACACGTTTTGTGGAGTTGCTGCTCACAGCGGGTTGGTTTGAGTGATCCGTGAGCTACAGCTGGAGGAAATGAGAGAGCAGCAGGACTGTTGTTATATCCTTCTCAGTTCTGATTAGGAAGGAGCACTGGAAGATGATGGCTCACCTCTGAGCTCTGTGTGTTGCTGCTGCAGCAAAGGTAAATGCAGAATCAATAACAGGTTTTATAAGACTTTTTTTTTTTTTCTCCAGAAATGCTTTGCCAAGAGTGTTGCTCCCATGGGCATTTACTTTAGGAGAGAGACAGGTTATCTGAGGAGTCCTTTCCCAAGAGACTTCTCTGTTGTGTGATGTTTTAGCAAGAAAGACCTTCTCCAGAGACTATGCTTTCCCTCAGGAGATTAATCTGTTTTGCAGAGCTTTTCCTTGCATGTTTCAAAAGACTAATTTCTGTCCCCTTTTATTTGAAAACAACACCTAATATTGGTTGTAGCCTTTGGTCTGTTGGTCCCTGGTGATGTGGTGGCTTCTCTCACCTCCTAGGCTGGACTTCAGGCACACAGAAGTTCCAGCACAGCTGTCTGCAGTCAGTGCCTTTGCTCAGTGCTGCCTCTGACTTGCACTCTGCTACAGGTACTCAAATCCCCAGGTCACCATCCTTTTGGGAAGTCTCATCCCTTGCTGGTTTCAGATAAGTGTCCAGGAATACGGCCCCAGGATCAGGGACTAGTGGAGCCAGAGGCCACAGAATCATCCACAATTCAGTCCTTTTCTTCTCTTGGTTTCCCCATAGGAGTGAGTTTGCCTTTGCTGCCATTTGCAAGCCCAGTTTAGCCCATAAAAGGCTTCCCCAGCGTCCCAGGGTCACAAATTCCAAGCCAGACAAGTAGCAGTATCATGCTGTTTCCCACCAGTGCCAGCACTGCCACATGATGATTTCTGGAGCTGAAAGACCTCTTAAGTGTGGAATGTCTGAAAAACCCTGGAGTGACGAGCTCTGGGGTTTCCATTTCCAAGGCTGGGGATTGCTGGATTCATGACCTGGTTTAAGTAGGGCAGAGAATGTGTGCGTGAATGGAAGGGGAAAGAAATGTCATGGGCCAGCGGGAAGCTGTCTGTCCCTGCAGGGACTGGGGTTCCCGAGGTGGATCCAAGCCATCAGGCTTCACAGCCAGGATGAGCTGCTAATTTCGGTCATGGCACTGCCCCAGCTGCCTGCTTGGAGAGATGCTTGGGTTTTGTTTGTGCACAAGGGAGTCGTGTCTCGCGGGTGCCCCGTCCACCACGGGGGACGTCTCTGTGAGCAGAGGGCCAGCACTAATGCTGTCCTGTGTGGCTGTGGATGAATTCACCCTTTATTCTGTGCTCTCCATCCCTGCTGAGCCCAGAGCCCTGCCCTGCTCGCAGGCAGGCAGCGATGCTGCCGTTTGCAGTGCTTGTTCAGCCGGGCTTCCACACCCTGGTGCCTCTAATCCCGGACAAAACCCAGGCTGCGGAGCAGCAAACACAACAAGACCTCTATTCTTAGCCTGGAAGGCCTCAAAGCTGGTTCTTTGGGGTGTGGGGCGATGAATATGCAGTTGCTGGTGCTCTTGACAAAGCTGTTAGCTCGGAGCACACACTCCTCTCCCACTGGAGCCATAGCCTTTGCTGCAGCTTTTCACAGTTACATAAATATGGCCTATTTTCCCCTCACAAATTAACATCTTGCTCGCTGAGTTTAGGCTTTTGCATGTGTACAAAACAAACCTGATTTTTCACACACAGCTGGAAATCCTGGATCACCTGGGGAGAAGCTGTCCCTGTCCCTACAGAGCCTTCACAGCAGTGACAGACAGTGGCACTGGCAGTGTTCCCTTGTGAGTCCTGGACACAACGCTGCAAATCATCCGAGGTGCCTTGCCCTTTTTTTTCCCCCTCTGGGAAAGTCAGACCCCAGCCTCATGACTGCGAGGATGCTGGAGGGTCTGCCTTCCTGGGGACTGGAAGTTTGGCTTCCTGCTTTGGGGCGTGGAGCAGATGGCTCCTCACTCCCCAGAAGACACTGATATGGGTATTATTTTCCCCAAGGATAGTTCGTGCCCGCCTCCCCCAGACGTGCTGGGAGATGGCACTGCGGTGTATCCGCATTAAAAAAAAGCCCTGTGGGGAACGGATGTCACTTGGAAATCTCCCAGCCCTGGGGCGTAAGAAAGCTGACGTGCATCCACAGGGACTCTGGGCAGCTTTATTAGTGATGTAAGTAATGCCCGTGCAGAGAGCTGGGAGAGAGATGCCGGCACCCCCCTTTGCAGTGATATTGCTCCCTTCTTCAGCATCCTAAAGGGATCCAGCTCCACAGTGCCACTGGGCTCTCTCTGTGGTGGGAAAACAATCAGGATCTTGACATACCATCAAACCTTATCTTCTTGCTCCTCTTGTGGTGGGAATAAGGATGGGATACCTGGTTATAGGTCCTGAAGTGATCATCCCTTGGGCCTTGTGTGTGCTGCTACAGGCGGAGAAGGCATCCACAGCTATGGATCCACAGTGAGACCTTTTCTGTTGCAGGGCTGATGGAATGCTGGGACTTGAAATGCGTTCTGACAGCTCTTGGCAAAGTGACCCGTGAGGGGGAAGATTTCCTGGAGCTGGGTGCCAGTGTCCTGAGGCCAGTGGAGCAGGCAGGCAGTCAGGGTGCTGGATTTTGGCTCGGTAGGACTGCTCCTATCCTGCTCTGCTGTAGAAACGTGTGTGTGATCTCAGGTGAGTCTTAAAGGTGTGTTATTGAACACAGTCACTTAGAGATAGAGATGGGCCTGGCACTCTCAGCTTAACTGCTTTAGAGGGTATTGACTTGGAAACTGTGTGATTGTAATTCCGTGCATCAGCCATTGATTTCTATTAACAGCAGCCCTGTGGCTGGAGATCCATGTGTCTGCAAACACCAGTGGGAAACCTTAGAGTGGGGAGCTGCCATAAAAGGGTGACTGGGAGTTTCGGGGCTTTCTGACTTGGCTTTCATTTTAATCCTTCTGACCAAACTGAGCCCTCAGGTGAGACCCAGCCCCTCTGAGTGGTAAAGCACTGGGACAGAGGAGGGGAAGAGGTGTGGGAGCTTTTAAAAAGCTGAAAAAGGCATGAGGCACAAAGCTCTTGCTTCCTTCCAGAGGGACACAAGCTTCTAAGCATGTGATGCTTTAGAACAGCACATTGTAAAAACCTGTGGAGTGAGGAATTGGTGTCCCTTTTGGGGGGATTACAGCTGGATCTCTGAATCCCTGTGTTTTGGGTCTGCCATTGCAGCAGATCAGCAGTGTCAGGGACTGCTGGCAGCTCTGCATGCAGCTTCCTCGCAGCATCCAAAGGGGAGGTGTCATGGCTGGAGTGTTTTTCCACCCCCTCCAACACCCCTGCCAGGCCTTTAGATCTGTGTTGGCACAACCCAGATGATGGGAATGAGAGGGGGAGGCTGAGCTTTGTGCTGGTGCTTTGGGTATGTGCAACCCACTTTCTGTCTGTCTCGATGCAATGCCATCTTTAAAAGCCCTGGGTCAGGCCAGCCCTGTGCCATCCCTCAGAGGACTGGGCTTGGGAATTTGTTTTATGTTCAAAGGAAGAAAGGAGTCATCCATGAAAATCTGAACTCTCTGTCCCTGTGATCCCTTCCTACCCCCTGGCACAGCTCTTCCCCTCCCAGGTAAAAGCAAACAAAGACAACCAAGTCCCCTGTGCCCAGGCGGTGGTTTTCCTTGCTCCGATGGTCCATGAGGTCCTAATCTCTTCCCTGTCCCTTTCCCCCACCGTGCCCCCGGTCAGCAGCGGATGCTGGCAAGTTCTCCATGGGCAGCAGCCAGCCTGCGGCAATAATGAGAGCAAGTCAGGCAGTGCCATCCTATACAAGCCTCTGTCTGCTCTGTGTGTGTGCATCTGCGAGAGCGCGCTCCCGCTCTCCCTTCTCCCCCTTCCCTCTCTTTCGTAACCCCCCTCCTTCCACCAGCTCTTGTTCTTTTCACGAGATGCAGGGCTGGGGAGCCAGGAAAAGTGGCACAGTGCTGCTGCTTCTGCGGAGATAACTGTGGCCAGGCTGGGTCCCTCGCCCTCCCCGATGCACCGGGAGTCTGCAGACACTGTTCCTCAGGGCCCCAACCAGCCATGTCCATCAAGCACCAAAAGCCACGTAGCTGCAAGACAGGTAAGAGCTAGGAGGGCCTTGGTGGGTCATGAAAGGCCCTGTGGTCCTTCACTTGGCCACAAGCCCCTGGGGGAGGGATTTTTCCTTGCTCCTGCCCCAGTTTCCTGCAGGAAAGAATGACTCTGCAGGCAGAGTGGGAGGGGAAGGGTGCTGCTGGGATGTCACCCCTATTAATGGCACGGCAGCGCTTCTCCGCGTGCATTAATCTTCCTGTGGCGTCTTATGAATGGTCAAAGGGACACAGACACTGCTTGTAATTAGCAGGCAGGGAAAGAGCAGCATGTTTCTTACACTCAGCCCAGCCCAGCCCTGGCTGGGCTGATGGAGGAGCGGGACTGGTTCTGGAGTGATCTCCGTTGCAATGGGATTAGTGCTGGGCCTTTGATGCTGGGAGAAAACATCAGCCTGTGCTGGTGCCTGCACCTCTGAGATCTTCACCATCTTTGCATTTTTCCCCCCTGCTTTGCTATTGTTGTGTTTTTAAAATGGTGGATTGTGTTTCTTTTGAATATTTGGCTATCTGTGACATTGTGACTAACACCCGGGCTGAATGCTGGGGCTGAGCTGGTTAAAAATAAGACTAATTGGAGCGAAAAGAGACCGTGTTGGAGGCAAGAGAGCTGCATTGAACTGAGACTGTAATGAAAACTTGCAGATGGCAGAGGCATGTGCACTTTTTGGGGGAAGAGCAGGGAGCTAAACCGGGGGGGCTCATTTTCCTGCTGCCCCAACCGCAGGGCTGCTGTAACTCATGGAGACCCCTGCAGCGGTGAGGGTCATCTCTTTGCTCTTTGATGGGTGGGGGAAATGAGCTGGTTGCTTGGCACAGCTAACAAATACAAGGGACCCGTTGTGTTGGCATCTTCTCCCTGTGGCTGATTATGTCTGCACCCCATCCCAGCGGAATGCCATTGCATTCCTCCATCTGGGGAGCGTACAGGTTGCATAATGAATGGGCTGAGCATTCTCTTTCCTGTTGTGCTGCCCTTCTCTCGTCCCTGAAGCCCCGGGCTCCTCCAAAGCAGCACGGGGACAAGCCTGGCCTCTTGCCCTGCTGTCCTTCCATGCAGCTCTGGGGACGTTGCCCGGGCCTTAGGGCTTGACTGGTGCAGGTGTTGGCAGAGCTCAGTGAGCATCTCCATCCAGCCTGGCAGGACACAGGCACTGATTGCAGACAGTTTCCCAAGGAGGGATCGGTGCTGGATACAGCAGACATTTTTATGAAAGAACCACTGTCTGCTGCAGAAAGAGGACAAGCCCATCTCACTCACCTCATTTATATTTTAGTTAAGGCTAGAGCAGCAGCCTCCAGAGATGAAAGAGAAATCCCAGCTCACCCTTGTGGCTAACTCTGTTTGTATTTCATCCTCCAAATACCCATTCAGCTGCTCGTGTGTTTAAAGTGAAGCACGTGCTCAGGTGTTTTGCTGTGGTGGGACTGACCTGCCAGTCCCACATTGTGTATCCATGCAGGGTTAACAGCCCCGGTAAATCCTTGCTGTGGGACCTGGATGCCCTGTAAGCCCAAGTCTTTGAAATAATAGCGATAAGAGCAGAGCAGCACAGACCTTGTCCGTCATAAATGGATTTGGGACTGCAACCCTGAGGTCTTGGGGCTGATTTTTAGCATTCAGCAAACAGCTAGTTTGCAGTATTCGGCTCACAAAATGCAGGTTGCTAGCAAGCACCTCGGATGATCCCTCAGCAGAAAATTAACCTCATCTGTCAGCAAGCCTCGCTCCCTGGCCTGTGCCGAGCATCAGATCTCAATCAAAACCCAGGAGGGACAGAGAATCTGTGGCAGGGGATCATTGTGGAACTCTGTCTGTTGGGGTGGATCTGTCTCGGCTTCCCAGCCACACACACTGCCTGCGTTACAGCCGCTGCCATATTGACAGCAGCAGCGACGCTGGAAGCTGGGAGGGCTCCAAGGCTGCACAGAGCAGCTCTGTGTCAACTCCAATCCTTTCTGCCTCCCTGCTCCACACTAACAGCATCCTCTCCAACGCACACACAGAGACACGACGCGCTTCTTTACATGGAGCTGCTCCTGGGCATGGCAGCGAGGTTCCTCAGAGAACAATTACGAAATTGTAATAAAGTGCTTTAAAGGGGAAATTCTTCCCTTTGATTCTTATCTGCCCCTCTCAGCCTGGAGCCTCCCACCCTGCTTTGCTGTTGGTTTTTTGTGTCCTACCTGCCTGGAGGAACTGGGGAGGGAGCGTGGAGCGCAGGCGGGGGCCAGGAGCCATCTCGCAGTGGAAGCATCTGTTCTGCCACGGCAATCGTGATGCCCGAGAGCCACAAACATGTCCAGGAGACACTTTTATCATTGACACAGGAGAGAATTTAAATAGCTGCCACGCTCTCGAGCTAAGCCAGAGACAGAACTGTAGATCACACTTTATGTAACTCATTTTTATTTTTAAACGTATTCTTTCATTTTCAAGGCGAGTTTGACTCGGTGGGTGTCTCCTTGTTAGCACATGTGAGGTGGCTTCTTTGATCAACCCACCATCCAGTATATCGGCTGCTTGATTTTCTCACCTGTACCTGAAACTCAAGCTCCCCTTGTTTCACCTTTCAGGATTTCCTCCCGCCTGGGCTGGTGTGGAGAATGATTTGAGGTTTAAGACGAATGGATAAATTAACCCCTTGAAAGCATTTTGAGCTGCATCTGTGGATATTTTTTACTGCTACTGGAGATGTTTTTTAAAAGGGGGATGTGTTCTGATGGCTCTTCACAAGTGAGAGAAGTGTGTGGTTTGTTTTGCAGTTTAGCAAGTGATCTAAGTCCTAATTTCTTCCTTCCAAGGAAGTCACCTTGTGCTGGATTAAGGTGTTTTCCCTAGGCACTCAGATAAGCCATCAGGCAGCCTTGGCACAGTGAGCAGAGTTGGTTGTCAGTTACTAACTATTTCTTTTCAGCTTTAAGTGCAGACAGAGGTGGAGAACAGAAAGCTCTGAAGATAAATTAATTACTGATTTGAATTCCCTTGGGGTTGGGCCCAGTATAGGTACCAGTCTGGATTCTGGATAAATTCTGAATGAACAGGGAGGAGATCAAATGACACTTCATGTCACAAGAGAGTTGCTCAGAGTGTCACTCCAGGTCAGGTGGGTTGTTCCTTCCAGTCCTCCAGGAAAAGTCCAAAGCCCCCTTGGAATACAGCAGAAGGGGACCGTGGCTGCAGGTTTGTCATTGAGCTAGAGCTAAAGACAGGCTTTGCAGGTTTGCAGCATGCAGCCCACCCGAATTCCCAAAGCCAGGACTACTGTGGGAGGCAGCTGGCCTTGTGTAACTGGTAATTTGCAGTCACAGAGCCTACATGGAATTACAGAAAGGTTTGGATTGGAAGGGACCTTAAAGCTCATCTTGTTCCAAGACCCTGCCATGGGCAGGGACACCTTCCATTACATCAGGTTGCTGAGCATCTTCTGGAGAGATCTCAGAGGCAACAGAATAGTTTTCTTGGCTCTGTAGAAAATCCTCTTGGACTAGCAGGTTGTGAAAGCACACCCCTCGAACGAGCTCCTTGCAGCACTGCACCAGAAAGGAGAGACGCTGCCATGGACCCAAGAAAAGTCACAAAGTAAGAGCAAACACAACCCAAAGAAGTTCAAAGCCCTTGTGGCAGGGATCACTGTAAATATGACAAGGCTACGAAGTTGAAAATGAGAAGTGGAAGCGACAGCGGCAGGCTCAGCGTGATGTCTCGTTAAACAAAAAATAATGGCGCTCCAGAGCAGCAGCAGACCCCCGAGGACACAGAACAAGAGTGAGAAGATAGGGAGAAGTCTGCTTAAATGTCAAGGTGAAGGGGTTTATTTGAGGCAAACCCACAGCCAAGTAAATGAGCCAGTCAGTGTAGACACCCTCTGATCTTCCAGCTCGGAGAAGGGTTGCCAGCCCCAGGAGGAGCATCCCTGTACCTGGAGAGGCAAAAGCCACACGACCACCAGCCAAAGCTGCCTTCCTGGTCCTGCTGGATGTGTCAGGACAACTGTGCTGCAAGGCAGAGATGTCTTCAGGCCACATAATTATATCTCTCATTTGAGTGGCAGAAATGGGCATCAATTGAAGCTGGCGGAGCTGTTTGGTCTGGAAGAAGTTTTTGGGTAAAAACCATTTGAGTGATGATCAATGGTAAAAACACATGGAATAGGTGGGGCAGCACTGAAAACAACAGGGAGGGTGAAAAGAACCCTGGACAGGGAGAAGATTAACATCCAGGGAACACAGTGGCAAATTCCCTTCCTTCCTCCCCAGTGACAACCAACACTCCCAGAGCTGCATGTGGTCACTGCTTGTGTGTTTGCTGTTACCAGGTCAGGAGGAAATTGCTTTAGAGTAATTTTTGGTGAGATTTAAAATTTTGGATGGGATTCAAGCCTAATATCAAAATGAGGTTTTTTTATTAAAAGCATTTAAATAGAAGCTACAGAGTAGTCAGAAGCAGGAGGGCTATTTTTGAAGGAATTTGCTATAAACCTACTGCTCAGAAGCTTTCTAAAATATTACACTATAAAAACCCCATAATTCTCTTTATCTGCAATTTAATTACATTTCCCATAGTGCCTGTGTCAGAACAGTTCACTTATTCTTGTTCTCTATTAACTCACACCTGCCCCAGGAGATTTTTAGAAGAAAAAAATGATGATATTCAGAGTCATTTATGTTGCTCAGGATCTCGCTGAGGTCACAAAAAGGTTCTAATGATGTACTAGAAAAATAGGAATTTGGGGGACTCATACTGGTGATGGCTGTGAGATTGCAATATATAAAACTGGTGTAAAAGCAGGGGGAGGAATGGGAGCACTTTTGTGATCCATCGACCTATCCCATCCAGAGTTAGTGGATCAAAGTTTTTGATCTGTTTGAGACTGCAGCAAAGTATCAAAGTATCTGAATAATGGACCAGAATTATCCAGAGCTTTGTTGATTGACCATTTTGCTGACCTCCTCCACCCCAAAATATCTGTGGTGTAAATGAGCTCTGAGGGATGTCCTGGAAGTATTATGAAAACATTGTCACTTGTGACACCCTGCGGTGCCCAGAGAGAACCTGGGAGTGTGGAAATAACGTATTAAAACAAAAATGACGTGTTAGAAGTTAAACCCTTGGTGATGTTGTGTTAAATCGGGCTTGGGTTTGGGGCAAGGGCTGCAGCTGACTGTTATTTAACTTGAACAAATCAGCCTGTGGGAGCAGAGGCATAAGATGAACCTCAACCTTTGACTGTGGTTTAGAGGAGATTTTGCCAGCCACAGCATTTCTTCAGTGCTTGTCTTCTGATAACTGGAGACATGATTAATCCCAGTCAGGAATGACCTGGGTTTTGAGATGGGAGGTTGAGAACAAGGCAAATATTTCCTTGCCACACTGAGCTGTCAAGGAGGGGATCCAAGATGATGGAGACCTGAGACCATTGCTGCAGTGCTGCTGATCCTTGTGTTTTTGTAGGAGGTTTTGCAGGACTCTGTCTCTCCCCAGGGATGGTGCCTGGTGATAATGTGCTATCTCAAGCCATGTTTCCTGCTAGTAGCAGCAGGATGCCAAGGCCAGCAGTGTTTTAGCAGAGAGGAAGGTGACTACAAATTTCCAGCAAAAAGGCTTATTTAACTGCAGAAGTCTTTTTTTAAAATTTATTTTTATTTTTTTTTTAGTCAGTCAACTTTATCAGGATCAAAAAAGCAATGGATATCCCATGGCTTGAGCTCTCAGTGAGCCAGTGACCCCCCTCAGTGCCTGTGCAGCCTGTGTGACACCCAGATGTTGTCACCAATGGTGGAGCTGAGCCCAGAGCTGGGGGGCTGTGCTGCAGCCCCCTCCGTGTCCGTGCCCTGGGTTAGGTTGTTGTTAGAGTCACTGGGGTGCACTGGGCATCCCCCACACATCCCCTGGAGGATGGAGGCAGGTGCAGGAGAAAAAAAAGGGATTGGAGCTTATAGGGTGGGGTGGAGGGCACTGAGGGAGGTTGCAGGGAACGAGCAGGACTGCACAGACCAGGTGAGACAAGGGGTCTGTCACATCACTGACTTGCTAGGTGAATTTTTCCTTCTGTCATCCCATGCCCAGCAATAAGGTCCTCCTTTGCCTTGTGCCAAAATCTTATTTGGCCCTGCCGACACCTGGGCTCCTTAATTAAACTCTCCCACCCCTTCTGTCTGTGGCAACTCCTGGCGATCCGCGATCTGAGAGAGCGGCAACCTCCCCAAAACCTCTGAGGAGCCGATTAAAACGATGCAGGCGGGTGCTTTATTCCAACATACCGAGGGTGACAACAGCGAGCGCTCTCGCAGGCATCCCCCCTCCCCGCCCCCAGATGCTCCCCGCCAGCCTCTGGCATCCGCCGCCCGTGCGCGGCGGGCCCCCATCCCCGCGGGGGGACAGGCTGGGGCTCTGCTGCCAGGTGGGTGAGGCGGGGATGCGGCGGAGCGGGAGGATGCGGGGGGCTCCTCGGCAGAGCCGCCGCTGAGCGCTGCGAGCCGGCTGCGCAGCCGGGCTGGGGCTGCCGGGGGGTTTGGCTGGATGGGAGAGCGGCTCTGAGCGGCGGCTGCTGCTGCTGCTGCTGCCCGGAGAGAGGTGGGGAGGGGAGGGGTGTCGAGGTGTGACTCTCGCCCCGGGCAGGGGGCTGTCTCTGAAGAAGACGCTCTGCTCTCTCCCCAGAGCCTCTCTGACCACGCTGTCGGCACAGACCCACCGGCAGGGAGGACAGGTCAAAGGCAGTGAGTATCTTTATCTCTGTGTCCGTCTGTCTGCAATGCCTCTGTGCTCGTTTTTTTCCTGGCTTTCCCTGCATGTGAACGGATGGATGGTCTTAATCTCCTGAAGCCCCTGAGATTTCACGGTTTGGGTTTGTTTTGTTTTTATTTTTTTGACCTTTGTGCTGCTATTTTTTTTTTCTATTGGGATGGCTTCTTTATCTTTGCTCAGGTGGTTTGATAACCTGAATGTCCTAATCACACCCCTCCCTTTCTGTCTCCCAAGGAGAAACCCCCAAAACACATCCATGATGAGACTGGCAATTCTCCTTGACCAGGGTCCTTTCATAGGAGGGGGAGGTAGGATGAATGATGGAGAGGGGGGTAAAAACCCTCACCAGGACCCCTATTGAGGTGCCAGACACCACAGATTATAATTTAAAGTAATACCTTGCTGGCTTTATTTGCAATCAGAGGAAATATTCGTGGGTATGTCAGCTGAGCAGTGGGATTGCCTTCATGGGAAATGTAGGTCTCAGCATCTGTGAAGTCAGACAGACTTTGGGATTGCAGGGAAGTTGGGTGCTGCTCAGCAGTGCAGGTGGTTGCTGTGGGGGCTGGCGAGTGGGTGGGAGTGGGGGTGAGCAGAAGGCTGTTTCATAACAGTACCCCAAAAATCGAGCTGCTAAAGGAGGCTGCAAGGGAGAGGGCACCCAGCTCTGCTTCCAGCTGTCGATTTGGAGCAGCAGTGGGAAAGAGGAGCAGGGGTTGCTGGACTCTAGGAAACTGTGTGCTGTGGCCCCACATGAGGGTGAGGCTGTTAATGAGGAAATTTAAAGGGGCTTAAGGAATTACAAGGATTGATTTCAGTTAAAGCGCATGGAAGCAGCCGGTCAGGGTAGGGATTAAGGGAATGCACTCAGTGGCATGTAGCACAATCCCAGTTCCATTAATTTAGTGGGGAAGAGGCTTTGTGCGTTTTTAATGTAATCAGGTTTTAAGAGGGATGTTGTGTTGGGCAGCCCAAGCTCCGGGATCTCCCCAGGCCCCAGCAGAGCAGGGTCCTGACTCCTTGCACACCCTCCTCACTCTCATCAGTTCCTCTGTCTCCTCCTCAGTTGTTCCCAGTGGGCAAGAGGGCATGACATGGAGGTTACCTGGAGCTTGGCCCTGTCCTGACAGATCAGAAACCTTTACCCTGTGCTCACTCTGCAGTCCTACTCTCTGTCCCCTTGGTGTCCTGGCTGGTGGATCTCACCTTCACTCTCTGTGAGATTTGTTCAACCAGTTGCCTGTGTGCCAAGGCTTATGGAGACCCTGCCATCCCTGGTCTCCCTCTCTCCCTTCCTCCTTCCCTCCCCTTTGCAGACTGTGCATCACCTTGGTGGCTCCCCACAGGCTCCCACCACCCCAAAGAGGAGTCGCTTGCCTTGAGTCATTTTTGTGTGAGTGCTTGAGCCTGTGATGGTGAAAGGACCAGCACCTGCAGATGCGTGAAGTCCTCCTGTTATTTTATTTGCAGTGCCAGCTTTTCCATGATGCCTGGCCAGTAACACCAGCCATGACCTGGAGGGACAGGGACAAGAGGTAGTTTGGCCTTCTTAGCGAGGCCAGCTGGGAGCTCTGCCTGTTGAGGAGAGACCTTCAAAGGTGTTGAATGATGAGTGCGATAATGCCAACTCCTGCTGCTCCGTGGTGAGCTGTGACGCCAAACTCAAATCTCTTTAGACCTGAAGCTGGACTTAACCCACGGTCCTGGTCTTAGAAGGAAATGCTGTCTCTCCTCTGTGATCATCCCTCAACTCTGAACATCTTCCATTGAAAAACTGACCTTCCGCGCTAGGAGGCAAGGATCAAATGGGTTGAGAACAACTGGCCCTCCTTGTTTTTGGCAAAGAGGATCCTTTGATATATTTTTAAGTGCCAGGACATGAGACAGTAAATCCCTCCTTCCTGCACTCCTGCCTCCTGCAAACAGCCCCGACTGTGGTCCAAGCCAGCCAGTTAAAGGGTTAACCATAACTGGATGCCTGAATGGCTGCCTTACTGATTCCACGGAGGTAACTGGAAAGACACAATGCACCCCTCACCCCTGCCCATCCTGTCGCTGTCTATCTTGTCCAGCAAGCCTTTCAGCTCCTTGCAGCGTCTCCTCTTCCCTCCTGCCCTTCCCTTGCCTCTCCATCTCCTGTGGACCCAGTTTCTTTCCCTCTCTTTCTCCTGTGTCCTGTCTTGGAAGTCCTCACCAAGAGAAGGGTGTTCCATAAGAGACAGACAAACTCCTTGCCCGTGGCGCAGCGTCTCTGCCCCCCATACACTCCGATTCCCTGCTGCAGTCCCTTGATCTCAGGCATCAGAGGGAATTCTGAGCAGCACTGCGGTAATGTGTGTCACACCTCTTGCTGGGAAATTCGTGAGCTTGCTAGAGCAAACAGAGCAGGGAAGAGAAAGGCTGGGGGTAGGAGGCATCAGGGAAGGTACCAGGAGGATCCCATAGGAGACTCGGTGTCTGTTTGAGCACAGCAGGTCCAGCATGCTCAGCTGGGAATGTGTCACTCTCTGTGCTGATATCTGGGGTTTATAGAGCGCAGCATCCCGGGCCCATGGCCGTGGGTCCATAGTTGGAGGCTGTGCAACAATTCCTGCAAGTGAAGATCTCCTGGTTTTTGTGCCTGTTAAATGCTGCGAGCTGCCTGTGCTGCACTAGGGAGACACTCGGTGGATTTAATTAACATTTAATTTGCTTTAAGATTACATTAAAATGTGCAATAATAGAAGCTCTCTGAAGGGCGGGAGGAGAAGGGGGAAACAGGCGCGCTACAGATTGGCTCAGGCACTGGTGCTGAAGTGTTCTGCAAGAATTACATATGGAAGGGAAAAAAATCCCGTACTCCTGCAGCCACAGAAAGTATTCAGCATCTGTTTGACAGCTGGGCTTGGAGAAGGGCTTCCTCCAGCTCAAAAGTAGGTCCAGCAGCTGAGAAGTGGAGACTGAGTCACTAAACCTTCCTCCCATGGTCCAGAGGAGAGAGTGGCCTGATTTGATTTCCAGGGAATCTGGTAGAAGAGATGCCCTTGGGCTGGAGAGGCAAATCACAGGTTCTGCCCTCCCAGAGCCCATGTAAACCCACTACCAGCCCCTGTATGTTTTGGAGAGGAGATGGTGCCAGTCCCGTACGATGCATGTGTGTGTTCCGTTTGCCTCTCCCTTTGTGTCCCTCCCCATCCCGGGGTTATGTAATGAAGGATGCTGCGGCTGCTGTCCCGGGAAGGGGCTGGCAAGGACGCGAGGGGCTGGCGGAGGATCGAAGGCTCTGGGGCTGGTTTGAAATTCAGAGGAAAAAAAGCAATAAAGCCATTTTCTGCCTGGGTAAGCGTGTCAGGAAAGAGGCAGTTTTATCCTGCTTATGTAACCCTGAGCCTAAAGAAGCTGCTTGGGATCGATCCTGGCCAGGGACTCTGCAGCACAGGCTCACCTTGCAGGTGCCTTACTCCCACTCTTCTTCCTCCAGCCCCCTCCTGTCCTCCAGCCCTGGTATTTGTGCTGTTTCTGGTGCTTCTGGAACAGGGTGACTGATTTATTGTATTGCTGCCCATTGCTCTCCTCCCACACCTGACCAGAGTAGGACTTTCCAAGAAACCATCCCAAAGTGCAGCCTTTAAAAGCCTTTTTGCCATTCAGAGCAGCTGAATGACTGGTGTGGGTGAGCCTCCAGCTGCTCTGGTGCTGCATCCATCCTTGGCATCTGCCTGACATCTTACTGGAGATGTCTCAGGGTCACTCCCACAGATGAGGGAGTCAAGGACACAGGTCTGATGAGGCACAGTGTCACTGAGGGGTTTTTTGGATTTGCTTTGTTTTTTTTTTTTTTGCCGCTCTGGCTAGACTTATAATCATCATCTTCTTTGGTTTTCCCCTGCTAACACCCCTGCTCCCCCACACCGACCACAGGAACAGAGGGATGAGGACTCGCCTGGGCTGCCTGTCTCACAAATCAGACTCATATAATGATTTCACAGCTATTCTTCCGGACAAGCCCAACCGGGCTTTGAAGTGAGTATAGCTGCAGCATCCCACCCCAACCCCACTTCTGTCCTTCCCCTCCCTGCCCACCACCCCCTCCAGTATTGTCTTCCTTTTGTTGTACTTTGTATAAGCTGTGACCAGTTCTTTTAGCCACGAGGAAGGAGGACAACAAAACAGCACTGATACAGCAGGAACAGCCTCAGCAAATACCTGGATCATTGACATGAGTTGTCCTGTGAGACAGGACATGTGCAGAGTCCCCACTGCTGTATGTGGGACACTCTGCACCTACCTGAGGATGTAATTTACACCTCTGTCATCACAAATCGAAGCCTGAGTAGTTGGCTTGGTATAAGACGTTGACCCACAATTTCAGGTCACAATCATCTTCATCTGAGCCTTGCTATAAAGCACTGCCAAAATTTGGGTGATAGTTTGTACAGATGCTTCAGACCACCCAGAGTCCTGATTTGAGATGACCGGGATGGGACTCATCTGATCACAAGTCACTGCTTATACCTGAGCTAAGATCTAATCTTCCCCTGAAAGGCAAGCAAGAGAAATAAACATTTCTGCAGCAGTGGGTTTCATTTCACTTGACTTTTGGCGTTTACAATGTAAATGTCTGCACCTGAGCTTGTTCCCTGGGCCTCTGCTTAGAGTCAATAAGGGAAAATTGGTCCCTTTTCGAGTGTGATTCTTCTGGCTTATTTTACCTGCCTATCTTGGGGTGTAAGATGAACTGAGCTAAGTCTCTGCAAGTCCCTTAGTATCCCCTCGCTGATTCTAAAGAAAACCCAGGGTCATTGGCTCACCTGGAGACCTGTACATTGTAGACCTCCAAAGATAGGTGAGAAGAAATCCAGCCTTTCTTGGTGTCCTCACCAAACAGCTCCAGAGGGGATCAGCAGTCATGGGTTGTCTGCAACTTGCCTCTTCCTTTCTTTACAGAAGACTCTCAACAGAAGAAGCAACAAGATGGGCAGACTCTTTTGATGTCCTTTTGTCCCATAAATGTGAGTAGAGATCAAATTCTACACTTTTTTTTTCCTCTTGCACCCTTAATACCTGTTGTAGTCAGGGCAAAGTATGTGTTGCATAGCAGGGGAAGGGTGCCTTGGACACCTGCTCACTACCCAGTGGTCACCATCCTTTCTAGGCAGGACTTGCCCTCTGTTTAAAAGGTTTTTGTGTGTTTCCTTCCTGGCTTTGCTCCTTCCTGGAAACCCACAACATCTAAAGTCATCAGCCCGAGCCTTCTCCAGCCCCTGGGGATGTACTGGAGGCAGGACCCGGAGGCTGGAACCCTGCAGACCATCCTTCATCACGTGCCTCTGGGCCCAGCCTTCCCACACAGGCACACAGCAGGTTCTCAGCTCACTAAATCCCCCCGAGATCCACGACTCCAGTTTGTTCCCCTCTCCCTCCAGCTGCTCCCTGAGCTGCCGTGCAGCCACACCGTGTGGAGACACAGCCTTTGCTGGGAGCACCACAACACAACACCCTGAGTGGTTCAGTAACCTTGAACAACTCGCTCTGTCGCAGAGAAATCATCCGTGGTCGCCCTGAGCAGAATCTAATTTACAGTTATCAGCGCAGACCTGAAAATTTCCCATCCAGAAAAACTCATGCCAACCTATAATCAGCGCACCTCGCTCTGTTCAACAGATCAATTGTATCAGTTCTGTTCAGCAAATATGATTCTGCTTTGCCAGCATTTTCATGCTGAGAAATTATAAACAAGAAAGAGAAGTTCACAGTATGGGCTCATTCATGTGTTTCTATTGGAGAATAAAACCCGAGCGAGACAAGGTTGGGGAAAAGTCAACGTGGGCGGTGAACTGCTTTATTGCAATAAGGAGCTGTCTGGCTTGCTTAGAGATTCAGGTTTTTCTTGCACTTACATTTTAAAATATAAGTGTAAAATTATATTATTAAGTAGAGTGTAATTTTGCTGGATTTCTACTGCGTTGACAACAGTTTTGGCAGGGAATTAAGTGACAACTTTGAACAGGCTGGCTGACCAAGGCAGAAAAAACAGTATATAATTTTAGCAGCAGTATCTAGTTGAGATCATTGCTCTTGCAGCCAATAGGAAAAAAATATATGGTATAGCTGGGTATGGCTAAAAGAGAACCTTTCTTTTGTGGAAATTCAGAACAAGAAGGGGAAAAACGCACCAAAGAGATTATGGGATGCCTGGGGGATGAAGAGGAGGAGGACAGGATATGCACATCACTGTTACTATCCTGAACTTGAGTCCCTGCTCCTCCCTAACTGATGTAAAACTTGAAATTTTCCTTATTAGATACAGACTGCAGCAAAAATGCTTTGGTTGCAAAACCCAGCAAATTTACCCATCTATGCCCTGACATTATATAGATTGTTCCCTCTTTGGGTGACTGCTGCAAATGCTGAATCAAACCTTAGTTCAATTATTTTGTCCAACAGCTTCCCCGAGAGTGTCTGGTTTTATTAATAAATTAGGCTTATAGAGTGATAAATGAATTATCAGGATTTTTCCTGTCTCTAGAACGGAAAGTAATTCTGATAACTCTCTGGCACTAATGAAAAATATTCAGTTCCTAATAGCAACAGAAGGTGATCTTTAAAATTTAAATTAATCTTTTTTTATCTGCAGTCACGGTGACATTGCCTGGTGATTGGTGACAAAGAAATTTGTTGTTTAATAAACTACTTTCTAAAGGAATATATTATAACTGCTCTGCACCTGAAGCTTCTGGAATTGCCAGCCTGGCAATCAAGGGTTATAATGATGCAAATACAAAAAGCTCTGTTGAGACAGAAATGTTTTAGTTACAGTGGTTTAAAGGAGAGAAGAACATATATTCAAAAAAAATTAATAATATTGTATGAGTTGCATTTTTGCTGTTAGAGATGTGCTGATATTGGACAGGTAAAGGAGCCTTATGCCTTATCTGCCAAAATTTGGGAGTAAAAAAAAGCAGTGCCTGGCCTGCTGGCATCTGTCTGTAGTGAAACTGCCAGATAATATTCTGCTTTCAGTGCCAGGAGAAGGATAGAATTGTTTCCTAATTTCCCTGTGACTGCTCAGGTGAACAATATTAGCCAGGGAAAATTCATGCTTGGGGGCACGGGCTAAGCACCAGCTGGACTCAGGGAGAATTTCCCCCGAGGCTCACAGCATCTGCAGGTAGATCACTTCTGCCTGACACATCTGTCATAAACTCTGCCTTCCCTAGATGGACAGTTCGTTTATTTTGGAAAGGAGGTTGTGATGCTGATTTCAGGGGGTTGTGTGGTGCTTTCTGCTGCAGTTACAGAGGTTTTGAGTCCCTTCCAGCCCTCCTGTTCTTTGGGGAAAATAAACCCTGGACTGCTCAAGGAGGACTCAGGAGCTGGATGTAGCAGCTGAAAACGGGGCAGATGTTGTGGGCAATATTGCAAAGGGTTGGACAGGTGCAAAAATTGCTCCAAGGAGCAAGAAAGTGGTTCAGAGCTCCCTAAAAGACTCTCCAAAATGCCAAGGTGAGCAGGCTGCCCTCGTATTCAGAGCAGGCACCACTTCTTCCCTTCTTACTTTCATGAGTCTCCAAAAGGTTTCTAAATGGAAGTGACCTGAATAGGTGTCATGCATTATACAGACTCTACAGAGAGTGTCATTATGCCAGGCTGGGTGGGGATTTGAGCAACCTGGTCTGGTGGAAGATGTCCCTGCCCATGGCAGGGGAGTTGGAATTAGATAATCTTTAAGGTCCCTTCCAACCCAAACCATTCCGTGATTTTATGCTCGCTTTTGTCAAATATCTCTTGAAGTGTGATGGCCCCGTGGAGCTCCCTATTTCTCTCTCCCCACATTGTTTTAATGAATGATCTGTGTAGATAATGTTTGATCCTGACCTGCCGCTGTCTTGCAGCACCTTGGCTTGAAAACCCCTGGGATTTGAAGCAGTTGCTTTTCTGCAGAGATTCCCAGGCTGGGTAATGCCCCTCTGCATAGAGCGGTCTGATTCGGATTAATTCCCCAGTCATATAAAGGGTAATTTGTGTTGACATTTGCAAGAGATTGTGAGTAGGAAAGGCAGGAAGGCTCTCCCTGTTGCACCCCCACCTTCCTTTTGCACTGGCACTGGGATCCAGCATCCCTCATCCCTCCTGGAGTAAGCAGTGCTGAGCAGTAGGATGCAGCACAGCTCCGTTTCACTGACAGCCCCAGATGGATAGGTCAGTGCAATGATACCCTAATTGCTTTTGCTAATGGGTAAAGCAAATCAACTTGAAACCCTGGGGTCAGTCAGACAATCCCTTTTTTACATCAGGAGCCTTTCTGAGCTCACTGCCAGACTCAAGCACAGCGTAGCATCATTCCCTGGGGTCAGGGCTTCTGAGCAAGCAACAGGAGAGAGGAGTCTGATCCTACTCTTCTCAGGGAATTCAGAGAGTAAGAGACAAATTGTATGCAGTGTGTTTCCTTGGGTGCCCAGGGAGCAAAAGCAGTGGCTTTAAGCTTTAAAACGCTAGATTTTGTCATCTTTCCCTGTTTTGTGCCAGAGCGATGGCTCCCAGGGAAGAGGAGCTCTGCGGGGTCCCCAGAGTGTGTGTGCATGCGTGTGAGTAACTGAGGAGTAATCCCCCCTCTGTACCCATGCCCAGGAGGTACAGCCTGGTCAGCCAGATGAGGATTTCTTTTGACAGGTTGCTGGAGGGAAACACAAGCAATAGCATGTCTCATTCTGCATCCCTCGCGGGGCTGGACACATGGCTTGTCCTTTGTCCAGAATCCAGCAGGACAGTCTGTCCTCAACCCTTATTCACTTTTCAATGAAGCATCTGACACTGAGAACCTTTGCATTGAATTTCCACTTTTATCTCAGGGGTAAATTTCCCCCCCCTTCCAGATTTTTTGGTGATCTCTGTGCTCTTCTGCCCAAACTTTATTGTTGTTCTCCTCCTTCTGTTGTCTACACATTCCTCCTCTTCCTACACAGCACAGGAATATCCCAACCTACTCTAGTTCTTTCTAAGCCAGAACAGCATTAGCATTAGCATTGTGCTGGTGACAGGCAGCTAAGATTAAACGAGGCACTGCTCAGCAGCAGCGAGAGCACGTACGTGTGCGACCTTGTCTCTCCAGCCCTGGACCCAACATGCTCCATGGAGCTAATCCGTTCACCCAGCAGCCACAGGGACTCTACCTTTACTCCCTACACGAAGTCTGCTGATGGAGTGAAATGTGGGCATTAAACTAATGATTGTTAATTGCTTTCTTACTCTGTGACAGTGGCAGGTGCGTGGTTACTAAGCGTCCCTGCCTGAGTGATTTAGGCCACTAATCTCGGTCCTTCCTCGTGCTGCTGAGGTTTGCCTTAGTTAAGACCTGCCTTGTGTTTCCTGCTCGACGCTTCAGTCCTTTCCTCCACAGCCCTTCTTGCTGGAAAGGATTCATTCCCTGTGTCCTGAAGAGCAATGTCTGAACAGGATTTTAGGAGCGCCTGAGTCCCTGTCCTCACATGGTCATCAAACTGCCTGGCACTGCCCATTTATCAAACACAAATTCCTGTCACTGTCTGATTCACAGGTGACCTGCAAGGTCTTGGGATGGGGTAATGTGTGAGCACTTGCACAGTCCTCCCTGGCAATCCTCTTGCATGTTCCTCAGTCTGTTTGAATGGAGAGCAGGGCATTTTGAAGCTTATATTTACACTGCAAAAGTGAAAACTCAAATGCCTTTGGCTTCTCTCTCAGACTCTTGAGACTCAGTAAAGAGCTCCATTTCTTCACCTTCAACTTATCTGATCCATCAGTACAGATTTCCTCCTTTGGCTTCAAGCAAATCTCTTGAATCAAATTCCTGAATAATTGCCCAGTAGTTGTCTAGAAGGGCCGTGCATCTCTACCCAGTACATCCTGTCCTCTTGAATGGCCATGCCTTTAGGCAACATGTTAGGGATATCTTGTGCTGCTGCATCTGAAGACTTCTAATACTGCTTTTAATTTCTGTGCTGTCTGTACAAAGCATCCCTTTGGAATCACACTCCAGGTTATTTCAGGAGGTGATGCTCTCCTGCTCATACCACACTCCAATCCAGTCCTGGTAGCTCTAGCAAAAAGCTGTCCAGTTGCACAGGATGAGCTTCGAAATGCTGATCATTCATGAGTGACCCTTCCTGGAGACCTTTCACTGCGTAGCAGGAGATTAAAGTAAACATCCAGGCCAAATTCCAGCTCAGGTGGTAGCAGTCCCCACACCTAATTGTCCTCCTGCCCTTTCAGTCAGATTTGTCATTATTCCATGATATACTTGTGGGCAGTGATTTACCAACCAGTCCTCTGGGCTCCCATCTCCAAACCTGGCTGTCAGGCACAGCTGTAAGTGCTGGCAGGCAGTCAAGGACTAAAGATGAAAGCCAAGGCAGGCTGGAGTCAAGGATGACCTCCCCAGCATCCACAGCCTCCTCTGCAAGGTCCTCACAGGTTCAGCCTCATCACTTCCAGCTCCTCAAAAGCTGTGAGGAGCTGCATGACAGGAATATATGAAAAAGCAGAGAACAGCCAGACACTATTATTTATCCATTCGCTGTCTAAACTTTCTTCGAGATAAAAAGGAGTTGATTGACATGAGAGCAGGAGGCAGAGCACATGGAAACCTCCTGGTCCCAGGGGACACCTGCTGCGGCTGCTCTCCGGGGCAGGGCTGAAGCAAATGCCTTTCTCTCCTTGTCAATCACGATATTCCCTTCCTTCAGCAGAAATTATATTTTCCAGCTATTACATTTTTCAGATACTTTTCAGATATTACATTTTTCTGATATTATATTTGTCAGAGATTATATTTTGCAGATGATATTTTGCAGAGCTGATACTTCCACGCAACACTCCTATTCCTGAAAATTATTCTCTGTCAGCGGTGGGACGCTGGAGCTGTTGTACAGGAAAGAAGGGGAAAAAAAAATGACCAGGACAGAGCCAGAGTAGCAAAATCTCTGCAGGGACACACAGCAGAGACTGTCTAGTCATAGAAGTGTGCTTGGGTGCTGGAATATTTAATGTCAAGCATCCTAGGAGCTGAGGATATATAAAATGACACAGATCTTGAGGAACTGCAACTTTCTCCCTTTTTTATTTTCTTCATTCTGAAACCTGTCAGTCTGCCATTATATCCTCTCCTTTCCCTCCTGCAAAGACTCCCTGCTCTATTCTCCAGTCCTCCCCTTGCTCCCACACAGGACCTGTGAACTGTATAGGCATTAAGGGGGACACAGGTTTTGGAAAGTGTTTCTGTGTCCCAGATTTCAGGAAGGGGAGCAGCCCTAAAACATCTCTCTCCTTCACCATATTTATCTCCCCACGGAGATGCAGAAAGCAGCCATGGGCAGCATGATCCTGACAGGTGCCTTGTTCCTGGAGATGCCTTTGGCACTCTGCTCCACTTCTCAGGGCTGATGTCACCTTGTCGCCCCAGGCTTGGACCCACAATTTGCACTGTTAATTGCTCTGCAGTGCTTGTGGACAAGAGCTCTGGTTTTGTCCACTGTAGCAGTGTAAAACCCTGATCTTTTCCTAAAAGTCCTTTAATTAGGAAGTGTCAGGATGAGTTGGAATAATACAGCTATATCTGGGGCTGACAGAAGGAGGAAGCACAGCTGAGATGTATCCATTTTTGTTGCCGATCCCAGACTGATGATGGAGCAGTTACTGCACAGAGCCCGTTATTGAAAGAGCTTTGAGAAACCCAGAACAGAGGGGTTTAGCCTCTAATTTGGTCTTGGCTGGCAGAGAGGACCAAAGGCATTTCTGCCTTTCCCTTTGAGAACCTAGGCAGTCTCTGCTGACTGACGTGCAGCCAGAAATAGGATTGTCTGTTGCTGCCCAATACCCAGGGCCATTTCTTAGGGCTTGAGGCTTCAGCAGGAGCTGAAAAATATCTCCATGTCCTAAATGATTACCAGAAACAAGAGAAGCAGGAATAAGATTAGGACACTGAGGGAGAAACAGGGCAGTGTTACATTGCTAAAGACCTATAACATATATATATATATATCATATGAACAGCATATTTATTATATATAGCATATAGACAACATATTATATATGGCATAACATTATATATAGCATATAGATAGCATATGCAGCATATAGAAGGAACTATCTGAATAGCCTGTTGAAAGATTTTAGGATTATCCAGAGGGATCTGGACAAGCTTGAGAAATGGAAATCTCATAAGGTTTAGTAAGACCAAGTGCAACATGCTGCACCTGGGTCAGGGCAACTCCTACTATCAATGCAGGCTGGGAATGAACAGACCAAGAGCAGCTCTGCCAGAAAGAAAGATGGAGGGGAACTTGTTACAAGGGCATAGAGTGACAGGACAAGAGGGAATGGCTTCAAACTGGCAGAGAGTAGGTTTAGATTGGATATTAGTACAAAATTCTTCCCCATGAGAGTGATGAGGGACTGGCACAGATCGCCCAGAGAAGCTGTGGCTGCCCCATCCCTGGAAGTGTTCAAGGCCAGGTTGGAAGCCCTGGTCTAGTGGAAGATGTCCCTGTCCATGGCATGGGGGTTGGAACAAGATGATCTTTAAGGTTTCTTCCAACCCAAACCATTCTGTGATCCTGTGATTCTATGATTTGATTTGTATGCAGCAAGAGTGTGAGAAAACAATTCCCACAAGTTATAGGCTCAGTGTCTGCTTTTTTTGTAGCCGTTTATAGATCTGTGATAAATTCTTTGGCTTACTACTAAATGTTTGTACTATCTGTAGTCAGGTGCACAGTTCTTGGCTGGCACTATTAATATAAAGAACATTTCCCTCTCCTTGGCAGGGAGAGTTGGAACTAGATGATATTTAAGGTCCTTTCCAACCCAAAGCCTTGTGGGATTCTATGTTTGCTGTTTCTCCTCACCTACCTGGTACAGGCAAGGAAACAAGGACAAAGCTGTAAGGGAGTTTGTGGTGGATCCTGTGAGATGGCCAGCCCCTGTCCCTGGTGGGCCTGGGCTTGCTGTGGGTGTGTAAAAATGATCCATACCAAGCATTGCAGCTTCCATGTCCTTGCCATGGGAGAAAGGAGGGAAGGCAGCACTGCCAAGATCTCCCACAGCAGAAAAGGGCCAGGTGGAGCCCTCAACCCACAGCATTGCAGGAGTTCAGGTCCTACAAACCCTCATCAGTCTTTGTCAGATCCTGTACAACGCTGCTCCTCTCATCCTTTCGAGGAGTATGACCTTGCCGAGTGCATTCCCGGTTCCAGCAATATTTTTAGGCACTTGCTGGGAAGTAGCCAATGCTGACTCAAGAGCTTTCCAGTCATGAACTACAAAAACTCAGACCCTATAGAAAAAGACGGGGAAGAGTTAGAAACATGTTACTGGAAAAAAAAAATTGGGAGATAAATTTATCCCAGGGAGAAAGGGTATGTACGAAACCTCCAGCTACTTCAACTCTGCTGGTGTCGATCAGGGAAAGGAAATAAAAAACAATGGCTGTGTCCATAAATAGGCCCAGGCAGGGGTTTAAGAGGACACAGATTGCCTAATAAATCTTTCCATATTTCTAATCTGCCCTGGCTGACTCAGATTACATTACTGAAATGTCACAATTGCTAAGCATTAGCAAGTGATAAGAACACTTTTACCACCACCCAGACAAGTTGTAATTATGCCGCGTCCTTTTCCTCTGCTTTTTATTGTAGCTCTAACAGACTCTCCAAGATCCTTCCTCTGTTTAAATAAGAACTAAAAATGGCACAAGGCAATAAAGCAAAGTGACAGAAAACATAGGAGACAAGTCCACAGCTGCCACGTTTTATTAAAGGTTTTTCTTAATGACAGGATGTTACAAAGTGTTGCATTAAGATGCACGAGATGCAAAGACATGATACCTTTCAAGCTTCATGATTCCAGGAGGAACTTTTCAAAGGTTCAGTGTCCCAGTCTTGAGGAAAACAGTTTTTCAGAGCTACATCAAATGATGTTTGGCTTCATGGCAGCTCAAAAGAGTTCACCTGATGCAGCAGTGTAAGTTATGGACATCCTGGGATCGCAGACCTTGGGAGAAAAATCATATCATTTTTGGTAGGCAGGGTTGGATGGAAGGGTGTCTGTTAAAGAGGAAGCTTCCTGCCTTCTTTCCCCTCCCATTGTAACTCCCCACATCTCTCTTGCAGATGGACTGGCTGCTTTCCGTGCTTTCCTGAAGACTGAGTTCAGCGAGGAAAACCTGGAGTTCTGGCTCGCCTGTGAGGACTTCAAGAAGACCCGCTCAGCAGCCAAGCTGGCAGCCAAGGCCCAGCGGATCTTCGAGGAGTTCATCGACGTGCAGGCTCCCCGAGAGGTGAGAGGGTATTCCAGCACCCTGGGCTGGCACGGCATCCCTGCGCCGAGGGGAGCAGGTCCATCTCCCCCACGTGGGACCTGTGGGGTGCCAGGGAGCCCTCCCTCCTTCCTTCCCCTCCCAGAGGTGATGGTGATGAGTGGATAAGGAGGGTGGCACTGCCATCCTGGCTGCTACAGCTGCCTCTGCTCGTGGTGACTCATCCCCAGTGAGGGCAACCACTTTGACGATACTAAATTAGTCACAGCCAGAGAGTTCACTGGCAGCCTCAACCTACATTTCCTAACCTCTTCCAGCTTCCTAGAAGCATTTCACCTTGCTCCTCTCATTTACTATCAATCCTCGAGCAGGCTATTAGGTTCATTCCTCACAGGACACTTTGCATAGAACAATCCCAGGAATGACTAACGTGTTGACTCTCCCGGGAGGAGTGTTTATCTGCTGACTAACTCCCAACTCAATTAGACCTCCTGAAAGACGCGAACAATAACTCCGAGCTGAACAAAAAGTGCAGTCGCAACGCAGAGCCTGGAATTGTTAAGTCCTCTTTCAAGTACTGACAGGCAGATGCAGCTGTGATGCAGCCCAGTCGTGATGCTGGGTTGTGTTATTGTACTCATAACACAACCACGAGGGCCTGACTGCACCCGCCCCCCCACGGGGGTCCCTCTGCTCCGCTGCATGGGTGCTTGGCACAATCCAGGTGCCTGCGAGGGGAGCCCCCTACAAGGGCTAGTTTTACTCTATTTTTGGGCTAGGAAGGCTATTGCAAGGCCACTGAGGAGGACCCAGATTTCCACCAAAGCGTGTGGGTGTCTCAGGGAATGCTTCAATGCCCGCTGCTCTCCGTTAGCGTCTTCCTGCTGTTATTCATGAAGCTGGGTGAGATTTTAGGGACTGGAGGGCTGAATCTTGATTACAAATGTAGAGTACAGGTAGGATGGGGGCTCTCCTATAATTTGGTCCAGTTGTGAAATTTCCTTAGCACTGTTATAACGTTGGCATGCTTAAATGTGAAATGACCCTTAAGCGATGCAGAGGGTTAATCTGTATTGCTGTCACCCACAATAAGGCAGACAGCTTTACTTTCCAGGCTCCTTTAAGTTTGGACACTGGGTTAGTAACAACAAATACCAACTTTTCAGCCATTTTTTTCCAAACAATAACCCTAACAAATGCTGATTGCTTTGCTAGGGAAAGAAAACAGGAAAACTCCCTTAGCTGGCTTTGCAAACAAAAGGCAGTCATAAAAGTGGGGTGGTTTATTTTTTCAAGCCTCTGCTCCAGATATTGTAACACTAAGCCGTTATGGGAAAAATCAAACAATTTATTTTAGATCAACAGAGTTTGAAAGCATTTAATGAGAATGTACTAATAGTTTAACCCCAGTTAAAAGTTCATTCAGCTGTATATCGGGCATGTTGTGAAGAATAAAGGGAATAGAGAAATCACGGTTGGCAGGAGAGAGGTTAGGCTGAGTCAGCACTTTTGGATGATGTGCTGCATAAGAGTCTGAATAAAAGTAATTTGATTTCAGAAGTGCTCAAACCACTATAAATCCAGTTCAACTTTTCCAGGCTTGGGGCAGGATCCATACCACTGGACCACTAAACTCTGCAGAGTTGTGGGGGCTGTTTACGCACGGCTGAGGGTGGGACCTTGGTTCTGCTGCTGTTTTACAGCCATGGCTGAGGGGGAATGTGCCATTGGAAGGAGGCAAACTGGTCACTCAGTACCAAACTCTCTTCTGCTGCTTTTCCCAGGTGAACATAGACTTCCAGACACGGGAGCTGACGAGAAGAAATGTGCAGGAGCCCTCCCTCTCCTGCTTTGACCAAGCTCAGGGGAAGGTGCACAGCCTGATGGAGAAAGACTCGTATCCCAGGTTCCTGAGATCCAAAATTTACACAGACCTGCTGTCTCAGACCCAGAGGAGGCTCAGCTAGAGCAGCTGTGGGGCCCTCAGAAACCATGTGCTTCCCACAACAGCCAAAACCCATGTCTAAATGTGAAAATTTCTTGGTGTTAAAAGCAGTGGGAATGAGAAAAGAGGGAGAAGGGGAAGAGGAGGCTTCCAGATCATGATCCAGGCACGGTATTAAGACTCTTTGACTTTCTGTGCTTTTTTTTTTTTTTGGTTAGCAGTAGCACCTTGCAGTTGTTGCCTCCCTCTAAGCACAAACCCACAATCCTCTCTAGTCACGGGGTCATCTGTTGGGAAGGCAGGTTTCCTTTAGAATTACTGCATTGGTTTGTGTGTAAATAACACCATGGCACCTTTCCATCCTTCCAGACATCCCTCTGGCTCTCACCTCTCCCCTGTGCTTGGAAGGGCCCTAAAGGCAGTTCTGACTCTTGTGAAGCCATGTCCAGCCCAAAGCAGTGTCTCTTGCACTGGCTGCTGGGGTCTGGACCCAGAGACCAAGGGGAGGGAGAGAGAAGGAGAAGGCACATGATTCATGCTGCTTCTCAGCACAGAAACCATCAGCAAACTCAGCTCACCTTTTGATTTTGGTTGCACACCTTATGACACCAGCTGCTACCCTGTCACTGCCCCTTACCTTTCAGGGATGGAGACCAAGAGTTGTTTTCCACAGGACTGCCAAGGAGCTGAGATTTTCTCATGAGGAAGGCAATCCCAAAAGCTCTCGCTAGACGTGGTCAGGCAAGTCTTCTAGTGCAAATGATTGTTTTTCATTACTATTATTTATTTGTGCTGTAGCTCAGCCTCAGGACCCCAGTCGTCGTTCAGGCTTCGTTGTGTTGGGCACTGTACCAAAACCTAACACGAAGAGGCTCCTGGCTGCCACAGACATTAACAGGCTTGGTGGCTTCTCAGGAATGATCTGTCGGCTGTTGGGAGAGAGTCAAGAGAAAGAATGTCCCCCCTGCCCCTTTCTGAGATGTAAGAGAAGCACAAGACCTGTCTGCTATGGTAGATGGTATTTTTCATGTAGTACTTGACCAGCGCATGGCAACATGAAAAATCACAATTATATTTTTATCATTCACTGATTATTGACTGTTGTTACCTACCGATTGTCCACTGTGGGTTCAATGCCAACTACTAAAGACACAGACCCTGCTGCATGGTGCTTGTTTCAAACAGGATAGGGGGAAGCATGGAGTGAGCAGGATGGGTGTCTGGGTGTGCAGTGGGGTGTGAGGTGTTCCTTGGCCCTATTCCCACAGCCTGGATAGCCACTGCAGGAGAAGACTCTGTGCAGATGTCAGTGGTGTAGCACCTCCTCTGTGCCGTGCAATAATTCCTACCATCCGATGGCCCCATTTCCATGGCATTGCCGTTCCAGCTTGTCAGATTCTTGCAATATTTTCTAGTGGAGAAGCAGACAGCCTGTCTGTGGATTTGAGCCTACAGACCAGAGGTCTGTTTTCTTAATTTTATGAAGGCCTGGAAAGTGACCCCACGGATCTTTTCCTTCTCTTCATCATCGACAGACCAGAGGCTTTAAACCTCTGCTCTGTATGAGGGTGGTGGGTAGATTGGATACATCAGAAAGCTGCTGATAAAGATTTAGTGTAGTGTGGTGTAAACTAGGTAGAGTGAATTCTAAAGCTAAGCATGATGTGTTTGGAATGAGATACAAAAAGCCTGCTTGGATGTTAAAAATTATTGTCTGTGAACTAGGTAGGAAACAGTTTTTGAGGCTTTTTGTAAGGATGCTGTGCAGGACATTAGAACAAATAGCCTCAGGAGCAAGATAGAGGTGGTAAGCATGTTTGGTTTAGTTGGAGGTGTATTCCTGTGGTCTCTAAGACATTTAAAGTCCAAATACAGTACAATTGCAAATTTTATGTTCAGTAAGGAAACCTGCTTTTCAGTACCTGTTCAGTCAGCAACAGAATTCTCCAGGTCTTTGGTAGGCGAATATCATCTCCAGTTAACTTTCCCTGAGGACTGGCCAGAAAGAGCAGCATGCTCTGGCATCCTGGCCAGTGTTCTAAGCTGTCCTCTGCCCCTGCAAGGATACCTGAGGAGCAGGGGCTGGAGTGTGGTGAGAGATGTGGCATTCTGCAGCCACACTCAGGCTCAGTGGCACAACTTTTGGAATTGCTGAGGTACGTGATGTCCCTAATGCTGTGTGTCCAGAGAGACAATGCTCAAGGTCTGGATGTTGCTTTGCAAAATTTGACTGTAGTGGCTTCAGGCAAAGGTCTGTGCTACTTGTTTGAAAGTGGGAGCAATGACAGACGTCTGAAAAATGCCCTGGATTTGCCATGATTCATCTAAGGGGTCCATGTTGTGCAGTAGTTCCAACAGCCCAAAGCTTTATGGCAAACAAGATACTTGGCAAAGAAGGTGCAGTGGCACGGGTGTCTGGGGAAACCTGTGCAATGCTGTGGAAGGAATCAAAGATGGAAGGGAAGGATATACAGCTGTGCATCCAGTGGCTGTCCCTGGTGGTATCTGGGCCATAGGAAGTGGAGCAGAGTCACATCACCTATACAGCCCCCTCCTGACCCAGGGGGTGAGGGCAAACCCCCCAGCGTTGTGGTGAAACACTCTCAGTGCTTGACATGCAAGGGAGGATTCAAAGCTTCCCTCACTGACAGTGAGGAGAGACTGGAAGAACTGCCCTTTCCAAGAGACACTGCCTAATACACCTGTGTAACACAGGATGGACTGGGATCTCTCAGGGGCACAGGCTGCTTTGGCTGAAATAGTTCCCCTTGAGATGGCCTGTGGCCCCAGTTGTACCCAGTGCCACTGCAACTGGTGATCCCACTGCTCCCAAACGGCAGCTCAGCTTCCTGACACTGTGGCATCAAACGAGTCCTGCAAGGGGTGAAGAGAGGCCGCCTTGTCTGGCCCTGCCTTCCTCACTTTCAGCCTTCTCTCACCTGGACATGCAAAAAGCATCCCAGTGCTGCCCAGGATGCGAGAGCCAGCAGCAGGAGGCTTATGCAGTCACAGCTTTTAAAGAGAAGACAGAAGGCCACATTAACTGCCTTGTGGTACTTCTCTACAAGCCCCTGACAGACCTCCTGAGTGGGCTTGGATGGTGCTGACCTCTAGTGCCAGCTGATGCACCCCGGACAGGGCTCTGCAGCAAAGCCCCCCACGGTGGGAGGGTCACAGATACAGCCAGGAAAGGAGGACACAGCAGAAACAAGATGTTTGTGCCAAGGAATGGGAGTGAGGACAATCCCCAGGCTTCCCTGATGGCTACAAGGGCTGGTCCTGTTCGGAGTGTGACTCCAGGAGGTAACATCTCTCCACAAACTCCTCCAGCGTTGGTGCTGTTGTCCTCTCAGTTTATGTCAGAACTCATGAAGAAACTCCAAAGTATCCAACACCCTGTAAATCCAAGCTCCCCACTCTCCTCCATCAGCCTGGAAAATTGCTTTGAGTGGGAGTATCCAGAGATGCCATTGCTGCAGTGGTGACAGGAGCTGTAATCACACTGGCTGGTGTAGGAGAAGTGTTTTGCCCATTAAAGTTGTGCCAGATAACATCCTCCACGGGAAACATCATCCTAGAGCACAGAGTGGAGCAGGAGTATTGTCTGAGGCATACGAGTCTATCACAGTTATTTTCGTTGCTGCTCTTACAGTTCGCCTCTCTTGAAGGAAAGCAGACTAGTTATTTAAAGCAAAACTATATTTTTCTTAAACAAAAAATTGGCACCAGCTGCTTCTTTTATGCCAGATGTCAGTCTGAAGTGAATTAAAATAGGCAGCCTATGGCTCTTCCCCTTAAACCAGGGGCTGATCAAGGAAATAATGACTGAACCAAAGCTTCAGAAAGCACTGAGTGATGACTAATCCCTATCAAGGACAAATATCCTACCTTTGATTCATCTCTTCCTCATGTGAAAGGGATATTCATAACTTAGAAACCCCATTTCTCTTCTCCACAAGCCCACACCTTCAAAATTTTCCTCGTGTTCCAAGTAATGTCAGAGTGTGCCATCAACAAGAAGACAGGGGAAAAAAATTGGTTCACTCAGCTCTTTTTATTCTGTTTGCTGGTACATATCCAGTCAGCTCCCAAGTCCCTTGATAGCAAAAGGGAAAAAGAGCTTACAAATCTCCTTTCTCTTTTCTATAAGCTCCAGGTGGTGTTAACTCCAAGATAGAGATGCAGAACCCCAATTTGCTTTAAGATTCTCCTGCTTCGGTCCATCAGCCAGGCTTGGGATGATTTCCATCACTTTTAGTGGACTCATTAATGTACAGAGGGGTCCCTGTCCTCACGCTGGGGAGGTGTGAAGGGCAAAGTCTCGCTGGTCTAAGCAGGGGAGGAAAATCTGTGTGTGTGTCTGCGGGTGTGGGTGGGTGAGAGTGCATGTGACTTCATGTGTACCTTATTTAGTGTCCTCTACTACAGAAGCTTTTCTGAGACATAGATGTGCATGTTAAAATAGGAGAATTAGGCACAAATGACATAAAATGAGATTTTTTAGCCAGTGTTGTGTTTGCCTTGTGTGTAAGTTTGACTAGTAGTAAGAGATGTAAAACTCTGCTAGGCTTCCAGTTACCCATAAGAGCACATGTATCAAACTGAACTGAATGTTCACTGATAGACACAAAACCAAAATGTTTACAGCATTCAGAGCAATAGCAAAGCATACCTCATGCCAGTCCTGGAGTGCCTCTCACCCATCAGTGCAAGCTCTCCCCTTCCTTGGGGCCTCTTACTTCTCCCTTCGAAGCCCTCTGTCCTTCTCTGTCCTATCCTGGGGGTCTTCCCTCCTCCTTATGCTTTCCTCCCTGAAGTTCTCCAAGCACCTTTCCCTCCACCAGCACTGTCTGTCCCCGTATATCTGAGTCTGGGTCTCCCATAACTCCTCCCATGCCCTCCTGTTTCCCTACACTCCATCCCCATCTATCCCTTAACTCTTCTTTACCTTTTCCTTCCCCAGAGACTCATCTCTGGCCATGCCACCTCCCTCCTACACACCTCCCACTGTCACTATAAAGCTCCTAGTAGCTGTTCCTTGCCCATTATATAAGAACAAAACGTTTCACACAATTTCTGCGTTATCTTTCATTCCTGGGGCTGCTGCAGTTGTCTCTTTCCTTGGTGCTGTGTTCCCTCCAGCATCGTAGCATTATATCCCAGAACTGCAATTAAAGTCCATTTTGCTGCTAGAACAGAACGCTTTTCTCTACTGTGCTCCCCCTGGGCTTTGCAGAGGCTCGTCTTGTCCCCACCAATTTGTCTTCCTTCTTCTTCCATCCACGCTCCACGTGCTGTGCTTGTGGTAGGGGCTGGCTGCTGGAGAGGGCAGCCGTGCCGTGCAGAGGCAGTGGCTGCATCAGCAGGGTCACAGCTGGGCTTCCCCTTGGCTTTCTGGTACATAAAAGTGGTGTCAATAAAGGTGTTTGTATTGTACTCGCTTGGTAAAGTCAGTTGTCCTGCTCTGTGCCTCCCCTTGGTTTTACTGGAGGGATGTATCTCTAATTTGAGACTACTCCCTAAACTCAGCAGGAGTTCAGGGAACTGAGGGCATCGGAAGGAGGGGGCAGAAGGAAATGAGTTTGTTATCGAAAAACTCAAACATTTCTGGCACAGAATTACAGAAGAAAAGGCAGTGCCTGCTTCTGGAGGGACCTAGTGTACCAGGGAGCTATGGGGACTGGTTGTGGTGTGAATTGTTTGTCTCAAGTAGCCCCTCAACTCCCAGTTTGCATCATGTGCTGCGTGCCCCAGGCTGGATCTAAAACATGACAGATGAGGAGCTGCTCAGCTTTGCATTTACAACGTAGATAACAGCGTCATCCTAAGAGAAATGTCTTCACGTTGCTCTATCAGTGCCTGCAGCCACCAGCTAAAAAGCATGGAGGGGAAGGAGGCACCTTCTGTTGTGTTTACTCATGCAGATCTCTGCGGGATTACTGGCAATGAAGGGAGCAGGGTACAAGTACATCCTGGGGTGGATCCCCCTTCCTTAAAAACCACCTCTTATAACCTCCCCTTATAACCTCTCCCCCTTCTCCTCTACAAGCAATCCAAATCGGACACACAGAGTTCAGATTTGTCTTTAAGCTCTCTGGCACCTCCACCTTCGGTGGGATGGCCGTGTCCCAGTGGCAGGAAGGGGCCTTGAGGACCCCACTCCAAACCCAAGCGTCAAATAAGACTGTTTTAGGTAATAAAGATGTCTTGTTCCTGTGGAAACACACTTATGGGTGGCTCAGAAGAGATGAGGATAGCAGTACTGTATGGGGTGAACTCAGAAGTGAGCCACCAGGTAGAAAGACCAGCTCCAAAGAGCTTCCCTGTGCCACATTTTTTATTTTAATGAGATCCTGATGCTGCAGCTGCCTCTGCAGTGTCTGGGTGCTGCTGGTGTGGGTAGATAACAGCAGGAGCTGTTTGGGCAGGCCATGCAGGCTGTTCAGTCTGATCCCTTCCCACTCAGGGAAAGGCATGGGCTCGGGTTCCGTCTGACCTTCTCTCTGCATTAGCTGCTTGTTTGCTAGGCTCACCTTCCCTGTGAGGCTGGAGAAGCTCCTTGTGTCACCACATTGTGAAGTGTTACTCACCTGTACTGTATAGAGACCGTGAGGACGTAATAAACAGCCTGAGACTATTTGTTCTCTGCCTGAGTGTCTGAAAAGGTGCGAGTCAAGCACGTTTCCCTGTCTGCAAAGTGGGAACTGAGAGCCTGGGGATGGAGAGGTGTCTCCTAGCAGAATTGCTGAGGAGAAAAAGAGTGGGACAAGCTGGTGCCTCCTCAGGTCCTGGTTTCACTGGTGGAGACATTCTGGATGGGGCAGCAAAGAGGGAATATGACTAAGCAGTCACTCTGCTCTGTTGAAGCGATTAAGAACCAGGCTCCCTGGAGGTACAGTTTGGGGACATGAGTCACAAATGTGTCAGTAGGACTGGGGAGACTACAGGGAAGGAAAATCTGAAGAGCCTTCCACCAGTGCATTGCTGTCCTTTTCTGGGTACACCCCACTGCAGCCTCTGATGGATTGTCCACCCCAAACCCCAAATCCAATCTGCAGGACCTTCCAGAAGGGGATGGCCCCTTTCCCAGCTGGGAACGTGGCAGAGGGACAGAGGGCTGCAAAGGCAGCTGGTTGGGAGAGCCCTGACCACCTCCAATACACATACTGCCTTCAGACAGGGAGAAGAGGTGATGGCTCCAGAGCAAATGCTCACAGACAAGCAGCCAGAAGTGGCAGAGTTGGGGCATCAGCTCCTCTGTGGTGGCACAGCTCCCACCTGCCCCTCTGTCAGCCCTCCCATCACACTCCCTCTTTACCAGACATAAAAACAAATGCCAAGTCTGCTCCCTGCACCAGGGCCAGCGGTGGGGGATACACAAGCAAGGCCTCCCAAAAAAGGGATCAGTGTAGATGGATCAAGCATGACCAGGTCATGAAGAACAAACAATGAATGAAGAGCTTTCTCCAGTCCATAAAAAGCAGCCCTGGGCTCCAGCAGGCAGCTCATACCCAGGCCTGAGCTTGATTCATCCTTATGGGATAAGCTGAGGAGAGACAAGACAGACTGAGGTACTGGCCAGTCATGGGCCAGTTTAGGAGCCTGGGCTTGCTGGAGGAGGGTCAGGCAGCAGCTGAGGGCAATCCCAGGTAATAAAGGGGGAAGGGGAGGCATTAGTAGGGGTAGAGCAGATCGGGGGAGGTTGAGTGTTAGCAGGAAATTCCATGGTGAGAGATCTGCTGTAGAAACCCTCTTGGGGCTTCAGTAGGGAATGGCTGAGGCCAAGCAGATCATCTTCTGAGCAGGTCTGGCCAGCAAGGAAAAGCAGAGACCTGGACCCCACCCAGCCCTGGGCACACAGAGGACACTCCTTGCCTGGTGCACAACCCACCCTGCCTGCCAAAGGTGAGTGTTTGCTCCATGGTCTGCATGGGGTTTCATTTAAAAACAAAAATTAAACAAGCTTGTTTTTCTCTGGAAATGGGTGCAGTGGAATTTATCAGTCCCTCTGGCTTCTTTCTATCCCCCTTTCTTTTTCCCTAAATCCCTTCTTTTATTGTTTTTCCTTTTCATCTGCTGCTTCTTCCCTCTAAAACTGTCTCTGAGCCAAACCAATTTGAATGCATCCAAGGAAGGATCTGCTATTAGAGCTGCTCTGTCTCTCCTCTTAGTTAGGATATATTTAGCCATCATATTTAGCTTTCTTTTTCCTGGCAGTTCAGTGGCTTTAAAAAGCAGGTGCCGGGAACGGAAAGAGAAGATTAAGAGTACCTGCTGTCAGCTACCTCTCCCTGTGCAGCTGTGCAAAGTGAGCACGTGAGCAGAGTGGTTAACAGCTGCCCCTTGAAAACACTCATTTGTAATTCTAATTTTTTTATTTTTTTTTTAATTTCAATAATCTCTTTCCGCACTGCTACAAATTTCCAGAGCAGCTATTTCCTCTCGTGTGCCGCCTGTGAACACGACGTGTGCGTCCCCTGGGAATCGATTAAGCACCCCCCCGTGGGTTTGGGGCGAGGGATGCCAAGGGGTGAGGGATGCCAAGGGACCAGTGCTCCTCCCTGCATGGGCAGCTGCCTGTCCTGTGATGGGGAAGGCATGGATGGAGCCAGGCTCACCTGCAGCCACGTGGATGTAATGTCCCACAGCAGCCCCTGCCTGTCCCTGTCTCATAAGCTGCACCCAAGCCAAGGCCCAGCTGCAATCTGTCTCCTTGGGGGGACCCCTTGCAAACACCCTGCTGCTGTCTCAGCCTTGGCAGCTTCCCCAGTCCTCCCTGGCACCATCATAGAATGGTTTAGGTTGGAAAAGACCTCTAAGGTCATCAAGTCTAACCATTAACCCAGCACTGCCACGCCCATCACCAGGTTCTGAGTGATGCTGTGCTCCTGATTGCACAGCAGCAACTTTCATGACAGGCAACCCCCTGCCAGCACCTCATTCCCCATCTCCTTTACCTACATCTCTCCTTAAATGCATCCAGAGCTTAACAACAGCTTGCAGGTGGAAAAATGGGCTGTGCAACACGAGCAGGGCCTTTAAGCCTCCCATTTCTCTTTGTGTTCAGCATCTCCCCATTTCATGCAGGGTCCACAGGCTTCTGGCAGGCTCTGCTGAAGGGATGCAGGGAGTGCGTAGTGCTGTCTCCAGGTTCTACCATTCCTGGTTGCCACCTCTCTGGATACCCACTGGTTTAGGAGAAATGGGGTGTCAGGCTCCTCAGTGAGGAGCCTCAGTGAGCTCACCTTCTGTGATGTAGCGAGACCTCAGCAGCATGGCTTACCCTGGCTCTTCCTCTCCTCCTCCTCCCTACCTTCTCTTCTCATCCATTACTGTATCTTCCCCTTCTTATTCCACCCAAACAATACAAAAATACCTTGTACTATAAACTCTCACTGGAGCTTGACTGTGCATTGGGGCACATGTGCAAGGGCACCCTCCACCCTGTCGCCAGTCCCTCCTTGTTTCCGTGTTACCCACCTCAATTGTGTAATTTTGGGGCTGAAGCCTTTATTTTCCTATTTTTTGAGTCTGCTGGTGCTTTGCAAATACTAACCCAGAAACACCAGCAGCAATACCTGGTGCTCAGAGGTTTTGTGTTTTGTTTATGGGGGTGAAGCCAGTCCCCCCAGAGCACCCTGCCTGGTTTTCCAGGACCTCTCTAGTGGAAATAAACTCTGAGGGGGCTGGTCCCCGTGGATGAGAGGCAGGCTTGATGCCAGCAAGGCTGTGGCACGGTTATGGGAAGGGAGCCTGGCCCCAGGCGTTGCGACACAGATGAGTTTTTTTGTGTTCCTAAACAAGGACTGATAATACAGGCAACTGAGCCAGAGCTGCGGGAGGCTGCTAAGCTAAATGAGACAGGAAGGACGTAATTAAATTAGATACAGAGCGGCATAAAGACATCTGAGCACACATACATCGCTGGGCTGAGAGCCTATTGCATAATCCTGCTGAAGAGCCCTGCAACATAAACCTTCTCACCTAATGCATCCCATGCTGTCGAGCTGCCTGTCCTGGAATAGCATCTCCCACCTCATTGAAGGGGAGAGGCAAAACAGCTGCCCCGAGGGAGCAGAGGTGCCAGCCAGGTGCTGGCTTGTGCAAGGGGCTGTGGCAGAGCAGGTGGAGTGTCTGTCCCAGGCTTGTTGGGGAGGACATTGCTGGAACAGCCCAATTCCTCTCCTGTGCCTGGGCTCAGACCTGCATACGTGGTTCTGGCACTGCCATGTCCCAGAGCCATGCCCTGCTTCAAACACCCCAGTGTGGGACCTCCATGGTGAGTGTGACACTTCCTATGGCTTTGTGCATCTTCTGGCTGAGCCACTGTGGTGCCCAAAAAGACACAGCCTTTGACTGACTTTTTCCCTCCCACTGAGGTTTTACAGGGCTCTCTCTCCCCCATGGGAACTTGCAGGGACCAAGCTCCCACCACAGGTGGTTTCTCACCTCTTGCCATCAGCTTTGCCTCACCTGAGCCAAGAGCTTCAAAAGCTGCCACAAGGGACAAGGTAAAACCACACACACACTTGTTCAACACTCATTATGGGAAAAAGCAGTGAGGACACATGGACTGAAGCAAAGCAGAGTTTTGGCAGGCTGTAATCTCAAGGCAGAGATGTGCACAGTTTCTCCTCTCTGGCTCACATCCCCCATGCTCCTTTCCCATTGCTGTTGCTGCCATCCTGGGTGTGTTTTTGCCATACAGTTACTTTTCCCTGGCTGCTTCAAGCACAGTGGCTTTGCTGGGCACCATGGAATTGCTGCCAGAAATCATCTGTCCTATGTGCCTGTAACACGTGTGCAGCCTCCTGGAGGTTTTCTTCTGGCATAACGTGCTCTGAGGATGCCTCAAACACCAAGGAGAATTACCAGAACATCCTATGACTTTGCAGATCGGCAGGTGGGAGAATGGGCTGCAGTTTTAAAGGGGAAAAGGAGAGAGATGAAGTCCTGCTTAACACCAGGCGTGCCCCAAAATGACGAGATAGAACAACACCAGGGCATTGCTGAGCACTGCATCTGTGTGGAAAACCAGGGAGGAGACAGAGATGCAGGTGATGGAGGAGAAGGGACATTGCCACCCCAAACCCACAGCTGCTGGTCACCTGCTGCAGCTGGGAGGTGAGTGCCAACATGCTTTAGCAGGGGGTTGGACTGGATTATCTCCAGAGGTCCCTTCCAACTCGAGACTTATGTGACTCTGTGAAATACCTGGGTGTGACCCCCTCCTGTGGCTACCAGGAGCCCATGCCCCCGTGAGCATGGCACTGCCACTGCGACACCAGTGCTCCCAGCATGGTGGTGAACTGGGCTGGAGCACCGGGCTGAGGTGGCCAAGCACTTCCAAAACCTGTGGTAGGTCAAGTGATGTCCACTCTGTGGGCTTGCATGGACCTTCTTGGTGTCTACAGAGGCAAAGGCAATCTTACAGCCCTCTCACCTCTCCTCTTCCCCTTCTTTCCTTAAATCCACAGCAAGGATCACAATGCTAACCACGGTTTCAAGGCACAGAGAAGGCATGAATAAGAGCTTTCTGTAGCTCCATTTATCTGTAGCTGAATATCTGCTAACCAAGAAGGCTTAAACTTGATTATTTGAAGGGAAAAAACAACCAACAGAGCTATTGGGAAAGAGGCTGCTCTTGCTTCAAAGCCAAGACAGGAGCTAAAAATGTGTGTTCAGTCATTAGTCCTGATGCATGTTCCATGGTTCTCTTTGGGGAAAATAATTTTGTGGTTTTTTCTAAGTGTTGGGAGAAAGACAAGACTCCCCTTTACAGCTCAAGGGAGGTGAGGTGCCTAGTGCTCCTTCGAAAGTTTTCCATACTGATATCCTCACACCCTGGTTCCCTGAAGGCAGCTTGAGAGAAGCCTTTCTTCCCAGCACAGGGCCAAGATGGTTTCGTGCTGCCACTCTCCTGGCACAGCTCATCTCCCCTGGGAAAGATGCTCTGGCAATGTGTTCTGTGTGATGAATGCAGGCGGCAAGGGTAGGAGACAATCTGAGCTCTGGAAAAATGTCTGTGCTGGCTGTGGAGCTTGGAACAGCAGGGACCAAGTGGGGAGGAAGGGAGAGGAGGAGTGGAAGTGGCAGCTCTTGCCCTTGCCCTGGGACAGCTGTGAGCTGGGGGAATTAAAGTCGTTCCCTGAACTGTGGTGAGAGCTCCCTTCCAAGAGCCACTGAGTGGGGGGATTTCAGGTCTCTGGAATCCTGTGTGAGCCTGACTTTGGCATGGGGGACCTGCTGGCTGTTGTGGACCTCTCTGTTTGTGGCACCAGACCTTGGGGCTTGCTGGTGTGCAGTGTGTGACACTGGTTTAACCCTTTCTCTTCATCTTTCTGTTTTGCTGGTTCAGTCCTTCCCCTCCAGCTTCCAACCCCTCCCCTGCTTTTAGTCTCCTTTCCATCTTCAGGTCTCTTCAGGATCCACCTTTCCCACATGCTTTCCCCGGCTTTGCTCAGACTTTCTTTGATGTGCATCCCCTCCTCTTCCCTTCTCCCACCATACACCCCGCAGAGAATTTGTGATGAAGAAATGCAACTTCAGCCAACTTGTGGGCACAGGCATCGATCCTTACGTATTCCAGCCGTGGACTGGCCGTGTAATTTGCGAGGAATTGGAAACAGCACACCCTTCTGCTCTCTGTGGATTGCATTGCCTCAGGAAGTGCAAATCCTCCTACCCCTGGGATGCTGCAAATTGGCCTGACTCTGCTGAGGACTGGCATCCCCTGCTTAAACCGTTTGGGAAAAGCCTGCTGCTGCCATGGAAGTGCTGGGAGGATTGGAAGTCCTCGGGCAGCAGGAGGGAACTGACGACTTGCTGTGCACTACAGCGTCTGTCCTGTCCCTCTCGCTCTCCCCACCCGCGTTACCACCCGCCGCCGGTTACTCAGCAGGCTCCACACGTCGGTGGAAACGAGCCTGTTTTTTCCTGTTATCGAGGAAGCAGCTATGACTGTGATGCTCAAGGACAAGCCTGGGCCTCCCACACCCCCCTCCCCTAACAGCACACACTAACTTACCTAAGCTGTTATCTTCACGGGCGCTGCCAGAGCAGCTTTTGGTTGGCTGGAGGCTGGAGCGATGCTGGGTCCCCCTCCCCGCTCTCCCGCCTCCCACCCGATATAAAGCACAGCTCCTCGCCGCTTTTCCAGCCGACAGCACACGACCGCGGGCGCAGGTGGTGCTGCAGCCACCTGTTGCACACCCCTGCCATCGCCGCAAGGACCGGATGAGTTGCTGGATGCCTGGGTGCCCAGCTCTCAGCATGTGCCGGGGGTTAGCCTCGCTCCCCATCACTTGCCTGGAAAGGTAAGGAGCTTCGCCACGCCGCAGGTCTGGGATGCAGAGGGTTAGCTGGAAAAGGTGCACCTGGACCAGCCTCTGCTGCTGTGGCTGTGATGTTTCGGTAGAAACTGGGGTGCAGACTGCAAGCAAACACGCAGCGAAGTGATTTGTTTTGGCTGCACCCGTTCTGCTCCCCAGGAGGGGAACGCAGAGGTGAAACATGCGGAGGGAGAGGAGGCTGGACAGGGCTGCCCGGTGTCCGGGTGAACAAACACATCAGGGTTTCTCTGGCCCCATCTCTGCGGAAGTTGCTTCAAGTTGACAGCAGCAGGAGTGTTTTTGTCAACACGGTTGAACTGTTAAGTGACATGTTGCTCCTCCTGCCAAACACGGCTACGGAGCCCCACGCTGCCGGCTTGACATTTAAACACTTATTTTTGTATGGGCGCCTGGGGACGCCGGAATGAGCTGCAGCACACAAATAGCAGCGGGGCCGCACGGTGCCTCGGGGGGACCCTGGGGAGAGGAGCCGATTCTCCTGCCGTGTTGCCGCAGCGATTTCCCGGTAGGGAGGTGTCTCCATTCCCTCGCCCCAGAGCCGCGGTGACAGGCAGTAGCATCCCAGCCTCTGGCACAGGAGCATCGCGCTGCCGCCGGGCTCGCTGGCTCTGAAGGCATGGGGTAGGTGGATGGTGCCACTGGGGAGCACGGCCCTCTCCATGGCGTGCTGACAGGCTCCTGGTGACTCAGGGGCACCCCAAAAAGAAAGCCGGGGAGCAGCAACCTTGCAGCGGGGACAGGCTCCCGCTCCCCCGGGCAGAAAGCAATTGCTGTGTTTTTCCAGTGGTTTGGGAGAAGTGTAGTCCTGCCGGGAGAGCGGGATGGGAAAAGGAGCCAGGTTAGCTGCGGGGGCTCCAGCTGAGCACTCAGCAGCTGCTCTGCTACCTGCCCCAAAGGAAAAAGCTCGTCGTGCTTTGTATTTCATGCGGCTCTATCTGGGAAGCAAGCGGGAGAAAACAGTCCCGCAGGCTTAATGCGCTGCCGAACGTGGTTGCCAGGGAGCAGACAAAGCAACTGGGGGAGCATTTATTTCATACATCGGAAAGCAAAGAGGAGGCTGAAGCTGGGGAGCGAGGGCTGCCCCCACCGAGCCCGCGGGGTGCAGCCCCTGCGAGGTGAGGGGGTGGCAGCAGCAGTCCGACAGTCCAGCAAGCCCACCTCTCCCCTTCCTCCCTTCCAGAGCCAAGGATCTGAAGACCCGCTTAGGGATCCTGCTTCATAAACCAGAGCTGGGACACGGGATCGGGACCTCCAGCAAGCTGCAGCTGGGCTCCAGGCGGAGGTAAGCCAAGCAGTGCCATGTCCCAGGTTCAGCCCGGGACAGGTCCCCATGGACCAGGCTGTCCCGAGGGATAATCCTGCCCATCTGCGCAGCAGAGAGCACAGAGCGCCGTTCCCCCTCCCCATAGTCCCACCCAGGCAGGCCGGGAAGGCGGATCACTTCCCAGCTCCACCGGTTATAAAATCAGACGGGGGAACTGATGCTCTGGCATTAGGCACAGAGAGCAGGGCCTTAGCAATAGGCAAGAAACCCAGGGGGCTCCCACAGTTCCCGGTGTCTCAGACCAGTGCCTGGGATCCCTGGGGAATGCAGGCAGCATTAAAAACAAAATACTAAATACTGTTGCTGAGGGCTGGGTGTCTGCTTGCAGAGGAGGCTCTGCTGGGCTTGTACCAGCAGAAAAAGGCTCTTCTGAGCATTCTTTAGAGAACCTCCTGGCCAGCACTATGGAGCTGAGGTCTGGTGAGCCTTCAGGGACAGTAAAAGAGAGAGAGAAAGGAAAGAGAGCCCACAGGTAATGGATATTGGCCTCTCGCTTTGGTTTCCTGCCGAGTGCTGCTGCCTCCCTTCTTGCACTGTCTCCCAATGATGGAGCCACACAACTGAAGTGCTCCCATCCTTCACAGCAGGACAGCAAGCCTTACATCCTTTTGTCTTTTCCAGAGACTCCTCACGAGACGTACTGGAATGGAGGGAGTCCTTCGACCAGCTCCTCAAGAGCAAAAGTGAGTAGCATTTTGTTTTCTTCTCTTGGTGGAGCATGTAGCACAAAATACAGCTCTCAGTGAGCTGTATGCCTGAAGTGAGCATCCAAGGAAATCTCGTCTCCTCCTCAAATTAGATGCTTTAGGATTTATAAAGAGGTCCCTTTCCTGCCCAGACAGAGCTGATGCATGGGGTTCATTGCCTGACTTGGGAAGCTGTACCCTTTTCTTCTGGCTGGGTGCTTTTGGGGGCACAAGTGCTGTCTCACAATGCCTTGCTGCTGCCTCGGGACAGGAGCATCGTCATGGGCATCCCATGTGGAGCAGTCTGTCAGGGAATGTCACGGCATTCCCGGACCATCCCTTTCTCCACACTCAGGAGAAGGCAGAGTGTCTGCTCGCAGTGCCCTCCTTTGCACAGCGATGCAGCCACCTCCCCACAGCTTGCTGAGAAAACTGCATTGCTGCCCTCTGTCTGTCTGTCCTGTGCCTCCGGGGATGGCTCTTCCACAGGGAGAAGGAATTCAGCTGCTTTACTGAGTTACCATAGCCATTTCCCCCTCCAATATTGTGTGTATGTGGTGCACAGGGCTCCTGTGAGGTGCTGTCTCCCTCTCCTCCATGCAGACAGCACCTCCAGACCCAGAGAGGGCACCTCTTTTTGAGGTCCCCATGTAATCCCTCCCTTACAGCAGGCACACATTGGCAGAAGTGCCAAATTTTAACACAAGAGTAGTTGTCTACTTTAAAAGCTATTCCCCAGCAAGACAAAATCCTTCCACAGCAATAGTTCGGGGCTAGGCATATTTTTTTTTTCCAGGCTTCATCACGTGCTGTGATGGCTAACGAGCATCTCCGGCTTTGTAACTTAATCCATCCTCCCAGCATGGCTCTGAAATCCTTGCTGCAATTACTCTCCCATCCTCAGCATCTTGTCCCCCCCAGATCTCAGCTGAGAAATAAAAATAAAGGCCTGGTTCCTGCAGACGCACCGATGCGTCAGTGCATTTCTCCTTAGGTAGAATTAGCTCTTTTCCGAAGCTGTAAAGAAAATACTCTGAAGCCTCATTACAGAAAGGTTAGATAAACACAACCAGAGGATTACTTGTCTGTGGGAAAGGATTTTATTGGAGTCTAGAGGCCAATTAGCAGTGTCTCAGAGGGTGGAATTTGCCCGGAGGGAAAGGAAATCTACAGATGTCATGGTCTGAGCTCCCAGGGCGATGCTCGAAGGGCAGCGCTGTGTCTGGTGGTGGTCCTCCTTTTCCTCCTTGCCTTCTGCCCCATTAACTGCTCTTCTCCTCCCTCCCCAGGTGGGGTGAATGCTTTCCACACCTTCCTGAAGACAGAGTTCAGCGAGGAGAACCTCGACTTCTGGCTGGCATGTGAGGACTTCAAAAAGACCCGGTCAAAAACGAAGCTGGCCTCCAAAGCCAACAGGATCTTTGAGGAGTTTGTCCAAAATGAGGCGCCCAGGGAGGTGAGAGCATTTTCTGCCTCTGTCCTGTAGAAACAAATAGGGGGAAGAAAGGAATAAAATATCCTGGTGGATTTAATTAAAGTGCTCTTGTATCGGTGGGAAGATGAGTGCTTGTTCGTGAGAGCTTTCATCTCTAACATCGTGTGGTCTGTCACCATCGAATCATTCATGTCGGAACAGACCTCTAAGGTCATGGAGTGCAACCATGAAGGGATAGAAAGGCTTGCAAGAATCTTCACCCTCACCTGAAAATGCAGAAAACCAGGTTTTTCCCTCCCACAGGAGGGGAGTTAATGCCGAGCTAATGTTTATGGATGCTGCTTCCTTGCAGGTGAATATCGACCACGAAACCAGGGAGATCACCCGCAAGAACCTCTCCGGTGCCACCTCTGCTTGCTTCAACGAAGCCCAGGCCAAGACCCGCACTTTGATGGAGAAGGACTCCTACCCCCGGTTCCTGAAGTCCGCCTCCTACCAGGACATGACCAAGCAGGCCACCAGCCGCGGCACCAGCAAGAGGTCACATACCTGACCCGAGCCTGAAGCCACCACGGGGGGACGAACCGGGGGACCAGGCGGAGGCTGGGATGTGGTTTGCAGGGTCTGAGGTCTGCACGGCGGGGTTTCAGCTGAAGTCCTGGAATTTCAGCAGGATCCCCAGGACCTCGAGTGCTTCCCGCTGCCCACTGAGCTGCTGGGAAGGGCAGTCCTCCCTCCCTGGAGGAGCGGAGCAGGTGGGAACCTGGTACCTCCCCTTGCAGCTCAACTGGAGACCTGCATCTCTGCAGAGACCGAAAGAAATCAGATTCGAGTTGCAAGCCCTGGAAAAAGATCGGATTCCCCTAAACATCCATAACCAGAGAGCTCCCACCTGCTCTCAGGACTCTGCCCCTGAGCTGCAGCATCAGCCACTGGCTGGGAGGCCAGCACAGGAGCCTGCCATTCCCTCATGCAGAGCTTTTCCTGTGAGGGAATGGCCAGAATAAAAGCCCAAAGACTACGTGGCATTTGCAGCTGGAGGGATCCTGCATCTGCCTTCTCCTGATCCTGAGATCCTTCTGCTGTTTCCTATGCATGCTCTGCATCAAAGCTTTACACCTCCTTCCAGTGCAGCGCATCCCGAGCAGTGATGACATTTTTATCCCTCGCTTGAGCTCAATGACCTTTAGATTGCACAGAATCTTAGGTCACATGTGTAATTTTTATTACTATTATTGTTATTTATTTTATCATTATTGTTATTGTGTTATATATATATTTATTAGGAGAGCACTGCTGAAAGCATACACGCAGCCCTTGCTCTGAGGAGCTTGTGAATTAAATTATTTTAGCTATTGTAGCACTTAGCATGTGTCCCACCTCTTCTGTATAATAATTTAACGTGATCAGATAGATCTGTAATGCGACCATGGAGCAAGGTATGCCCACAGCAGCAGGGAGAGCTGCTGGAGGGGTCTCAGGAGGCAGGTTTTCCCTCAGCTCAGAGGACCACGGATGGCAGCACAAAGATGCTTTGCAGTGCATGTTTTTCCTTTCTCCCTTTAAAGATGTGGACGGCAGCTTGTCCTAGAGAGAGAATAGCGATGTGGAAAAGGCACTTTGCTGAGTGACCCTATGGAAAACGTAATTTTCACACATGGGAGGGAAAACCTGGGCTTTGTGCTGGTTTATAATTGGGTTTGGTATTCCCTGGGCTGGTGAAACCAGTCTGCAGCCATAGCACTTTACCAGAAACCCGTGGTGTGAGCGAGACAGCAACATGTGCCGTGAATTCAGTGTCTCGGAGGGGCGTCAGGATATATCATCAGCTCAGACCTGGGGGAGAGCTCTTCTGAAAGTCCCTCTCAGCAGGAATTTCTGGGTCCTGCAGCCACCTGGAAAGGTGTGGGTCCCATCTGGCAGCAACGGTGCCAGAAGCTGTGCCGGTGGGTGATGGGGATTCCACCAGTGTCCTGTGCTGGCTGATGGGGAACATGCCACCAGCACAGTTTCCTGCTGAGAGAGCCTGGTGCCACTTCATGTGGCTCCATTTATCCCTAAAACCCAAACCTAGATGTCCTCACCCACTGGTACTCACCCCTTGCCAAGGGAAGTGTCTTTTGCCCCCCTGCCCCAGCAACAGCTTGAGCACAGGATCACTCGGCTTTTTGCAGCTGTTTGAGCAGAACAAGGCACTGAGGACCAATTTGGGGATGTTATTCTACGAGTCCTCTTCCACTGTCCCCATCCTGGTCCTACCTCTGAGCTTCAGTAGGTCCCAACTCCATTTACAGGGAGATATTAGCTGCTTTCTTATTTATTATTTATTTTTACAACTGGAACCACCTTCGCTGTGTTACTGAAGTGAACAATGCACAATGGTCTGTTTTCATTACTGACGTGATGTTGTCATTACAAAACCAAATGTAAAGAGGAAAATACCGTGAGAGCATGGGCTGAGGCTTTTTTGCTTGTGGGCTTTCAATTAAATTTTACATTTTAATTTTGGATGCTTTGCAAAGCCCACAAAACCTGCTTGTGTTGGGTGACTTAAGGGGCATTTCCAGTCACTTTAAAAGTGGCAATGTCAGGAGCAGAAAAGGAAGGGGGAAGATTTGTGAAGTGTAAAGCTTTTTGGTATTTGGCTTATTGGAGAAAACCAAACAGTTCACAGCAAGAATGAAAGCAGGAGTTAAGTTTTGAATATATTGCAGGGAGGGGAGCATCTGAGTGTAGCTTGAAGATGTTAATGCTCTAAATAAAAACCCAACCAAAGCATGGTTTTTAAGCTGCCTTCTTTCTATTTATTGTGTGTTTTGGAAGCCAAAATTAACTGGCCTGCGTCAGCAGAGGAGAGCGTGTGGGGACTGCTGAGGAGGAGATGGAATCACTGGAGCATGTGTGTTCCAAGGTGTTACTGTGAACACAAGCCATCCTCTGCCATTAAAATGCCTTTTACAAGCACCTGCAGCTATAACAGAACTTTATGTCCCTTCTAATACAGCCATGCAGGGTGCAAGGATCACCATTGATTGTAAAATACATCGATGTTGCTCCACCCCTATTCCCTACCTATCCAGAGGAAGGCAGGTTGAACTTCCCCGTCTTTTATTCCCTTTTTAATTAAGCATGGCCTTGTCTTACAAGCCAGGTGATTTGGAATCACAGCAGTCTGCATGTATACCTAATCTTTGTGCGTGTCAGAGGGAAGAAATGAGCTGAAAGGTGTCCAGGAAGTGCTTAAATTATTTGTCACAAAAGAGTTAGAGCAGTTAAGCAGTCTAGAAGCAGCTAGAAACAAAAAAATAGTGTTGCTGATTTGTTTTTTTAACTGCAGCTCCTAAATGAAAAATATGAATACCTTGTCTTGCAGACCTTGAAGCTAATTTAACACTGATTCTCCATTAAAAAATATTTAAGTAAGCCAACAAAAAAAAAAAAGGTAAGAAAAATATAGAATTACAATCTATGTGAGCTTTCTTTAGAAGAAAATTTATGTCCATTCTTGATGCATCATGCATGGCCCAAGCTGAGCCTCAGCCTTGCTGGTAGCACTCAGACCCCACTGCTGATTCTGGAGAATCCCATTTGCAGCACAGTTTCGTCTTTACAAGCCTGAGATGCTTCCCAGAGAGACAATTCCACTAAAAGCAAGCCTGGATCCAGCGCATCTTCCGCAGTTGCTTGCCATATCCAGTGGCAGTATAACAAAACCTTAAAGCCTTGGGGGGATAAAAGACTCCAACCCACAAAACCACGTTGAGAAAGAGGAGCCAAAGCTTCCCATGACTGCCTTCGGGCACGGCCGGCAGCGATCGCTTCCAATAAACCACGGCCAAAGTTTCCCAGGGAGGAGGCTGCGAATTTGGAAGCAGCAGAGAAGATCTGAGCTCTGGCGAGCAAATGTGGGGGCTGGTGCTGGCCCTCCCGCCCCCCCCCGGGGTGTGAACACATACTTGCTCCAGGGCCAGGTTTCCATGAGCCAGGATGGGGGGAGGGTGGATTTATTTGGTGGAAAAAACCACCGGTTTCCCTCTGCCCTGGGACCAACCGTGTTCCCAGCAGCTGCTCAGTGGGGTGGCATCGTCACTCAGGGGGTCCCCGCTGTGGTGGGACCAAAAAGCTTCAGGGTGGCCTTAGGACGTGGACACAGGTGCACAAGTGGCCCCACAAAGACATGTATTTAGGCAGGTGGATGTGCACATACAAGTGTACAGATGCTGAGCCTTCATCTTCCATGGATACACATGTGACAACATACACATGCAGGGAAATCCACATTTGCATCCATGATATAATTATTTTTTTTTTTTTAAAGAAAGACTGCAAAGAAATGCAATGTTATTTCAGGATGTATTTGGAGGAAGCTCAGCAGCAAAAGGGATGCACTGAGCCATTTCAAACACGGCAAATGCCCTACCCCGCGTTCCGCAGTGCTCTGACAGCCCCCGGGCCGGCTGACAGGGAGGAAGCAGCTGTATGGCACTGATTCCCACTCGGCAGCTTCCTCTTCAAGGCCTTTGCCTGAATAAAGTGCCAGAAATCACAGCTGATGTGTTTCCATACGGCTCACTCTCCCTCGCAGGCAGCTAAATGCCAAGGTTGCCAATCCGCTCCAGCTGCGCGCAAGGATTCTTATCCCCGGGGTACCTCGGGATCTGAGAAAAAAATTAAAGCTAATTTTCATGTTTTCTGATGCTGCTGGGGCACCGAGGGTAGTGTTGGGGTCTGCAGCCGTCCTGCCTCCCCGGGGTTGGGCTGCCCTGTGCTGGAGGACAGCTCGGATATGGTGCAGCAGCAAGCTGGGCTCAGCCTGGGGCGGGGAAGATGGGGATGAGAAACAGCTGGGAGGAACAGTGCTGGGGAACCGCCTCCACTGCTTTTAAGCTCAGATGCCTGGTATAGTTCCTCCTTTTTTGACCTACCCTGGCTGATCTGTGATGTTTCCAATGGACCTGCTCTGCTCTCCTTGCCCAGGGGCTGGGATGTGCTGCCCTGCTTGGTGAGGTCCCTGCCTGCCTCACTGTTGTCCTCACCTCTCCTTCCCTGCTGCATATGTTGGGTTTTTTCCATTTTTTGTGGTGATGAGGATTGAGCAGCAGTCAAAAAAAGTAGCAAATGCAGTTAAAAAGTGTAGAAATACTCCATGGTAAAATGTGTAGATGTGGCACTGGGGCACATGGTTTAGTGGTGGACTTGGCAGTGCTGGGTAACAGTTACCTCGATGATCTTGGAGGTCTTTTCAAACCTAAATGGTTCTATGAAATGTGGTTGATGCTCCTACATGGATAGCATCACCTGTTAGTGTTTAAACTGCATCCTTCTGTGGACTATTTTCCAGAGCTGTGTTCCAGCACAGAGAGTCACATCAGCGTGGCCAAGCATATAAACCCTGGGATATTCCCTCTTGGAAATATAATAAGAAAGCACGGGAAGGGAACATGGAGAAAAAAACCTCATCTTACTATTTCTAGCTCCTTTAAAAATTATTTTGCCTTTGGCAGGCAGTTTTTGTTGCCCCATTTTGCTTCATTTTTATTTGTGGCTGGTGGCCGGGACACGGATTCCCGGAGATGTTATCTCAGGGGAAGGGTTGCAAAAATGGATGCAAGTCCATCAGGATGGAAGAAAAGGAAGATTTGCTTAACTGTGCCCTTGATTTCCCTTCTGACTGTGTCTCTGCAGCTCATCTCCTGAGGCCCTGTGTTCATGGGGGCAAATAATGACTCTGCAGATCTGCGAATACAGCAGGAACTACATAGCCCAGGGCTATAGGAATAGCTGTGGAGAGGAGCTCTCTGACTCCTGTGCTTTAGAAAACCTTTGAGACCCTTATACTCACCACAAACTGCCTGTCACAGGGACTGAGTTTAAGCTTATGACTATGGAAAGCAATTTTTGGATCGGGGATGAGAGATAAGGAAAGTGTTACCAGCAAATCCTTCTCTGCTGAGGTACAGGCACAGGATACTTCTGCCACAGATCTGCTGGTTGCAAACACCTTGTTCTCACTATCCTAGGGTTTGGGTTCCCACCATCCTAGGGTTTTTCATCTTCCCACCATAAGATAATGAAAGACTTTAATTAAATCAGCAAGCTGAAGAAGGCTTTTGTACTTGAGTGGGTGGTGTGATATTGTTATGTACTGTAATGTTGACTTCTTTTGGATCTGAGCCTGGGATGTGCCCCTGCTCTGCTTATTTGCCAGCCTGCAAATGGGTAGTTTAACACTGGCAGCTCCAGCTCCAGCTCTGGTTAAACTGGGAGTGATTCTTTCTGTGAATTAAAATGAGATCTTGACAGCCCTGAGAGTGATTTGAGATTGTTCCCTGAGTTTTCAGTGTCTTTGTCCCTGTGGGGCTGTGTCAAGGTCTCCTGTGGCAACACAAACTCTGTGAAATTCCATCCAGAGACCGTGGGATGCTCCCAGACCCTGTGGATGGACTGCACACTGTGGGAAGCAGGATGCCCCATATGACAGCAAGGCAGAAAGACGTGACTGCATAGGCAGAGTTTTGTGAAAGCTGGTGTGCAGGCATGAGCCAGCAGTGCAGGCATCCATAAAGGATTGGGATATGCATGTAAAACATGTGCAGGACTGTATCCATGCAGCCCTTCCAGGTGAGTTTTCTGCATTTTCGCCCTGCATTTGCATCTGGCCATGTCTCCATGTACATCTGCAGACTCCCAGTTTGTGCACGTACCAAGGCACCGTGGAAAGCCAGGCATGATTTTAATGACACAATTTCATCCCTGTTTCATGCCTGAACAGAATCTTGCAGCTGGCACAGTTCAGTGAGGGTGGCTGGGGAGGTTGTGTGGGCCCTGCTGAGCTCACCTTATGTCATGGGGCAATGGGGGAAACTGAGTGGGATGTCACAGCCTGAGTTCCTTCATGTTTCCTTCACAGGCTTTGCAGGTAGATGTGAAGGGCTGGAAGACCAGGCTCCTCGGGCAGCACTGTTTACACAGAACTGGCTCCAAGGAGGAGGAGGGTGCCTGGGCGGTGGGAGCTGCCTCAGTGCCGTGAAGAAACCGCGGATCTGGAGCTCAGCGGCTCCCTGGGCGTAATTTAGCAGCAGGGCTAGTTTCCTCATGTGGATGGATTCATCAAAAGGCGAGGAAAAACTTAAAATAATAACCCAAACCACCCCAAAGTCCCCCAAACCCCAGCACTGACGCACTGAACGTCTCCGTGCCTTCAGCTCCTGAGCCGCTGCTGAGCAGATGTTTGTAAAGCGGCTCTGTGTGTATGGGACCGTATGGGGAGAGCACTTTGCTCACGACCTCTCTGCTACGCGCTGAAAAAAAGGCGCCAAACACCCTCCCCGAAACCCCAACATTCTTCCGCGAGTGGGTTAAACGCTCCCGGGGCTTCTCCTTCCTGGGATGGGACAGCGGGTGCAGTTGCTGGGAAACAAACGCCACCTGGGGACACTCGCTGGGAAGCAGCAGCGAGGAGCAGCTGCTGAGAAAAGCTGCTCTGTGGGCTTTAAAGGCATTTTAAGCAGCGTCCGGGTTTCTGGATGGGCAGAGGGACCCCTTCTTCGCCTTGCCTGGCGGGTGACACCGGGCAGGGCTGTGTGACACCAGGCGGGCAGGGCTGTGTGACGCTGCACATCAGCACATCGCGATACGCAAACGCGAACGGCTCGCGGTCAAAAGTTCAGTCGGGGCGGGATAGAAATGTTTACACATTTTCTAGAGTACGGCGCTTGCGACCCTGCGGCTCGGAGGAGGAAAAGGTAGGTGCTCAGCCCCTGGCTTCCCCCTCCCCAGTCTTCTGCCTTCCCGACAGGGGCGAGGAACTTGAGCCCCACCGTGCCCAGGAGATGCTCTGCTGCTTTTCTAGCCAGGGAAGTAACGCTTTGGTTTTGTTTTTTTTTTCTATGTGGTAAAGGGCATAGAAATTATTACAAGGAAATGAAATGCATCTAAATGAAATAGGGTGTTCATTTCCTGCTGGGTGGGGAGATAAACCATTCAGAAAATGATCTTTGGCTTTCCTGAGAGTATATTCATGTGAGTTGACACTTTACTTTTATACCTAAGACTTCTCTCTCCCTTTTCTGATTTGCTTAGGTAATTTATTTCCAGTTCAGCTTGTCAGACAATGATTCCTGAAAGGGCTGGTCACTTGAACCAGCCTTTGCAGGCAGCAAAATGGGTATTGGAGTTTGAGCTTTTCTAGACACTAGATAGATACAGACAGATCAGGTCCTACCTGAGGCCCTACCCTCTTAGTGTCATAAAAAGCTTAGGAAAAGCTTTCTGTCAGGTAGGGTCTCCTAATTGCCTATGGAAGCAGGAGGGATTAAGGCTGGTTTTCCATCTCATTCCAGGTATTGGATCAGGGACATTCAGGACTGTGTGTGGCTGCCATACAAAACTGAAGGGGAAAGCCCATCTCTGCCTGCCCGCTGTGTTCTCCACCTGAAACTATTGGTGGGGGATGGCTTATTAGGTAACCTGTAACAAGTCTGAGGTAACATTTATAGCAAGAACAGCCTGGGTTCTCCCCTGTACCCTCACACTGATGCCCCAGGGGACACCTGCCTGGGCTGTGAGAGCTGCTGAGGCCAGGCAAGCAAACACAATGAGTCCTTCCTTAAGTGCTTCTTGCCAGGCCTTGGCTCTCCTGGCTGGCACTGGCATTGTTGTCCTTAATCACCCCTCACACAGACCTGCAGGGCATCAAGTGTAAATGGTGAGGTTTTGCAGGCTAATAAAGCAGGATTTTCTGTTTATTAATTAAGTGAAAAAGCTGTTAACTAGTGTGTTTCATCAGCCAAACCCAGGCATCCCCCACAATGAAGGCACTGAGCATTGCATCTCTCCTATCCTTCAGCAGGATTCCTTGTACAGAGCCCTTCTGACCATCATGGAACCCACAGCTCACAAACAACAGGGGGTCTCTACCCCTTCTAATGCAAAGACAGCAGAAGACCTTGCCTTGGAGCTAAATGCTGCTGTGAAGAACAGAGAGAGAGAACTTGTGCTGGAGCTGCTGGAGAAAGGGGCGGATGTGAACTCCAAAGTAGGAAGTGGCTGGACACCACTGCAGACCGCTGTGCAAACTGGTGAGGAGGACCTGGTCCGACTTCTGCTGGAAAAGGGCGCTTGTCTGCATGCCAGGAAGGACAATGGTGGCACTGCATTTATTGAGGCTGGGAGCATGGGAGATGTGGAAATACTGAAGCTCCTCCTGGACCATGGGGCAGACATTAATGACCCTGACAGCAACGGCTTCACAGCTTTCATGGAGGCTGCATGGTACGGCAAGGAGGAAGCCTTGAAATTCCTGTACAGCAAAGGAGCCGATGTGAATTTGAGGAGGGTAACTAGTGAGGAGAAAGCCAAACTGCATAAAGGAGGTGCGACAGCACTGATGGATGCTTGTAGGGAGGGCTACTTCTCGGCTGTAAAAATCCTTGTTGAAGAGATGGGGGCTGATGTGAACATTCGTGACAACAGAGATAGGAATGCCTTGATCCATGCTCTAAAGAAGGGTTCAGAAACAAAACCACCTGAGTCAGTTCTTGCCATAGTTCGCTTCCTGCTGGACCATGGTGTTGATGTGAAGAGCAAAGATGAATGTGGGAAAAGTGCCCTCATCCTAGCTGTTGAAATGGAGAGCCCAGAGCTGGTGAAAACTTTATTGGAGAAGGATGAAATAGATATTGATGATGCAGATGAGGAGGGCAACACAGCGCTGATGGTGGCTGTAGAGAAAAATGATCACAATACAGCAAAGGTGTTGTGTGAAAAAGGAGCAAGGACTGATGTTGGGAACCTTATCGCAGTTGCTAGCAGAAAGCGTTCTCGTAACATGGAAAATCTCCTTCGTGTGCATAAAGCCACGTTTGTTCCAGAAACCCCCAGAGACTGGGAGCCAAACAGCAAACGCTGGAGGGAGCAGCTGAAAAAGCTTGATCAAATCTATCGCCCTATGATTGGCAAACTGAAGACATTTCATTACATCGAGCAGAGAATTCGGGAAGGCATCTACCTCGGGCTCCACGGAGGGACAGAGGTAGCAGTAAAAGTAACCCTCAGCAAAGAGGGTGATGAAGAGAAAAAGTTCTTTGAAAAATGTTGTCACTGTGAACGTCTACTGAAGCTCTTCCAGTCTGAGAAGGAAAAAGGCTGCACGTACCTGTGCTTCCCACTCTGGGAGAAAACCCTCCAAGAACATCTGCAGGACCCAGAAGACCAAAAGGATTACAAAGCTGCTCTGAAGATGATCTTCCAGGCACTGAGAGAGCTGCACTCCCTTGGATTTGCTCACCAGGATCTGCAGCCCAGGAACTTTGTAATAGGTTATCTTTTGCTTTCATTTTCATTTTGCTTTCCCATTACCTGCAGTTAAGAGAATATGTTTCATAGCTATCTGTAAAAATATAGATGGCTTTATGCCAAATGGGGTGTCTGTGGCATTAGATCTCTTCTTTGAATAACTATGTTCACAGACAGCCGCTGAGGAGTGAAAAGAACAACCTTACATATCACATTAGCTTTGCCCTCCTCTCCAGGGCTGTGAAGACTGATCAGCCCACAGCATATCAGCCCAAAATCTCTTCAGAAAGTTGTTTTCTAAAGGAAGGACCATCCAGAAGTCAGTGGTGGACTGTATCCAGTTTTTTCCACCATTATTTGTTAAGAATTTCTCTTATTTCCTCAGATTTAGGTGGCAAAATTTACTTGGCAGACTTTGATAATAAAAAAAAGTTGATTGAAGGCCAAGAAGAACTTGTAAACTCAGATTTAGAGGTAAGTTCTCTGCGAATCAACCTATGGCTTAAAATTTCAGGTTCTTTCTGATATTTTCTGTTGCTGTGAGTCCTAAGGAAAGCCCTTCTGCATCCTCAACTAGAAAACACCTTGATTTGTGGGGAAGCCCATGTAATAATAGATTTTGCATAAGAATTATAGTGATTAGGATGCAAGACTGTGCCTGGTCCTGGGATATCCACAGATCCCCTGAGAGGAAGGTTATCATGCCCGTCTCCTCTGTCCTTGGGCACACAGCTTCCAAGTTTGTGTTGGTGTGTATTTGCACACTTCTGGGGACCTACAGGGCTTAGGAATACGAGTCCCCTCCCATTTGGTAGGAAGTTCCATGCACCTGGCAGGTGAGCAGTGATGTGTCTCTTTGCAGGCCCTCAGCAGGCTCGTGCTGTACGTTTTAACAGGGGGTAGGAAACCCCTTCAGCAAGTCAGAATCGAGGATTTGGACGCTAAATCCCTGGATTACATGGAGGCTCTGGACCTTGTAAGAAGCCTGTCCTCTCATGATGAACGGGGCTTGGAAGGTTTGAGCAAACATCCCTATTTCTGGAGCAAAGAGATGTAAGTCCTGGCAGTATACAAAGGGAAAGCTTTTGGTACAGGAACTGACTGTAATGCTGGGAAAAGGCATGTCCTACTGTAGCTAAGGAAGCTTCTCATTCCACAGCAGGTTCAACTTCCTGAAGAGTATATGGAATCAAATCAAAGGTATCGACAACCGAGAAACTATTTTTCAAGATCCTAATGTTACTGAAACTTTTCCTTATCCAGCGTGGACCAAGGAGGTAATCCTCTTCTCTTTGGACTGATATGAGGTTTGAGCTATAGACATTCAGGCAGAAGCTTCTCCCGAGTGTTCCATAGGCTGTGTTTAAAAATGTAACTGGGAAAAGTAGCCCCACACAAATACAGACAACTGGGAGAAACAGTTAAATCTGAGGCACTTGGTCGAAAGACATTGATGCTTAAGGGAGCTCTATTGACTGGGGTGGTCATTATAGATTAGCTGGTAAACCTTCAAAGGTTTTTCTGTTCCTTGTTGCCAGCAAATTTCTGGCAAAAGTGTTTTGTTGATTGTCTCAAAAGCAGCCAGACCAGGCCTGCTTCTTCAGGTAACATTGTGCTGCATCATTTGGGATCTGACAGTCTCAGTTCAGTACAGCAGCCCAACTGGTCCTCAGTGGCACAGTTAGATCAAGACTCTTGGGTCCCTCCTGCCCTCCAGGCAAGCAGGAAAATCTCCTGTGCCATGTTGACAGCCCTAATACAAATGCCACACCTTGGCAAAGCGGGAGAGGAAACCCTTAGCAGAATCAGGGGGGCTGCGTGGTGCATTCCCTGCAGAGTGGACTCTTCTGCTCGTGTTGGGAAATAGGCTTTTAAGGGTCAGGAGATTTTTCCCATGCAAGATGATGTCCCTGCGGAAAGGCAGTGATGGTAGATGTGCTGCTGTGGTGTGTGAAAGGCAGAGAATAATCTATGTCCTTTCTTTCAGATTGACAAAGATGTTCTAGATGTAATGAAAAATCCCAGGAATCCAAAATCATTCAAATCGAGAAAACAGAGCAAAACCTTCAACTACAGCAATGATGTCACTGACCTACTGCGGCTCATCAGAAACCTGGATGAACACAAAGATAAAGGGTACACATTCTCATCCTTGCCCCTGCCACAGTTGCATAGAATCACAGAATATCCCGAGTTGGAAGGAATCTAAAAGGATCACAGAGCCCAACTCCTGACCCTGCACAGAACCCCCCAACAATGCCTGAGAGCATTGTCCAAACACTTACTGAGCTCTGTCAGGTTTGTTGCTGTGACCACTGCCCTGGGGAGCCTGTTCCAGTGCCCAGCTGCCCTCTGGGTAAAGAACCTTCTCCTAATATCCAACCTAAACCTCCCCTGACACAGGACCATGCTGTTCCCTCAGGTCCTGTCACTGGTCACAGCGAGCAGAGATCGGTACCTGCCCCTCTGCTTCCCTTCGTGAGGAAGCTGTAGACCCTGATGAGGTTTCCCATCAAGCCTCCTCTTTTCCAGGCTGAACAAACCCAGTGACCTCAACCATTCCTCAATCTTCTCTAGTCATGGGCACTCACACGTGAGGTTAGAGGGGGTGTTAGCTCCTAGTGATGGTTTCACTGAGGATGGTGGCCACCAGTGCCCTTCAGTGAAGACGCAGGTGGGATTAGGTAGATGGAGGTGCTGGAGGAATAGCAAAAAAAAAAAAAGAGGCTGAGGAGTTTAGGTAAGGTATAGAATAGTCACAGCTCTGGGATTTCTAGGAAACCTTCCTGTGTTATCAGAAAGCTTCTGGAATGGCATTTTCCCTGCAAGGGAGGAAGCAGGGCATCCTGACTACTGACTCCTTGGACAAGCTTTAAAAATCCTTATTGTTTTTGTTCTCTTTCAGGATCAGTGACAAAATAGGAGACTATGCTGAGTATTTCCTGAAGACTTTTCCAGCTCTTACCATTTATGTCTACAACAGTTTACGCCAGAATCCCACATACAGTCACTTTGCAGACGTCCAGGACCCTTCTCTGTAGGATGTCTCCTGTCCCTTGCCTGATCCCACCATCACTGCCTCCTTTTATTCCTTATTTATTCATCTGCAAAAGAGTTGAAGAAGTGGGTGAAGGAGATGGGAGAGAGCACATGCAGGGACAGAGTATGGAGGACTTAAACTAAGAAATGAAAGATGCTTCAGAAGTGTTTGGTGTAACAACCATGACCTTCAGAGAGGAACCAAACTGAGTGCCAGCCCAGGTTCCCCTTGATGACCTACCTCTGTCCCTCTGGGTTTATCTGCCTCTGAGATGTGGAGATCCAGGCCCTGACCCTTATGGAGAGTGGGGAGATGTGGGACAGCCCCTGGGGTAGCCAGCACATCTGGGAGGCAGGAGGACAGCATTGTCAGACAACATGGGACCCTCTGATAAAGAAAGAGGAATTTGAGCTCCTTGCAAGAGCCAATCTTCCCTGCAGCTTGCACTGAGGAACTGCTCATCTACCCCTAGAAAGACATGGATTCCCTCTTCTCAGTCTTCTGGAAACACAGCAGCCAGAAAAATGGTATGTCTGGCTTCAGTGTTGCCCTTGGCCATTATCCCTCTGATCTGGTAGAGGCACTCTCTGTCCAGCCTGCTGGGACCCGAAGGACTTCCATTTGGGGAATGCAGGAGATGCTTCTGCAAGGAATGGATGTAACGAGCACAGTCCCACAAAACTCTGCTACTGTGCGTAGTCTTGACCCACCTGAAAGTGGTCATTGACATCAGAGGGGCTACAGGGACCTTTTCCTCCTGGAGAGGACAAGCTCTGCCACGGCAGGGCTGTGGACAAGCACTCCCTGTCTCCGAAACAGTTGGTGTGTTACTGTCCTCCTGCCAGACTCAGCTCCCCTGCACAGAACTGTGTCCATGCAGCCAGCCTGGAGCTTTGACACTGGCAGCTGGGTGGCACAAACCCCTTTCTGAGATTCCCACAGCATGTCACGTGTGCCTGGTTGCCCAAGGGCTTGCTTGTTTCTCTCCTAATGCTCCAACTTGCACGATGATTATATGTTGCTTATGGAAGTATTTTTCAGCTGTTGAAAAGATTTTTGTTGTGGCTTTTTTTCCTGTTTGTTTCTTGGTTTGTTTGTTTCCAAACTGAGATTGTTATTCTTTCAATTAGCCTATGGGGAAACACTTGAAATAAACTTGCCTGGAAAACTGACTCATTTAGGAATGAGGTTCTCCCATCCCCCCTGCATAGAAAGAGATACTCTGCAGCATCAAGAAACTCTCACCTGCATCAGGGGTCCTGGCTCACAGCAAAGGTCCTTCTGATGGTCCTGAGAACCTTTTAAATACGTAATGGAAGTCTGACTATGCAACTGTCAATGAGGTGCTAGTAGAGAAAATGCATCCAAGAGAATGCTGACTTCTTTTGTGTCAATATTTTTATTTTTTCCTTTCCTCCCTGCCCTTTTTTTCATTGTGTCTCTCACGCCCAGAAGGCAGGAGGACACCCAGAGACGTGTGCCCAGGTCTCAGCAGTGTAGGGAGCAGGGGTGCTGTGGGGAGCATGGTGGCCTTGTGCCACAGCAGCATTTCTGCTCTTGCACGAGGAGACGTGAGGCCACGGGCTGGGTTCCTTCAGTCTCTTGTAAAATGCCACATTTCCAGCTTTCTTCGACCTTTGCATCTTCTTCCATCATTCTGCTGTTTCACTAAAGGGCTGTGACTCGGCAGCCTTAAAAGGCATGCCTGAGTAAGAGCAATGATTGAATCTGAGGAGGCTGGAATTTATCTCTTTGGGGCAATCTGGCTGCTGGGAAGAATTTCCAGAGAAGGCTTGTGTCCTGCTTTCCAAGAAGCCAGAGGTACCAACAGGCTGGTGTCAGAGAAAAAAATGTGATCCACGCACAGCATCTGCAAAGTAGATTGCTCACAGAGGCCATGGGAGGAGGAGGGGATGCAGGAGACTGGGAGCAGGGCTGGGGAAAACACCAGGCTGCCTCTCCCAGGGGGATGGGCAAGAGCCTGGTGAAAGCAGGTCAGGCAGGATAGAAAACCTGTGGCCAGGGCAGCTGGACAGTATCACAGCTGGGTGGTGTGGCAGTGTCTGGTGGCACAGCCTGGGGGTGGAGGTGTCCTGTGGAGTTGAGGGCAGATCCAGCTGCCAAAACTGTGGGTTGTGCCAATGGCTCCCAGCATCAGTGCCCATCTGGGAGGTGCTGCCTGCCTTTGCCTCGTAAGGCAGGCTTGCAGGCCATGGGTGGTGCCCAAGGACATTCTGGTTTGGCCCCACACACTTCATTCCCCGTTGTCATGCCTGTACATTGTGTATTTGCTGTGCCTCTGCCTTTTTCCTCTGCTCCTGCTGGGTGACTCTCAGGACAGTGGGCTCAGCCCAGTGTGATGGGATCAGGTGCTCCCCATCTTGTGTGCTGAGGACATGCCTGTGTGCACAGGGATGCTCCCAGGTCACTGTGGCCCATCTGCTGCGCTGAAAAACAAAACCACAAACAGTCCACAGGAGCAGTGGAGTGAAGATTGCTCTTAGCTGTAGTTTTGCTGTGTTGAGCTTCAGGCACATCTGTGAAGCCTTTGAGGGACCGGGCTCAGCTGGGCTCAGGAGTGTTAGTGCAAAGCTCACAAAAATGCAGGAAGCTGTTGGGCTGAAAGCTTCTGGGGCAAAGTCAACTTACAGCACAAGGGCAATTTTGAGAAGCTGGTCACATTTCATGTTGTAGGAGTGGCATCAGCTTCCCAAGCCCTTCACTTAAATAAATGTTCCTGGACTTTGTATTTGGTTGGGTATTTTTGATCCTCCAGAAGTGTTGATAATCATAATTGACAAATATGAAACATGTTGTCATCTGCCTTAAATGCACCTGTGTTATTCCCAGGATGCAGTCTTCTAGGATCAGAGGGATTAAAAAGTGGTTAAAAACAGCTAAAATTACAAAGCCAAGAGCCTGCCTCTGACAGAGTCAAACTCTGATGAAGGTTGTGGTCTTTACTTCAGGAGGTCCAAAGAACATTTGGGATGTCTGCAGCTTGCTGCTGACTTGGCAAAGCCACTCTGACTCAGTTTCACCTGGGGAAAATGAAGGCCTTTGGTATGATTTGGTTAATGCTTGGTAAACATAATGGTTTAAAAAAACCCAAACAACTCAAAAAAAAAAAAGCATGCTGAAGCCCCAGTCAGGCATGAGCTGACTTTGACTGGAAAATCAGAAAGGCTCTGGCAAGGCAGGCACCATCTCATCACCCAGGGACAGCTGGGTAGTGAACCAGGTGAGCTCTCTCAGCCTTGCCACCACAGGAAGTATTTGATTTGTGTGGAAGGTGGGGAGAGGTGAGGAGCTGAGATACATTTTACAGATAGATGTGAGGAAGGAGATTTGTGTGGATGAGGGTGTCTCCTTGGCTAGAAGCACATGTTGTGGCATGTCCCTGTCACGGTTGCAGAGGTTCAGGTTGCTGTGCTATGTTACCAGGTAAGCTGGAGTTGCTTTATTTTTAGGTCTTACTGCTGATTAAGTGCAAACTATTCAGTGTGGCCAGGCTGCTCAGCTTCCTTGGATCACACCCCTGTACCACTCCCTGTGGGTGGTGTTTTGGGAGGGCTGTTGTTCGAGGGAGGGCTGTCCTTTCCTTGGTGCCTGCAGGGAAGGCAGAGATGTTGCATCAGTGGCTGCTGCTGCTGGAGGCAGGGTGAGGGTGATCAGGGATGAGCACACGGCTGTGTGCTCCTGGGGAGGAGTTTAGGGCGTGGAGAGGTGCAGTGGCTGAGAGTTTTCTGAGAATATTACTGGAGATGGTGGGGCTGACCAGCATCCTGCACGAACCTTTGGGTTTTAAGAGGAGTTGTAGCTTGTGCTACTGTGCTTTGGGGGAGGTAGAACACCTCTGTGACCACCTACCCGCTCACTTACTGAGGGAGGGCCTCTTCTCAAGATTTTTATCTGCATCTGGGAAAAACAACAGGCACAAACTTCCTGTCATGGACTAATGCATGGGGCCCTAAATCCCAGCTCCCATCCCAGCAGCCGGAGCTCCCCTCAGGAGCAGGAGCACTCCTTTCAGCACTGGCTCACCTTCTTTCTCCTCCAAAGGCTCAGTTTTCTTCTGGGGCTCTGGCATTTGGATCTGGAGGCCTTCTGAGAGCGAGAAGACAAGGACAGGGCTTTTCCCTGGTGGGAGATAAGATATGGAGTGGTTACTGTGCAGCAAGTGCTCCGACGGCAAAGGAGGGAGGACAGCAGTGTTGTCCCCCTCGAATCCCATGGGCCTCGTCTGGAGCACAAGGAAGGGTGGTTGAGTGAGGACTTGAGTTACCCAAAACGGCAAGACAGTTTGGGGGCTGCAGGATAGGGGTGTTATGTCCCACCCTGGATCTGTGCCAAGGCTGGGGGGCTCCTGTGTGGCAGATGTGGGAGGAAATGGAATATGGAGACACGGGGGGAGATGTGCTCCTGGCTTTGTGCCTGCTTGGGCAGCATCTCCGTGCTGATGGCCGTGAACGGGTCAGGCAGCGTGCCCAATCCCATAGCACCGTCCCTCCGCCGAGCACAGGCACAGACAGTGCCACAGTGACGCCTGGCGATGGGAGATGGGTCCCTGCCTGCCACCTCCCAGCCCTGCACACGCCGCGTCTGCGCAACCCTCGGAGTGAGGGAAAAGCAAGGCGTGGGCGAGAGCAGGTTTTCTCTGGAATTACAGGTATTTCCCCCAGCATTTTTGGTGCTTTTTAAAGGCAACAGAGTAATTTTTTTTTTTCCCAGCTGAAAAGGAAGATTTTTATCTAAAGGTCAGGAAAGCAAGACCCTTAGATAAAGGTCATTGGTGAGAGTGTGATAAAGCACAGAAAAGTGACTCAAGCAAAAGGTGGCCTGGACATCAGCACAGTCAGAAACAGCAGCTATTTTGGATCACACATCTATTCCCAAGACACACCACTCAAGCTGAGGGATTTTTTTTCTGCCTGGCTTCTGTTATTCATCCCTGCAAGATGCTACAAGGAGCTGTGGCTTGGGGACAGTTGTCCCAGGAACAGTCCCTGTAAGATTAATGTCCCTGTGAAAGAGATCACAATCTTTTCTACGTGTCCAGAGCAACCCAAAACACACACTCTCTGTGGCTCTGGGTAGTTAAACGTGGGCTGTGCCTGCTGGGGCAGCAGTGGGACACTCCTAACCCTTTCAACAGTTTGTACTGGTTTAATCAAACAATAATTTGGGTTGGAAGGGACCTTTAAAGGCCATCTAGTCCAACCCCCTGCCAAAAGCAGGGACACCTTCCACTAGATCAGGTTGCTCAAAGTCCCATCCAACCTGACCCTGAATGTTTCCAGTGACGAGGGCAGCCACAGCTTCTCTTGTCCAACCTGTGCCAGTGTTTTACCACCCTCTAGTGTAAAAAACTACTTCCTTACATCTAATCTAAATTAACCCTCTTTTAGTTTAACTGTCTCTCTCTCCCCTCCAGTTCCCTGAAGCCCCTGGGAAACACATGTCCTTGTCCTAGATAACACAGCAAGCAGCTTCTGTATAACACAAGGCTTCTGGCTTGTCTCTAGCTTGGAAAAAAACCCCTTGGTTAGGTTTTTTTCTGTTTTGGTTTTTTTGATGGCAGTAGGCTTTTGCATTAAGAGAACCATGTCTGAGGAGGTCCTTGAATTGCAGTGAGGCTCTGTAGCAAGGTGGAAACCCAAGATGGATGTTATCCATGGGAATACCCGTGGTGTGAGGTGGTTTCAGCTAACAGACACTGGCCTGGCAGTCCTGGAGCACAGGGGTCTGTCACCCCAGCCTGGCTGTTGAGCAGCAGCTCAAGCACCTGCCTGTAGCTATCAAAATCCTCCAACTCTGCTGCTTTTTAACCAGAGCTTGACAGTGATAAATGACAGGGAGCAGAACACCAACTTGCTGACGCCCACTCAACCATCAAAGCAAGATTAGTACGTGCCTATTTTGGTTTCCCCTTTAATCAAAAATCAATTAGACAATTTCCAAATGAATATTCAGCCAAGGAGCGGGTTGTCAGGCAGACTGACAGCGCTCAGCACCACTTTCTTTGTGTTTTTCACTTTAGAGTTATTCAGTGTATTGAAACTAAACAAGTGGATGAGAAAGGAAAAAACATCTTTCTCTTTCCCTGGAGATGTCACCTCAAATCCTGATGAAACTTATTCTCCATTCCAGATATTCAAAGCACCCTCCATGGAATGCAACTGAGTCCAGTGTTTGGCTGCATTCTCCTTTTCCTGCTCCCATCTGACTTGCAACCCAAAAGATTAGTTGTTTTATTTCTGTTTTTGGGTGTTTGCCTGAGTATTTTTAACTTGGTTATTGAAGTAAATAGGAATTATGCAACAGCTCTTTTCCTGTGAAGTCTCTGCACTCACTTCCCTATTCACCAAAGAAATTTCTAAAATTCCACTGGGCAATTCTGACTGATTCTGACAGGATAAAAATATTCCATTCCATTTTCCAGCAAGCCTGCACCACATACATCCTCCAAGCTGTGTGAAGGAGGGGGTCTGGCTCTGTTAAGAGGAACTCCATGGGACCCCAGGTGTGGGTGTCTGTGCATTGGAATAACAAACCTGGAGCAAAATCTGGAGCAATGGGAATGGGCTTTGGCTGGCGGGGAGTGCGGATCTTGGATAATTTGGAGGTTTTTGTAGGAAGTGGAGAGACGGGCACCTTGCCCTTCTCAGAGACTGGCACTCTGTCCTTCTCAGAGACTGGCACCATGTCCTTCTTAGAGACCCGTCCCATGTCCTTCTTAGAGACCCGTCCCATGTCCTTCTTAGAGACCCGTCCCCTGTCCTTCTTAGAGACTGGCACCATGTCCTTCTTAGAGACCAGTCCCCTGTCCTTCTTAGAGACTGGCACCATGTCCTTCTTAGAGACCAGTCCCCTGTCCTTCTTAGAGACTGCCACCATGTCCTTCTTGGAGGCCTGAAAGGTCCTGTCCTCCTCACAGACCCGAAAGCTCCTCATCACTTTCCAGGTGCAGAACCTGTGTGAGAAATACCGGAGACAGTAAACCTCCAAGCAGACATCTGAGCTCCTGGGGAGTGTCTCATCTGCATTTTTTGAGCATGTCAGAGTGACGGGTGGCTGGAGGAAAAAGGCTGGAATCCACAGAGCCTCCTCCATCTTGGGAGAGAGGGAACAGGTAGGTACCTTTTCCAGAAGTACATCAGGATGGGGACGATGGTGGCCTTGGCCTTGTGGTAGATGGCCCGGGTCAGTGGCCCCTTGGAAGATAAACGCCAGATCAATTCTCTCTCTTTTTCAGAGATGTTCACCTGGGCACAGAAGAGACCAAAGCAGTTTGCAGCATGCCTGATGGGCCCTGGAGGTAGGTTTCTCTCCCTGACCCCCCTTGCATTTCAGCAGTCTCTAAGAACAGAGACCCCAGTTACATCCTGGCTGACTGCCCCAGCCACACGGGCAGGATCCCACCTGGATTTCTGTGGAAAGCATTGTGCTGTGCTGTCCAAGAGGGACACAGGCAGAGCTGTGGCTACTGCAAGGGGAGAGGGTGGATGCAATGGGGGGGGCATGATGGTGACGACCTCTGGAGAGTGAAGGGACCGGGGTGTGGTGTGCAGCACCCATCCTGGTGCTTCAGCTCTGGCATTTCTCCAGCAGGTAAAGGATCTCTCCATCTCCCCATCCACATTCTTGTTCTCAGTCTGTCTGGGTCAAGTGCTAGTGTGGGTCTGGTGCTGGATCACTTCCCACCCCTTGCAGCCCGTGTGGAAGTCCCAAGCTCCAGAGCACGCCCTGAAGCCTCAGAGCATGCCTTGCTGGAGCAGATCCAGACCTCTGCCTGGTTCCTCTTTCCCCACAACCCTTCCCAGCTGCGATGCAATGGTCTTGAGCAATGAGCAGCCTTCAGCCTTCCTGGGCGGGTCCCAGGCTCTTACCCGCAGCTTCGGGGGCATATCGGAGTCTAGGAAGAGATTGTTGATGACAGCAACTTTCTTTTTAAGAAAAGCAATTTTCCTTTCTGACACTATGTTGCAGGCTGCCAGAGCTTCCACTGCATCAGCCATCCGAGAAAACCTGCAAAGGCATGTGGGGTCCTGCTCTGAGACAAGTGCTGGGCTAGACAGTCGTGCTCTTGCTTAATTTAGTGTTTGCTAGGCCAGAAAAAGCAATCCACAAGGTGTGGAACAGAGAAACAGGAGGTATGAAAAACTACTTCCCTCTTCTACCACCCTCAACATTCACCTGGGGGAGGTGATGTTTCATTTTTTTGGGAAAAGAGGAAGTAGAAAGCCTGTGGGGGTGTGTTGGCTGCAGGGCTAGGGTATGTTGGCCATGGATTGCTCCTACAGGTTTGTTGGGGAACTGGACAAAGTCAAGGGAGAAATGCCACCACAACCAGCACATCAAGAAAGCTGTAGGCAAAATGTTAGATTGCTTGGGACTATCAAAGCACAAATACTTCTAGGATACCCAAACAGGAACCCTGAGCCAGGGGATGATTTCAGGTTGAAACAGGGACTTTGGAGGTCTCCATCAGAGATGGGTACTACCTGTAGGATGGGTCTGGACCAGAGCCAAGGGAGGCTGATGCCAAGGCCAGGTTGGATGGGGCTCTGAGCAACCTGGTCTAGTGGAAGCTGTCCCTGCCCATGGCAGGGGAGTTGGAACGAGATGATCTTTAAGGTCCCTTCCAACCCCAACCATTCTACGATTCTGTGGTGGTACCTGACCATCTGGTGGAAAGGGAACTTACTTGTCCATCTCCAGGTAAAAGTGGAGGTCGTCCACGAGGAAGTTGACGACAATGACCTCTTTGTCAAATATGCAGCGTTTCACCAGCACCACGTTTTCCAGGCGGGCTTTGCCCTTGCGGGAGGTACTCGCGGGCCTCTTGCTCTGCTTCGAGCTCACAGGCAAGTCTGAGAGAGGAGAAGAGCTGCTGTGTCCTGCTTCTGGGTGTGAGGAAAGCGGCCACCTGGTGCTGAGCTCTACCCTGCTCCTTCACCTCGCCTGTGCTTCCTTTGCCTTTGTGCAGTTAATTTGCTGAGGGTCTTTCTACCTATGTGGACTACAGCTTTTCTGCAGCCAGGCTTTCCAGGGAATCCAGACCATCCAGTGTGCAGCCTTCCCTCTAGCTTGATAACCATCCACCCTCCTCTTTGCACCCACAAAGTGTTTATGATCATTGTTTCCCCCAGGAACGGCCACAGACATTAGATCTAAAGCCTGCTGGTCTGTAGCTGTTACCCTGGTTCTGACAGAGGCCACAAGCAGATAACAAGGGAGAAGGAAAGGTAAAAATCTGTGTTACTTCCCCCAAGGACAAAATTCTCTTGATCTAGGTGGGGTTTCTGTGTGTTGAGCAATTTCTGTGGGTTTCTTTTCTAACTGCTTTTCCAGCCTCTTCTCAAACCTGCGTGTAAACCTTCAAGATCTACCCCCTTTGGCAAAACACTGTAGGTCAGTTCCCTGTTGCCCAGAAAACAATTTCTTCCTGCCTCACCTTAGCTCCATTTAGTGTTTCCTGGTTTTTTTTGTGGAAGGGATGCAAACCTGCATATACAATATTGTTTGAGACAGATGCAACAGCATAATGGGGCTGATATTGCAGAAATATCTGAAAGCCAGATATTGCATCAAAGTGTGTGTGTGCATGTTTTCTGTGCAAAACTCTGCACATCTCAGTGTTCACAGCAACATCTGGCATCCTGAGATACCCGATTTTCTGGCTCTTTATATAACTCCAGCAGAGAAAACTAAGTCGTGGGGGATAAGCCACAGGTTTGCTCCAATTACTTCTCTACCTAAATCCGGGACTGTCTTGGGGAGGGAGGAGAAGGCGTGGCAGGAGTCTAGACATACTTTCCCTCCGGTTTCTTCGTTCCCAACAGAGAAAGCTCTCAAACTCCGCACGGCGTTCGTCATTTTCCATCTCCCTCTGGAACTTGCAGAAGCTCCTGACGAGTTCACGAATGGCATCCCAGGCCCACTGCTGTGGAGACATGGCACAGCTGGCATGAGCCAGGGAGCTGCAGCATTAAGGTTGCTCCTGGACAGAGCCCTCCTGTTTGGACCTGAGCTGGAGCAGCAGAGCCCAGCCTTGGCAGTGGGATCTGTGATCCATCTATCCATCATCTTTGCTTTCCAGCATTTCTCGGTTTCACTGGTGGCCACAGGTGATAGTGTGAATTGCTTGGCCACTCCTAACCAAATTTGGTGAAGTCTGCATGGAGCAGGACTCCAGAGCCTGCAGGAGGGAGTCTTTACCTGTCACCTTTTTGCAACTCTCCAAGTTTGACCCCCTCACCCCTTTTATGTGACACCACTTGGCCCGCAGCATCTCCTCTCTTTCTTGCCTGGAAAATGTCCCCAGCTGGCCAGCAGACAGGGTCCTTCCTTACCATCCTCTCTGCCTCGAGGTTCTCTGCCTCAAGGTCTTCTGCCTCAAGGTTCTCTGTATCGAGGTTCTCTGTCTCAAGGTTCTCTCCTTTGAGTTTCCGTGTCTGGATGTTCCGTGCCTCACGCCGGACAGCGCTGGTTCTCTGCACACGACGCCTGGACTTTGGCTTTTTGTTCAAGGCAAACAGCTCCTGCAGCTGCTCCTCCTCCTGCTCCTCCTGCTGCCGGTCCCACTGCTGCTGCTTAACCCTGCCAGATGGGAGAGCAGAGAGAGAGAACATCAAGGGCAGCCGGACACATAAGGAAGGCACTGGTTTGGTGGAATGGTGGCTAAGGCAGGGAGCAGCCGATAGGGATAGCCCTGGGGCTGGGGTCCCACTGGATTTCTGTTCCTAGAGGAGGTTGGACAATGGTGCAGGGTGCTAGATCCCCTCCCCTCCCCTGGGCTCTATTCTTGCATGTAGCAGCCTTAAAAGTGTCTGTCCTGCTTATCTGCAGTGTTTTCTCCTCCAGTCCAGCACCCTGCAAGCTGAGAGGTGACTTGGTAGTTGTGCTGGATGGAATTTCAATGTACTAGCTGATAGTTCATAGGGAAATGCCTTTTTAGCAGTTGCTGTCTGGCCCCTTGGAGTGGGATGGATTTGGAAAGGGTGCATTCGCAGAACCACTGGGCTTGAGGAACCAGCTCGACTCAGGCGCTCACCACCGTTTTTCCATTTGCTTTAAATCCCAGAGTGGAGATGTGAGGGCTCATGGCTGGAGTATTCCCAGGAGGTGACACGAGTACAGAGATTTACATGTGGCTACAGGGTGATTTTGAGTGATTTTTCTAGGAATCTGAGCACTGCCCAGGTGGCATTTCAGGGACTGATGGAGGATGAAGCGCATGAGACGTACACAAGATGTGAGGAGTAAATCTGAACTGTGTGGGGTTGTTAATATTTCTCCTTTCCCTGGTAACTCTGCAGTTCAGACCCACAGACCACCCATCTGAGAGGGCTGAATGACAGAACAGGGAGCAATGGCGCTACTGGAAAACACTGGGTAAAATATGCTTCCTGAAAGAGTGGAAGTAGCAAAAAAACTAGCAAAGCCCTGTGCTGCGAAGTGCCTGACCTGTGTCTTTTAGCTCGCTTCTTTACTGCAGCAGTGGGGAGCTTCATCACTCCAACACTCCCCTCAGGTCCAGCAGCTGTAGGGACAGAACAGGGATGGCCTCATCCTCAGGTGACAGCCAGAGCCTGCTCCCAGCTGTCCTCAGGGGGAAGGACCTGGAGCTCCCATGCTGGTCTCTGAGTGGTGAGTCTGGCTCAGGAGACACTGGGTACTGTGGGGACTCTTCACCTCTCATGGTTTGACCTCCTTGGCATCTGCTTCAGAGAAGTCTCCCCCCTCCCACTCTCTCTGGCTGGATTAACGCCCCAAAACACGTGACTGTCAAGGGTCGATAGGCCTTTCTCTCCTTCTGGAGATGTTCTACCAGGTGATGGGATGCAAGCAAGGAAGACTCCTGCTTGTCCAGTCCCCTCACAGCATTTTGGAGCACCTGCCAGGATGTGATGGTTGGGAGCCCACCCTGCTTTTTGTCTGCTTGGACTGGACTCACCAAGTAATGCACTTAGGAGATGCACAAGCTCATCATCCTTGCTTGGGCTATCCACAGCCAGCTCATCTGATATCATCTTCTGGAAGTCTGCATCAGAGAGAGAGAAGAGGGGACAGATCCCATGTCAATTACTTTTGTCAAGACAAAGCTGAGGTATGACACCAGTACCACCAGCATGGCCAGCCCCAGCATCCTCAGGAGAAGGTCAGGATGTGGAAGTGGGGTGGCAGTAGCTATTGCTGGGTTTGGATTTCAGCCACTTTGCTGCAGCCTCCATTTGATCTGGTGACTCAGCGCAGGGGATGTGGCATTTGGTGCCTCTGGTACTGGTAGGAGGGAATTTGACCCACAGGTTGCTGCCAAAGCTTGGATTACAGCTGAAGGCTCCCAGATACCCTGTCCCAACCCACTCCACGATATCCATGGCCTGTCTAGGGGCATTGGTCACTGCAGGTGCATAAAATATGCTTTACCAGACTGAGCCAAAATGAGCCAACAGAAATTCAGAGCCTCCTCTTACCTGGGCTGCACAGAAGAAGTTCCATCTCTGCCTGGGTGGAGCCCCCTTTCTGGAGGTCTCGAGAAGCAAGTAATTGCCAGTACTCAGAGGAGACACCTTCCAAGTTCCTTGTGCCATGCAAGGCCTGGCACAGCTTCAAGGTCTGGTTTATCCTCTGGGACAGGACTAAACATTCCCTCCTGTCAGCAGTGTGGCCTTGCATCTTGGGCACTGGGACATCACCACCTGGAGACTACGGCGAGAAGAGGGCAGGGTGACTGCACAGAGCATGTTCCACATCTCCCACACTGTGCCCACGTGGTTTACTGTGCCTTAGAGTACAGAGCTACCCGATTTGGATCTCTGCTTCAGCTTTAAACAGTCTAGAAGAAACCTACGTGAGCACAAAGCTCAGCATAGACCTTAAACTACCTAAGCAGCTGCTTACATCTGGCTCACATCTGCCTGCAGCTGGGAGGTACTGGGGGCAGGCAGCACGTCCCCCAGGGAGTCCAGACAAGGGCTTGCAACTCCAAGTCCACATAGGAGGGCTGAAAACAGCCCTGAAGGTGTCCCCAGCAGGCTGGTAACCTCGTGTGCCATTTTGTTGGCTGCTGTCCCTGAGGCTGGCTCTGGCTGGTGCCCTGGGAGTGCCTCCCTCATTCCCCCGGAGACCCTGCTGCAGGTTTTGTCTTTCCCCACAGGCAAACAGTTTGCACGACTCGCCAGGCAGCAGGCTCAGAGTAGCTGGTTTCTGGCTGAGATACACACTGCTGAGAGCAAACACCAAAAATAACCCTGCTAAGCCCCCAGCAGTTCTCCTGACACCAGTGCAGCGAGACCCAGGAGGAGTTTGGCTCGGGGGATGGTGCCCGTGGAGAGCAGGGCCTCCACGCCTGCTGACCTGCTAATTGCACTCCCAGACCAGGTCTGTCCTCCGAGGGGTAATTTCCTTGACAAGAGATGCTTAAAAACCTGGGCAGCTAATTAACTTCCAACCAAGAGTACTTAATGCCTTTTCCAAAAGGCTCAGCTGACTGGAACTCTGTGAGCCGGGTCTTTGAGGACACCAGCCCTGAGAGCCTCTCCTTAACACTTCCAGAATCAGCTGCTGATTAGAGAGTTCATTTTGGGGAAAATGGTTTGAAAAACACCATCTGCAGTGACAAAACTGCCTGCACAGCTCATGCAGGCACCCAAGCAGGTGGGATTCTTGGGGGGTTCTGTCTGCAAGGAGGTTTCTGGGTGTAAGGTTAGTATTTGGGGTCGGTATTAGAGGGATTTCCTCTGCTAGGAGAAATAATAGTCTGGGAAGAGTGCTTGTGTGACTCTGATTTCTTAAATCATCCCTTTACAGAGTGGGGAAAAAAAAATGTGGAAAACTTGAGGGTGGTTGAATCATAGGCTAAAAGTCTGCATGCCCTCTTTCTTCCCCCCTGTGCTGGCCCAGGCGCTGGTGCTGGGACAGGGTCATTGCCTGTGTGTCTGCACATGAGTCACATTAACAGCAGTAATTGCTGTGGGCAAGGGAAAAAGGAGGGGGAATGAATTCCCAGAAGTGCTGGTTTCACCCCTGCCTACCCTGAAAGACTTTGTGATTACGTTTCTCCCTGCTTTTAGGCTGGGTCACAGCCTGTCTCAGGGGAGCTCTTGCAGGGTGTGCCTGCAGTGCTGCTGACTTACGGGATGCTGTGGTGGCAGAGCTGAGGATCACTGCTCCAGGCAGCTGGAGCAGAGCAGGATCTGCTGCATCATCCCAAGGTGGCGTTGGCTGAGGTCATTGTGGGATGCTGGACCACAGCAGCTAATGCTGGGCTTCTTTTTCCTCTCTCTCTCTCTCTCCCTCCTTTTCCATCCTCACTGGTGCCTGCACACCCCACAAGGATGACTGTGTGCCCTGTGTATCCCCCTTACCATAAACTGGAGGAACGTCCTATCATCAGCAGCCAGAAATTCCTCATAGAAGCAGCAGAGCACCTAAGGAGGAGCAAAGGTGGGTTGTCCTCAGTGTTCCAGGAGCAACCACCAGCCCCACGGTACCCTAAGGTCACAGTGGTGGTGCCATGGGTGGATTACACCTTGCTGAGATGCCCAGGATAGGTCTGCCAGGAACTGTACACCCAGGCTGGTCCACTGGGCTGCTCAGGGGCTGCCCAGAAGGGCTTGGGTTCTAAATGGGTTTTACCTGTGTTCTGCTGGAATCAGTGACTCAGAAGTGAAAGGATGGGCACTGCCCTGTCATTCCCTGGCCCTTGGCATGTGCATCTAACAGCCAGGGTCACCAGAGATATTCAGTGACTGCTTACCTCTGCTCTGCTGCCCAACAAACCAGTGAGGATGCTCCTCTCCACTGGCCTGGTGCATCTTGGTCACTGGTTCCAGTGCAAGATGACTTGTGACTGTTTTTCCCTTCCTAATCTCTTTTCCTCTTAATTTTTCAAATACCTCTTCTCACTGCAGGGGTGACAATGCCAGCTGTGCCCCCCAGCCTGACCACTGCCAGCACCCCTTTGTACCTTGCAAATCTCCTTCTGGGCTCTGAATATCCAGGGGGAGAATTCTCCAAATATCAGATGGTTCCACAAACCCGTGAGAGTCCTGGTCTCCAAGGGAAGCTTCTCAATGTTGTCCTCCTCCAGGTAGGACTTGCATATCTTATCCCCGGTCAAATGACGGAGGAAGAAGTTGTTTTCTCTGCTAGAGTCCAGCACCACGGGCAGAAATTCCTCCAGGTCGTGCCACAGGTCCAGGAGATGAGTCTCCATGGGCCGGTCCTGGTGCTTCAAGAAGTCTCTGAAGGGTTGTCCCGCACAGGTGTCAGCACTAAGGGCCCAGGGAAGGAGACTCAAAGTCTTGGCCGACCCTTTCAGGGATGGCAGCTGGACAGGAGGTGCAGAGGAAGGCAGGTTAGAGAGGATTCTTTCCTTACAGAGGTCTTCCAGATGATTGACCTGCTCTGCACTAGGTCTTCTTGGAGGAGTTACTCCCCCTTTGCCATTAAAGGCAGCATTTGCAGGATGCTCTGACTGCTGAGGAATTGATCCCAAAGCATCCTTATCTAGATGCGATTCCCTTGTGCTCCTAGCTGACCCTGGCTGCCTTTCTGGTTTCACCCGAAAACGGGGCATCTTCATTTCTTGGGTGCCTCTTCTCTCCTTGACCAGAGCCCAGATCTTTGCTTTGGCCTTCTGGCCGCAGTAGGGCCCTGACGAGCCCTGGCTCCTTTTGATATGCATCGTGGGGGGGGGTCTCCAAAAAGCCTGAGGGCTCCTGCCAGTCAGCCTGTAATAAATGCTCCTGATATTCCTGCAGCAAAGGCTGGCAGGATTCCTCTTCCTCTATTCCCATCTTGCAGTGGGTGAAGAATTTAGGGAGCCAGTAACTCTGGATCGTAAAGAGGACCTGTTCCTGCATCTTTCTTAGGATGTCTCTTCTATTTCTGATGGACTGGATGTGCTTGGCTTTCGGCAGTGATCCTGAAACGGATATGGGGAATTACAGTGGGGAGATGGCTCCAGGTAGACTGTTCCCCAGCCAAATAAAGCGGGTGATGGTATCTCATCTCCCTGGGAGCATCCAGGAAAAACCACCTCCCTGGAAAGGCACTGCTCATCCCCAGCTCCGATGTTTCTTACCAGTGATGGTCGTGCAGAGGGTGATGACACTGGAGCCTTCACGCAGGTGAGAGGCTTTCAGCCTGTGGATCAAGGACAGGTAGAGGTCCCTCTGACTCGTATCTGACTCATCCAGACCCAGGAGCCTTTCGGTGGTGAGCCAGAAGTCGGTCAATTCTTCCCCTGTGGATCAGCCAAGGGTTGGGAGTTGGAGGGAGTCCCTGAAAGCCCCAAGGATGGATGGAGCAGTTTATAATTTTTAAAAAAAGAGAAGGGAAGAACTCCTGGATGAACTGAGGGAACAGAGTAGACAGGAGCCAGGGTTATGCATCTCCCTCCCAGCTCTGCTGCTGGCTCACCTTCCAAAGCTCTCACAGTGTCTCCCGTCCCACTGGTGCTTACCCGTGCCCCCAGCTCTGTGCCAGTGTCCCAGTGGGCAGGTGACCCACGGCTGGCTGAGAAGGAGCTGTGGAGCATCCCGTGCCCACCTGCTGTTCCTTGGACAAAGGCTCGGAAGTGCCGCATGCCCTGGCTCCCGCTGATGCACTTCTCCAGCAGCCACTGGTCAGCACTTTGCCAGTTCAGGAGTTCTGCTGTTGGAGAGATTGCAGAGCATTGCATCAAGGGCTGCATGCAGGAGCGATCCCAAGAAAGCCCTCCAGCCCCCATTGGCACCCCCAGCCTCCCTAGCAGAGGCTGCAGGAGGAGCCAGAAGAGCAGCAAATCACCCTGAACTGGGAGATTCAAACAGGCTGTGGGATGCACATGTGGTGTGTGCCAGGACAACCCCCCCCTGTCCGGGACAGTCTGTCCAGCTATGGTGCCACCTCCCATTGCAAACATCCATCTTTTTTGCTTGAGTTTCGTGCTTGCCCTTAACTTCCTCCAGCTTTGAATTTCAACCTGACTGGAGCAACAGCAGCGACATATTCAAGAAAAGCCTTATTAAATTGCTTATTTTTTTGAAAAGAGAATCTGCTTTCCTGCTGCCATAACTTTCTTTCCAGTGGCAGTTGACATGCAGGCTGACAAAAGACTTGGCTAGACTGAGATGTCTCATTTTAGGGGTAAAGTGAGCAGAATTCAGACTTCTTGCTGCTAAGAGAGACCACGGCCTGTTGTCCCAGAGCACCCTGCACAGCAGCAAACCTGACACATCAGCACCTCAGTTTCCCATGCCCCAGGATGCCCTCCATCCCTGCTCCACCCATGGACTCCATGGCAAACACTGCTAAGCAGCTACTTCAGCTCAACTCCACAGCGAGCCTGTATCAACCCGGGTGGCGGAGCAAAGCCCTGCGCATCCCATGGAAACCCCGGGATCTGCTGCATCCCTAAAAATGGGACGTGCAACGCCTTTTCAACCCGGAGCAGAGGCACGACCCACTGGGCAGGCACCAGGCAGTGACAGCCCTGGAGGGAGGAAGCCCAGCGGTGGCGGCGGCGAAGCCGATCCGATTTCCTCCGTGCCGCGATGACTCACCTGCTTCCCCCGACCGAATGAAACCCAGGAGCTTCTGGCAGAGGACGAGGTGGAGGCACAGGCTGGATTTGCAGAAGTGAGGCAGCCGGTGCTTTTCCAACCAAGCCAGTAAAGCCGTGGGGCTGGGATCCTGCGTTGCAAGCCCCGTGCCCGGGGAGAGGATTAGCTGAGAGCAAGGAGCCGTCTCCTGCCTGGGGATTGGGGTGAGTAACGGGTCTCTGATACAGGGGGAGGAGGTGGGGAAGGCACCCTGTTGCTATACGGCGATGAAAGCCATCCTGGTGCTGACGGAGAAGGGGGATACTCGAGTTACAGCCCCTGCTTGTGTCCCCACGAGCTTTGCCTACGGACCTGGGAGCCCCGGTGCTGCGGGGCTGCCTCCGAGGCTGCCTCTCCTCGCAGCCTGCCTGCCTTCCCAGAGCCCAGGCGGGGAGGCATGGCAGCTTCCCGGCAGCTGTGAGAGCAGCAGGTTCCCTCTTGCTTGCGGGATCTGAGCGCTGCCAGCGGCGCTCGTGGTTGTGGGGAAGGGGGACGCCCGTGGGGAGGGCTGAGTCAGCTTGGTGATCAACAGGGTTTCACTCCTGTTGAATTCAGGAGGACAAGGGGCTGATATTTATGTCCTCCTCCTTTGCCACCCCATACGCTCTCCTTAACTCCAGCTTTCGCTGTTTACCGAGAGCTGGACAGACCCCAGAAGCTGCAGCAGGACTTTAAATGGCTTGTGCTCCTCCCAGGGCTTAAAAGCAAAATGACGCCCGGGTTTGAAATAATCCCCCAGCTGCACGAACAGGAGAGCCAGAGAGGGGCCCTGGCAATGAGAAACCGGGTCCTTCCCTCCCCTGCCCTGCGACCTTTCTCCCTCCTCCTCCCCCTCCTCACAAGGGGCATGTTCTCACCAGGTTGCTCGACAGCCCTGGCCAGAGGTCCCACTGGCCCGTGCCACTGATGTAAATGGGTGTCTGGCCAAAAACCTGTATCAAAACGAAAGTGGAGAGCTGAAAGAGATGGAGGGTGGCAGGGGAGACCAGAGCCCAGCAGTTCTAGTTAGTTCCCACTACAAAGAAGGGCATCCAATTCCCTGTTAGACCTCTGTCTCCCAAGTTGAGATCCTCAGTTTTCCCTCATTTTCCAGCCTGAGTGTGGCACATTCCCAATTCTCCCGGGGTCTCTTAACACCACAGAGGCTGAGAGTTCACCTGAAGAGAGCTCAGAAAGGTCCCGGGCTTTATGGTGCAGAGTGAACTTACGGGAAGATTCAGAAACGTGTTGAAAAAGTCAACAAAAACATCATCTCTCAGCAGAAGCCCCATGTCCGTGGAGGCTATGGCCGCTAGAGGGGGAGAAGAGAAAGTTATCTGGGCTTTGTGTTGCCACACGAGGTGAGCCAAAGGAGGAGTTTTGAGAGGGACAGCTTTAGGGGTATGTGGTGCAACTTGAACTGTGCACACGCAGGAGGATTCGGACAGTCCATGAAATCAGGGTCCCGGTGCACCCACGTGCCCTGGGATGTGTGGCACAGGCTGCTTGGAAAGCACCAGGTTCAGCGGCACGCAGGAGCTGGGAAGTTTGAATGCCAGCTTCCTAAATAGCAAAGGTACACGGTCCATAGAGGCTGGGAGCAAATGTGCTGGCATCCGTAGGGCAGGAGAAGGGACATGCTGTGACTGGAGGGGACAAGCTGTGCTCCTCTGCCTCACCCACGTATAACCCTTCTATCATGGAGAGGAACTGTGTGCTGTGCTCTGGTGCTGCTGCTCCAGCCCCACTGCCTTGGTGCCCTCTGAGTCCTCTTGCTCTGGTTCTTGGAACAAATTCCGCCAAATTAGCAGGCACCACCAGACTGGGGACAGGTTGTGGCTCTGGACAGGGTGTCAGTCACTGCAGCCCCCACTCCATCCACCCAAGACATCAAAGCAAGTGTCAGTTAGTGCCAAACACCTGTGAAGTTTTATTCGTGTCTGAAAGATCTGGGTGCAAGGGGGTGGGCTGGCACAAAATGTCCACTTTTGTGAAGGCACAGCTGTGTTACAGGGAGGGCTCTTATTTCAGAAGCCCAATACTTCTTTTTCCCCTCACTGTCCCCTTTGGGGAGTGTTTAGAGGGCTGAAGCCTCCAGCAAAGGGTAACTCACCAGCAGTCATCATCCTGCTGTGTTCCGGGGGTGTGTTCCAAACTGCCATGCTGATTGTGACACCCTTGCCTGGCACCTTCTTGGTGGAGCTGCAGGGCTCTTGGGAACCCCAGGGCTTTCAGCAGCTCCCTCCTGATTGTACTCCAAGGCCCACTTAGCCTGGTGAGGAAAAGACTGAGTGAGGATCTTATCAATGCCTGTATGTGCCTGAAGGAAGGATGTCAAGAGGATGGAGCCAGGCTTTTCTCAGTGGTGCTGAGCAATAGGGTGAGTAATAACTGGAACACAGGAAGTCCCACCTGAATGTTAGGAGAAACTTCTTTACTGTGATGGTGAGTGAGCACTGGAACAGGTTGTCCAGAGAGGTTATGGAGTCTCCCTCACTGGAGATATTCAAGAACCATCTGGACTCAGTCCTGTACTGTGCTCTAGGGGATCCTGTTTGAGCAGAGAGGTTGGACAAGAAGACCTCTGGTGGTCCCTTCTGTGATTTCTGTGTTTACCCGTTCTGTGATTCTTTGAAATGTCACTTTTTTAATGGCCAGCCCTGAAAACACACCTGGGCAGTCCTGAAATGAAACCCTTTCCCTCTCTCCGCTTGGGCAAACTTCTTGCCTTCAAACCAGGTCCTTGGCAGCACCTTGGTGCTGTGTGTGGTTGCTGTCAGCACATCTGCTTAGGTCATGATGAAATTTCATAGGAGACTCCACTATGCCTGCCCTGGACAGACCAAGTTGTCTTGCTTCGTCAGGTCTGGGACTGAGGCACAACCTTGGAGACCCTCCAGTGGGAAGAGGGGAAAGAAAGAAAGAAGGAACTCCTCTTAGAGCAGCAGCGACCAGTTTCCCTTCCAGGAGGAGGGATCTGCTCCCCAGGTGTGTATTTGATCCTGCTGTCTGTAATGCCATGGTGTCAGGCCTGGCAGGGCTGCCACTGCCCTCCAGGTTTTGGGCATTGTCGTGCCTGGGGTCTCTGATGCACCCTGTAGCAGAAGTGTGCTGGTCTGTGGCTCTGCACTGTCAGTGGGAGTGGGAAGGGTTCTGTTCCTGTGGAGTGTGTGGAGGAGAGTTTTTGTGACCTCTCCCGCACTGTGGGATAGATTCTGCCAACATTACATCCCTAGAACGTCCTGAGCTTTCTTGCTCCGGCCACTGACACAACACAGTTGTGTTATGTTGAGCATCATGTCCCATTCTGTCGCTGTGGCTGCAGTCCCTGTTACTGTCACCTCCATGCACATAAGGGTGTGCAGCAGCCCTGGAATCGCCTCTGTGCAGAGGAGGGTACCTGCGGTGGGCACAGGCAGCGCTGGGGCAGGACAGTGTCCCACAGTGACCCCAGGAGCGGGGCCACCTCACGAGGTGGCGCTGTCAAATCAGGAATGTGAAGCTGTTCCCAGCAGCAACAGGGCTCTGCATTCTCAGCATCGGGCTTGTGACTCCACAGTGGCAGTTAGTACAGGGACAACTCCAAATTAATTGTGGGGCTGGTGCTGGGTACCCCAATGGGACAGTCCTGGGTCTCTGGCACTGGCACACTCTGTCACCCCAAGCAGGGGAGCTCGTTTCTTTGTGCATGGCTGGGCTGCCCTGTGCGAGGAGGACAACTGGTGCTGTAACAAGCCAGGAGGGACACGACAGAGATTTGTGAAAGTGTGTCAGAGATCACACCTGAACTGCCCATGCACACACATGTGCCCTGGGAGGGTCACGTCCTGTCATGCTGCATTAGTTCACAGAATTCTAGAATGATTTGGGTTGGAAGGTTTCACTGACCCAGCCTGGCCTTGAACACTTCCAGGGATGGGGCAGCCACAGCTTCTCTGGGCAAACTGCTTCACAACCCTCAGAGTGAAGAATTTCTTCCTCAGATCTAATCTAACCCTGCGGTGTTTCAGTTTGAAGCCATTTCTCCTTGTCCTGTCACTCCACGGTTGAAACTGTTGGGTTGAACAGCAGTGGGTGGTTGTGCTCGTCCCCGTGGTGCTCCTGGGATGCACATTGTCCTGGTGACAATGAGGAGATGTTGCCCTTTGGGTGATGCTTTCTTTTTGGGGTGTGTGGACTTGTGACCTGCTGCAGGATGGCTTGGCAGTGCCTGTTCTGTGCCAGCTGCAGGGATGGCTCTGGGATGGGGCCAAGCACAGCCCCTTGGGATGCACACTCACCTTCCCTTGGTCGCAGCCTGGGCACACTGGCTGGTCACTATGCCAAAAAACAAATTGATATGGGAAGGGAGCAGCCATGGGCCACAAAACATCTGCTTGTCCTAGTGGTGCCAGGCAGAGCTATGGGAAGGAGTAGCTCTGATCATGAATTCATAAGGATTTGTGCTGTTAAGCCCAAAAGATAAGAGGAGGGGTTAGGGAGGAGCTGGAGTAGTGGCTGCCTCACACATGAAAAACTCGTAAGTACTCAGGGAAAGGTTGAAATTAAAAATATATATTTTCCGCTTGGCAACTGACCAGTGGGCCAGTGAGATCCTCAGAGGCTGGTGTAGCTCCTTGGGTGCTCATCTGGCTCTGGACTGACCTCAGTGGGACTGTGATGGCTTCTGCCAGGAAAGGACCAAGGACTGTGAGCAAAAACAGGCCAACGTGGTTACTGTGGGAGGGTGCAAGGCAATTTCCATGGGATTTCTCCCCAAGAGGAGACCCCAAGAGGTCTGGCAGGATGGAGCTCTGTTCAGCCTGGCTGCAGCTTCCTGGGATTTGCTCAGTGCATGCACGGGCACATCTGCCCTGTTCATCTCCTCACAAAAGGAGCTGACGCGAGCTGTGTGGCTATTTACAAAAAAACCAAAAAAGGGTAAAAAGAGGCTTAAAAAAAAATAGGTGGACACATGAGCACAGCCCAGATTTAGAAGGGGGCTTGGAGAGGAGCGCAGAGTGGTCAGACTCCATACAAAGATAAGGGCAGGGTTGCAACACCAAAGACGTCAGGAGCTCTGCCCAAACCCGAATTATCCACGTCCTCTGTCCTGGTGTGGTAAGCAGCCCACCCTTGGCAGACGTAAGGCCGCCAGTGGCAGAGGCTCACGTTCCTGGGTCAGCAGAGGGGATGGGGCTGGGTTTTTTTATCCTTGCCCAACATCAGCTGTCACAGCTTCCTGTGGTGGCAAAGTCCAAGGCTGCCCGACCGGGGGGTCAGCATCACCACCTGCAGTCACTGGCCACTCACAGCCTCCCCCAGCAGCCCAGCCTGTCCCTTTTGGTGCCACAGGGAGGGTGGGGGCTGTTTCCCTGCCAGATGTAGTCAGTACCCAACCCTGAACACCTCGGCATTGCTTCTGGTCTTAGGTCTAGATGGTCTAGAGCCCTGGTAATCTGGAAAACTCCAGCCTGAGTGCACAAACCTGCTCTTCCTCTAGCATAAGTACTATATCCCCAGAGTGAGATTTTGGAGGGAAATTTGGGGGTTTTTTTGCCCCTGTACAGCCCCATCCTGTTCTCATATAAATAGTTTAGGATACCTCAAAGACTGCCACCAATGGGTGTGACCCTTTAAAGCCCATAGCACCTTAAAACTGGAGTTGCCCAAGGTCTCAGGTCTGCTAACTCAGCTTTAAATATTAACTGCTTTCTTGAATATACTATGATTATTAGTTTATATACATGATTTTCACGCTTGGTCTCCTGGGTGCATAAAACCTGTTTGCTCAGCAAGGACATCATTGGTATTTCCTTACATTAATTACAAGTATTTTTGAGCTTGTTGCCATTTGTCTGTGGTTTCCTTGCTTGGGATTGAACATAAAGGCTGGGCTCTGTCCCTTACACCTGGCAGCCCCTGCAGCAAGCTCTGCCTTCACTTGCCTCTTCTCCAGCTGAAGCAAAATCACTGGTGTAACCTTATACAAGCATCTGGGGCTGCTGACTTCATCAGCCTGGGTTAAGCATGTGTTGTGGCAGGACAGGGACCTAATTCAGCCACAAGGGAGGGATATGGACAACGGCACTTTGCTGTTACCTTTTATAATTTACAGTGTCAGGCCTGGATTCACCGTTTAATCCACTTAGGTAGCACTTTGAGGATTTCTCTACTCTCACTTATGGAGCTGCAAGGTGTATTAGGCTGAAATTAATCTGCCAGCCACAGCTAACGCAGCTCCAACCTAGCTGGGGGTGCATTTAACAGTGTGAACAGTGCTAATAAAAAAAAAGTGAAAAAAAACCCCAACAAAAACAACTCTGCCTATGCACACTGTGACCAATTTCCAACTGCGGGGAAAGGCATGTGCTGAGCGCTCCCTGGGATATTCTCCACCCTTGTACAGAACAAACCGAGCCAAGCAATTTCTAGGTCTCAAATCCCGCCTGCCCCTGACGTTCTCATCTTCCAGCTTCCCCTGGTCGCTGTTGAGGGCGAGCACGTGCTCCCAGAAGACGCTCAGCCCCTGCACAAGGTCTGAGGAGCAGAGCCGGTGGCAGGTAGGTGCTGCCTGCCAGGATTGCTGCCGGATTGTCCCGGAGCGGGCGGCAGCAGTGCCCCCCTCCTTGAAGAAGGGGGGTGCTGGGGAATGAAGCAATGCCCTGGTTTCCTGTGAGGTGTGGCAAGGTGGGCAGTGGGCACGGGGACTGGCACCCAGGTGGCTGAGAAGGGGGTGCAGAGGGAGGTGTGAGCATCTGGGGGGGTTTAAGCAAGGCTTTTTCAGGTGCTCTGTCCCCAGGAACCTACAAGCGTCACGGGCACATGGTGCAGGCAAGCTGCATGGGGGAGGGAACTTTTTTTTTTGACTTGGCATGTGCCTCTGCACGTTTTATTAATCTGCTTTCCTAAACTGCCCTTCTGTGCAGCCCAGGTGATCTCCTCTGCCGCTGAAATCCCTCTGGTCACCAGCCCGTGGCTACCCTTGACCCTGGCAGCATCTTCAAAGGGAGCATGGGCCTGCTGCGGGGTGTGCAATGTTTGCTCACGCACAGGGCCAGCAGCTACAGCCCCCCTGCCTTGGGGGGTTTCGTCAGCCTCCTGCAGCGCTCCGGGGGAGACCGGTCGGCCACTGCTGCTTGCACAAGGTCAGTCCCCCCAGTGCACTCATTCCCCCCTGGTGAGCTCCCTGTCCTCAGTCAGTGACTGCTGGGCCACTCTGAGCTGGGCAACTACTGAATTAGGCGCTTGCTCAGGTGTCAGGTTTATTTTTCCAGCCCTTGTGTTGCTAGTCCTGGGTAAAAGGGGCTGCATCTCCGACTCCCCCAGCTGTGAGCCCCTCCAGAGCCCAGGGCCCAGTGATGGTGGTGGGCGCATTGTCGTGGGTCCAAGCAGAGGCAGCTGTGCCCAGTGGTGGGCAGAGATGGAGGTGATGCAGCATCAGGCCACCCAGCCAACGTCTGGTCTCACTTGGATGCATTTCAGTTCTTTATGCAAGGCCTCACAGCCCAAAACACCTCCCTGGATGGGTCTGGAAGTGGTATAGCTGATTTTGGGAATGTCTCAGCCATTGGGCATAGGGAGTGGAGAGATACTGAAGATGTCCCTGCTCATTGCAGGGGGATGGACTAGATTACCTTTAGGTCCCTTCCAATACAAACCATCCTGCTCATCCCTCCCAGCTGTGCCATTGCTGGAAGCTGGGGCATTTTGGGTGCATCAGGCCTCCTGCTGGGATCCAACCATCACAACAAAATGGGCTGTCACATCACAATTCCTGTCCCTGTGTGACATCTCTGTTTAAAGAGAAAAAAAAAGGCATTCCTTTCTATTTAAGAATTTTTTTTTAGTGCTGGTGAAAGACAAATGGGTACCTGGGCTTAGGAGTCTGGGTCTACAACCTGCTGGGGTTGAGATACCAGGATCTGTGGTGAGGGGCCACCCATGGAGATGGCCCCAAGCGCTGGGAAAAAGTCCCAGCACTCCAGGAACAAAGCCATCAGCCACCTGCCCCAGGGCCAGAGATACAGGGACATTTCATGTGCTACCTTTTTAACCCTCAAATTATCACCCCTCTCTCTTTTTTCCTTCCTATGGTGTGACATTTCTGCATTTTAAGGCATTCCCAAATTTATGAGGCTGCACTTTCTGGAGGTCCCTGCAACCAGGCCTGTTTGCTAAGAGCAAATTGTTCAGGGCAGCTGGGGAGGACATGAGGATAGGGATAGAGTGGGACACGTGGACAAAGGACGGATCACAGCAGCCCCACCAGTGGAGAGGGAAGACATGATCCTTTACTGCTTGGCTGCTGGCTGGAGTTGGAAAAGAGCAGGCATGTCTCATGCTACCTGTGAGAAACTCATCCTGGTCCCCAAACCTATCCCACAGAGCGCAGGGTCCTGGTCCTGAGGGTTTGCACAGCTGCCTTGGAGGCAGGAGGCTGCAAAGTCCAGCCTGCCTGGCCCTCCCAGCAGCTCACCAGCCACTTTCCAACCTTGGCACTTCTCTCAGGATATAAACCACGCCGGCGGGAAGTGCTGGGGCAGGAGAATAAAGGTGTTCCCGTGAATTAATAGGAGGAAGAAAGAAAAACATGTGCCAGTTGGGACTCGCCCCTAGAGCAGGACATTGTCTCCGGCTATGCCTGTGGAGCGGGGCCCTTTGAAGGCGGATTTAAATCCACTCGTGGGACGTGTCACCTGTTGGCATCGTGCCTTCCCCAGCTCCCCGAGGAGGTTTTTGTCAGCGGCAATGAGGGTCACTGGAGCACGCAGCTGGGCGAAGGCACAGCCTGAGCCGGCTTTCCCAAAAAAAACACACAGGCTGGAAGGGGAGGAGGGGAAGGAAGGCTGGCGGTAAACAAGCTGGGTGAGCCCTGCGAGGCGGCCCGGGAACGCTCCCCCCTCCCTCCCCCGCCCCGTCGGCTTCCCGGGAGAGGGCGCTGAGCCCGCGGCTGCCGCTTCTCCCCTGGCTCGTAAACATGTTGTGCAGGGCGAGGGCAGGGGCTCGGGCATGAGCCACCCACCCCAAGCCCGCCGGGGCCGGGAGCTGCATCCTCCCACCCTTGCCCACCCTGGGGGTCTCTCCCGGGCCGGGGTTTGCTGCTCGGCATGGATTTATGGGACGGAGAGGAGATGTTTACTTTGCAAGCTGCCTTTGCTCCCCGCTTCCCTTCGGGGTTGTTTGGAGCTGCCCAGCCCCGAGGTTTGGGCGGCAGGAGGTGACCCCACTCTGAAGGAACTTCCACCTGTAGACACTTGGGCTGGTTTGCAGCCAGCTCTGGCGGACAAAGTTACAGGGAAATTAGCAGGTAGCAAACATATTTCCAAGAATTTGGAAACTGTCAGAGCTCTCAGTGTCCCGATTAAAGAAACACTCTGCAAACCTAGGGAAGAGGGCTGGACGCTGCTTTACGTTTCCCGTGGCTTGACAGCTCCCCATTATGGGAGCTATTTTGGGCCTCGGCAGCAGCTCCTATCTACTTCCTTTTGCTTCAGCTGAGCTGTTACATTTGGGTGACCACAGCTGAACTTGGGCAGAACGTCAGATCCTGAGCTCATTTCGGTGGGTAAAACACTGCGTTTGTTTATGTATTAAAAAAATTTCTCTACGCACAGGGTACAGGAACTGAGGTGTTGAGAGGAGGCAGTTTCTGGGGTGCTGAGGGGAGGCAGTGGCTGTTGCAATGGTTGGTGGCTCTGTCTTGCCCAAGCAATTCCAGGAGGAGAAAAGTACCTGATTTTCACCTCTGTTCTGGACAGCCTCGGGGGATTACCACACACTGATGGCTGCTGCGAGGTGGTGGTGAGGAATGAGCCGGGTTGTCACCAGAGGCAGGGTGGGGATCTGGCTCTCGAGATGGGCAATAAATCAAGGCTCCATTTTAGCCAGCACTTCTACCTCCTCCCCCCTGAGGATCCGGCTCTCCCTGGCCATTTTCCCTGTGGATTGTGGATGTACTGTGCCTGTGTCTGCGGTAGGGCGGCTGTTGATGGTCAGGAGGCTCCAGCTTCTCGAGGAATAGCAGTTTGGTGCCATGTCCCCGAGGCTGGCATGGGGCAGCCCAGGAGCCTGTCGCCCCGGGGCAGGCGTGTGGGTGGCGTGTGCTTGGCCTGGGACCTGCGTGTGCGCGCAGCGGGTGGACACGGGTGGCAGCTCCGTCTGCTCGTGCTGGCGTTGCTCTCCTGCCCCTTGGATCCGGGCAGGGAGGTGCAGAGGGCTGGACAGGAGATGGGACAACAAGCGAGCTGTCGGGGTGGAAAAATACTGGGCAGTGCCTGCAGTTTGCTGGGTGCTAAGTGGGTGCTCCTGTGGTGGGCCTGGGGGATTTCTCCTCCCTCGAGTGACAGTGACCGGTCCTTGTGCTTTGGAGTGAGGGTCTGCAAATCCAGGTGCTGGAATCTGTCACCTGCTCCAGGAGGAAAAGCGGGGCATTGAGGCTGTTTTCCCTCTCCCAAACGTGGTCACCGAGCCAGAGCCTGTGCCCCGGGCTCGGCGGGGCTCCGGTCCCTCCTTCTCTCCCCCCGTTTACCCAGGGCGGCCGGTTTCCATCCCTGCGAGTTATGCCAAGGCAGCCGCTAATGTAAACCCTGCGGAAAGCCCTGGCTCCGCTCCCGCCTGCCCAGGGACCAGGGGTTGTTTTTCTGGGCGGCTAAAAGGACTTAAACCACCCCCACGACCCCCCTCCCCCTGCATTCTGCCCCCTCTTCCCTCTGCTTTGCGCACCCACCCACCGCCTCCACGGGGTGCGGGGCGAGGCGGGGGTGCTCCCCCTCTTCCCCGGGGGAGGCCGGGCCGCGGTGCCGCCGGAGGAGGAGGAGGGAGGCGGGGTGGTGTCCCGGTCCCCCCTCCCGTGTCCCCCCCGTCCCGCCCTGCTGCCCAATCCGTGCGGCGGGGCCGGCGCTGCTCCGCCATAAAGGGGCGGCGGGCGCGGCCCCGGGAGCCGAGCGTGGGAGCCCCGCGCCCGCCCGCACCGCCGCCGAGCCCAGGTACCGGCCCGGGGGAGGGAGCGAGGGAGGGGGTCCCACTGGCCGCCACCCGCCGCAGCCCCCCGGGGACACGAGGGCAGGGGGGGCAGCCCCGGGGCTCCCCAGCGGCCAGACGTTCCAGGGGAAAATGCCTCCTTTGGGGGAAGAGGGGGGTGAGGTGTGGGGGGGGAGGAAGTGGCAGCTCGAGTTTTCTGTTGAAAACATTCGCTTTGCAGTTTTTTGGTTTGGGTTTTTTCTTTCCCCCCTCCACGAGGCTCTTCAGCTGGTCGCTGAAGAAACGTGGGGACATCCCTCCCTGCCAGGAGATGCGCGCGTGGGTGATGCTTCTGGCAGGGGAATGGGACGGTGGGAGCTCCCGCGGGGAGCGGGTCGGCTGGGGAGGGCTCAATCCGAGCCCCCCTTCAGGGGAACAGGATGTTGGAGCGACTTTCCAAGTCACTCCACATTTCCAAACTCAGCATTTCCAAGCTCCTGAAAACACGCGTGGAGCCCGAAGGCTGTGGGTCTGACACGAGTGGGCTGGCTGGCAGGCTCCAGGATGTGCTGATCTGTGGGGATGCTGCAGCTCCCACGGACTGAGACCAGAGCCCCTCAGGCCTTCCTATCAATGCCTGGGGTGCTCAGGGCTTGTTTGTACTGCCTGTTGCTTCTCCTCCTGCCTTGGGGCCAGGTTTGGATAACCTCAGCTGGGCTGAGAAGGCAGCTGGGGTGTCCCAGCCCTCCTCGATGAGGCAGGTTTAGTAAGAAAGCCCCAGCTAAGCTTTCCTTGTATTAGCCTTGCTCAGGAGCAGTGATGAGTGTGGAGGTGAAAAGTTCATTCAGGGCTGAGGAGCACTTTGGAAGTCTGTTGCACAGTGGATGAGACCTAGTTTATTGGCAGGAGTTTGGGTTTAATGGGACTCTTTGAAGGGATCACTGCTCCTGGAGCAGGGCTTTCCTGGCTGCTGGCATCTGCCTGAGCTGCTGTGTGTTCTCCCTGAGGAATGACATGCAACCGCTGGCGATGGCAGCCAGCCCTGTGGCCGAGCTGTCTCGTGCTCCTCCCCGGTTGAGGGGGGTGAAAAATGTGGGAGCGCAGGAAGGGCTCACAGTTAGGGTTGGTTTTGATTCCTCCCTGCAGGAACCCCCTCGTCAGGACTGCAGCCATGGCCACCTCGGCGAGCTCCCACCTGAGCAAAGCCATCAAGCACATGTACATGAAGCTGCCGCAGGGGGAGAAGGTCCAAGCCATGTACATCTGGATCGACGGGACAGGGGAGCACCTCCGCTGCAAAACCCGCACACTGGACCACGAGCCCAAGAGCCTTGAAGGTGAGAGGGCAGGTGCAGGACTCGCAGCCCCTCACCAGGTGGAGAAAGGATGCCATTTCTCTCTTTCTGTGGCAGAAGGGTAGTTTTTAGGGAAGACGTTCCTCCTCACCCCCTTCTGGTTACCTCTTTGCCCAGATACCCCAGGGGAATGTTCCCAGCTCTCCAGATGTGGAGTTTTCAGTTGGATGCCTGGGGGCTGGGAGCCCGTCCTTGGTGCTGTGGATGGGGCTTTTGGCAAGGGCTGGGGGCTGTTGGCAGGGGCTCGGTGGCCCATTGACTCCCGAGTACTCGTTTTGGCCGGAAGTAGTTTGGCAGAAGAAAGTGGAGGGGAAAGAATGGAGCTATCCGGTGTAATTAAGAGCTTGTGTCCCTCAGAACAAACAGTCCCAGCTTACACAATAATAGCATTAGGATTTTCCCCAGGTTGCCATGGTGCTGGCTGGAGACAGTTATGAAATGAAAATACTGTGTGTGACTGAGCAGAATTATCTTTTTTCTTTTTCTATTTTTTTTTCCCCCTCTCCTTTACCCTTTTCCCTCTAAGGGAGTGGTTGGCACAACTCCTTTGAAATCATTGTGTTTCCCATCCTCCTGCTTTTCCCCTGGGATATGGAGGAGATAACATTGCCTCGGGTGGAGTTCACTGCTTCTCCCACTGTGCTTTGACCTGGAGGGCAGTGCACAGCCCAGAGGGGTGGGCGAGGGGCCACACTGGCCATACTCCCCCCATGAGATTCCACCCATATGTGATTTGTTTTCCCACCTTCTTCAGGCCATGTAACATGGATAAGGGTATTCCACGGCTCCCCTCATTCCCGTAGCTTGAAGATGTCTCGTGCTCTGCCATCCCCCAGCTTGCCCAGCTGAGGAGACGGTGTTCTGCTCATCCCTTTGGTTGTTGTGACATGGGAAATGTCCTCAGTGCTGCTCAGTTCGCTCGGTCTTGGCCAGCAGCCCAGCAACTTGTTATTTCCCAGGGTGGCTGAGGAGTTGTACTCTTCTGGTTTTGCTTATTTTGGTTTTTTTTTTTTTTGCTTCCTCCATTTGGAACAGAATCAGCTGAGTTGGGATTAAACCCATTGTAGGCCTGTTCTCTATAAGCATCTTCACCTCTGTCTTACTGGAAGGCGGCAGGGAGCTCATCCTCTGGTGTCCAGGGACCCTGGGTCAGTGTGGCTTGTTCCTCTCTCCACTCCAGATCTGCCTGAGTGGAATTTTGATGGCTCCAGTACCTACCAGTCTGAAGGCTCCAACAGCGACATGTACCTGCGACCTGCTGCCATGTTTCGGGACCCGTTTCGCAAGGATCCCAATAAACTAGTTCTCTGTGAGGTCTTCAAATACAACCGCCAGTGTGCAGGTGAATGGACGTTCTCCCTTCTCCTGGTGGAGGTGGTATTTCTGGGGAGGGGAAAGGAAGACCTGTCCAAATGCTGTCTGTGCCCTTATCATCACCCATGACACAAAAATAATCTGTGCCCTGACAATAAAGGGCAAAAAAAGTGCTGGTAGTGGAGAAAGGGCTGGGATTCTTCACTACTTTTGCTGGGACTCAAACTGTAAATGAAGTGGGAATGGGGAATGGAGGTGGAGGTGCTACTAAGCCTTGTGTCGCTTTTCCATTCTAGACTCAAATCTCCGACACACCTGCAGGAAGATTATGGACATGGTGTCCAACCAGAACCCCTGGTTTGGCATGGAGCAAGAGTACACTCTCCTTGGGACAGACGGACATCCATTTGGCTGGCCTTCCAACGGCTTCCCTGGACCCCAAGGTAACCTTTCGGGAGTCTGCACTGGACCAGATCAGGAGCGTTCGAACTGTAATCCCCGTGACACAGCTTCAGCTGAAAGATTGGAGGTGTTTCTAGAACCAGCAAGTGGCATGTTGGGAAAAATTAACCACAAGGTTAAGATCATTACAGAAAGGCTGAGGTGGGGATTGGCCACATCCAAATTTGCTGCTTGGTTTGTTAGTCTGCAGGGGACTTAAACCCGTGGGGGACTTGCTCTCTGTCAGTGTTCTACTCTGCTAGTTCTTCCATGAAAAACAGATTTTGGGGCTTTTCCGCACACCCCAAGCCTTTGGAGAGTTCTTTGCTGTGCGTGCTCGGTCTTCACTGAGTTTAAGCGATTTCCTTGTGGAAGCTGATGTTCACCTGTGCTGTTGCAGGTCCGTACTACTGCGGTGTAGGGGCAGACAAAGCCTATGGCAGAGACATTGTGGAGGCCCACTACCGAGCGTGCCTTTATGCTGGTGTGAAAATTGGAGGAACCAACGCAGAAGTGATGCCAGCCCAGGTAAATCATTTCAGATGCCTCATGGAACGAGACAGTAGTACAGAAAAATCTCAGGCAGAGGGAAACTGTGGCTGCCTGCACTGAGTTGTGTAGTTGTGTCACGGATCAGGGAGTGGGAGGTGCCTCACGGTGAGATAGTCTCCCACACCACTGAGCCTGTGACTCCTCCTCCTTGCAGTGGGAGTTCCAGGTGGGACCATGCGAAGGGATTGAGATGGGGGATCACCTCTGGATCGCACGCTTCATCCTGCACCGGGTGTGTGAAGACTTCGGTGTCGTCGTGTCCTTCGATCCCAAACCCATCCCTGGGAACTGGAACGGTGCTGGCTGTCACACCAACTTCAGCACCAAGAGCATGAGGGAAGAAGGAGGTCTCAAGTAAGTGTTCTGAGATGGGCCAGCGGCATCCGTGTACTGGGCAGCAAGATTTTGCAAAACTTTTGCCAACACAGGAGATGTTGCTCTAGTGTTGGATGTTAACGCTTAAGGCTTTCTTCCAGATGATTTTTTTTTTTGCTTGGTTGTTTTTTGTGTTTTGGGGTTTTTTTTAATACATATTTTGTATAACGCTACACTCTCATCTTGATGCTGGGTGGGCAGTTCAGCCAGCAGTACAGCTCCATCAGTGCTGACAAGCACAAGTGGCCAGGCTGCAACTGTTCCTAAAAGCCTGTCTGGCTCTTCATCTGCCAATGCTGGAAACAAAGAAACTCAGCCTTTTTTAAATTATTATCTTTTAATAATTTATTTTTTTTATAACTATAAGAGAAGGACCAATTTGCTTCTGTCTAGGCAAGGCTGTGGAAACAGATGCCATGTTTTCTTAAAGATGAAGATCTTGGAAATGTAAACCCTGAGTTCTTGTATGGGGCTGGTGTGCTGAGTGCAGTCGGGGGCCCTATGGCACTGGGTTGCAGTGGAGCTCTGTGGAGGGATTCCTCCTGGCAGCCCTGTTTTCTTGCCTTAATTTTGGTGATGCCCAGAGATAAAGAGCCAACTCGTACCTGTGTGAGCTTCACAAATAGAAACTTCAGTATTGAGAAATCCCCCCTCTGAGAGCAGGTTCCCCAGTGGCAGAGTGCCTGGGAGGTTTGGCTGTGGGTTGAACTGGTGGTGTCTCACAGACAGCACTCCCAAGGGATCCTGTGGGATTTGGCAACGAAGATCCTTTTCCAAGAAGCAGCTTGAGTCAGCAGTAGGAGTGGAGAGAAGCCCCATGTTGGGATGATCAGCAAAGGGGGTTGTGGGGCATAAGGCATCATCATGAAGTGGCTTGGGGACAGCAGTGAATCTTGTGTCGCTTCGACACAACAGCCCGGAGTGGCTCAGCTTGTCCTGTCCCTCAGACACTCACTGCGCATTCCCCTCTCCCTCCCTCCCTCCACAGGCACATCGAAGAGGCCATTGAGAAGCTGAGCAAGCGCCACCAGTACCACATCCGTGCCTATGACCCCAAGGGGGGGCTGGACAATGCCAGGCGCCTGACGGGTTTCCACGAGACATCCAACATCAACGAGTTCTCCGCTGGCGTGGCCAACCGCGGCGCCAGCATCCGCATCCCCAGGAAAGTGGGCCACGACAAGATGGGCTACTTTGAGGACCGCCGGCCCTCGGCCAACTGCGATCCCTACGCTGTGACAGAGGCCCTCGTCCGCACGTGTCTCCTCAACGAAACCGGGGACGAGCCTTTTGAGTACAAGAACTAAGCAGACTGCGCCCACAGACACCGCCTTCCCCCCGCTCTTCCCGCACCCCTAAACTTCCCTTCTAGATGTAATCCCAAGGGTACAAGATAACATGTTCTGTGTTTCAGTAACTCTTGTTGTCTTGAGGTGGGGGAGGAGGGCAAATTTAGTTTTATCGATGTCTGTTTGTCGTTGACTCCTCGGAAGGCGAGAGGAGGAGGAGAGGATGTTAGAGAACTTTTAACCACTGTTTTATTTTTTGTCTAATTCATGTGTACATCTGATGGGATCCAGTGGCTTCCAGGGACAGACTGCACACGCAGAAAGCCAGTAGGAAGAGTGGAGAGCTTAAAACTACAGCTGACTTCCCCGAGAGTCAGATGTGGGGTGTCAGCCCCGCTGCTGGCTCTCTGCAGACTAATGGTTCTCTAAGGTTGGTGCCCTTCTGCAGAGAAGGGAAGATGGGAGCTGTGATGGAGCCCCATGTGCTCCTGCCTGTATGGGGAGATGATGAGGAGATCATCACCTTCTGGCCACTTGGAGGTTTCTGGGAATCTTCTGGCATTGAGCTCAGCGTAGGAGCGTTGAGGAGAACTCCTGGTTCTGTCACTGGAAGTCAACCGATCTCTGGCTCATAACACAGAGTGAAGTAGTACTTTTCTATTTAAATATAAAAACAGCAAAAAAAAATTATATATGGAAGTGTTTTTTTCTTAAAAGAGATGACGTTCCAATGCCTCATCCAGCTGGAGCAGGCAGAGCTCTTGCCGGATGCTGTCGGAGAGCCTCCAGGTGGGACTTGAGGGTGAGCTTGGAGGGCTTGGTGGAGGAGACTTGGATGAGATTTGTTCCAGCGTGGAGTGGAGTTTGCAGGAGGCGGCTCCCGGAGCCGGTGGCCTGCAGAAGCATCACTGTAACTCGAGTGGCCACGATGCACTAACGAGTGTGTAGCTCAACAGGAGGAAGGTGTCCTGAACTAGGAGTTGACCGGTCAACTTCCCCGCCTTCCGGACAGAGCTGTGGGTGTGTTACCTTTCCAGCAGGGCTAGCATGTCACTAAAGCAGGGCTTTTGATAAAGGAAAAAAAAAAAAAAAAGAAGTTTTAGATATTTTTTTTTTCATAATGTTCTTAGTTTCTCAAACTGACTGGTTTTACAGAGACCGTTGATGCCACTGTTGTGTCCTGGCTCTCGGGCTGCCTGCCATCCAGCCGTGATGGGGGCTGGGAGAAAGGAGAGGCCACTTGTCCCCTCCCAGTCAGCCCTGGCACCCCCAGCTCGTTGTGGGGGGGTTCAAACGTTCCGGGATTTTACACTTGGGTATATTAGATGGTGCCAGTTATATTCCGTTGCATTTGGACTTCTTCCGAATAGTTCTGTTTTTTTAATAATAAAAAAAGAAAAAAAGAACAAAACCTTAACTCCGACTTCTGCAGCTTCTTTTTGTACGTGTGTTGCCTTCGCCATTTGAAGGGAGTTTGACTCTCAGAGTGTATAGATGGGGCTTTTCATTGTTGGGGTGTTTTTTGGGGAGACAGGGGTCTTCATGTGTGCTCTCAAGAAAATGGGGGTTTGTCAGTGGTGATTGGTTCTCCAGAGAGTGATGGTCCAGATGTGACTTGAGTGGGGTTCCTTTGGGAAGGGAAAAGACCTGGGTTTCTGAGTGTCCATAGAGAGAGTTATGGGGTCACTACAGGTGTTTTTGCATCTCCCCCACCTCCTCCCTTACAAGTTCTACAGGATATAGAAATCCTACAGAAAATAAAGTTCCAGCAAACTTCATTTTTAAAGGGGGCTTTGTGGAAGAAGACCCTTTTCCACTCTCCCTATTGAGAAAATGCTGTTCATGTGCCTTTGGCATAAAACCAGTCACTGAGAAAAGTAACCAAGGTAGTAGAAATGTGTCACTTTGCTCCTGTGGTCTTTTATTTAGCTTGTGATGCTGTTCCCCAGCTCCCTGGGAGGTACTTCCCACAAGGGTGGATGCTTTAACCATTCCCATCTTTAAATGTGGATTAACCACACCAGAGCATCCTGCTGGGCTGATGAGGCCATTCCTGCTATTGTGTTTTCCTGGACCAACTGTTCTTTTGCATGGGGAACATTCAAGGCAGCACCTTCCTCACCACAGTCCCAAAATGACCCTATCCCTGTGCCTGTGTGGGGTGGAGTGTGACCAGAACAGAAGCAAAGTGAACACCATGTCCTTTCCTCCCATCGTGACATGGCCACGAGGATTTTGGATCTGGGGTGCTGCAGCCAAAAGAAACCCATGGGATAAATCATGAGCACAGAAATGTTGAGGTTTTGTGCTGATTTGGGCAAAGGGGCCAGGCAGCTACTGTTCTTCCTGCCTTCCAAGAAAATGTTACAGAGGAAAAGCTGAATTAAGGAAACTTTTGTAAAGGCATTTGTGCAGAAGGAGGGACAAGACACTGTAATGCTTTTTTTTTTTTTGTTATTCCTATACTTCCAAACACTGTGAATCCTTGAGGCTGGATCCCTGTCCCTCCAGAGACCCTGGGGAATGAAAAAATTGGTAAAAGGGGGCATGGCTCAGTTTTGGCCATTAAGCATCACCAAGGCAGTTGCTGATGGGCAGCCAGGTTTTGTCATGGAATCATGGAAAGGTTTGGGTTGGGAGAGACCTTAAAGATCATCTCATTCCAAACCCCTTGCCATGGGCAGGGACACCTTCCACTAGACCAGGTTGCTTGGGTTAAAGTCCTTGGGATAACCAGCACTTCTCTGTGCCTCACAGAGCCCCACGGATGCAGAGCACCATTTGTGTGTCCCTGCAGAAGATGCCATCTCCAGGCTGCCCATCAGGGTGATAAGGGGAGCAGGCATCAGTCCTTTGCTTCTCCAGCTGCCCTGAACATAAATTTAGGTCAGGAGCTTGAAGCTTAATGGTTCCTCTTGTTCTCAGCTGAGAAAGCATTTATCCACTCACTGCACAATTACCCGACTCAAAACAAGGTCGAAACAGCGTTGTGCTGCAAAGTGGCTTTTCAGATGATTATTAAAAAATACATGAAAAAAACCCATTATAATGAATTAGAAGGCAAAAAAAAATCCCCCATTCCCTCTAGACATTGTTTTCTGACTTTTTGCCTATAGCCTTCTTTCTGAATCTGCTTTATAGTTACCTAAACACTGTTTCCCAATTCTACAGGGTAGGGAGGCCTCCTCTTAAGGCCATGGGGCTCTTACAAATTGAGGCTGAAACCCTCAGAAGCTGAATTTGCAGCTTATGTATTCATAGAAAACATTTTGACTTTTGATCTTAGCCTCTCAGGAGGAAGCGAATCCCTTTTCTCTGTACTCACACATCCTTAAAATGTGAATAATGATATAGTAAGGATCAGTCCCAAAGGGTTTGCCGGGCACATTGAAGCATCAGGAACCGCTCCAAATGAAGCAGACAAAAATAGCACCAGCTTTTTGAAGTGCCTGTTGGTTGTGCTCCCTTTTAATCAAACACCAGCCTGGGAGACAAGGCTGCTCCAAAACGATTAATATATCAGCTCACATGCCAGGCTTTTCCCCATAACTGAGTTTTAAGGCAACCAAAATAAGATTAGCCACAGCTCCCTTCAAATACAGCCTGGAGCAAACGAGCTAATCAAGATCACACTTGAAGCATCTTTTAGTGCTGGGCTGTGCCAGCCCAGTTACTGCAAGGACACGAGGGGTTTTCTCTTCCTGCAAAGCCTCGTGCATCAGGTGTGGCTGCTTGGATTTCTCCTACCCTCTCACACTTCCAGAGTGCCCTGATGCTGCTCCAGTATCCACATACCACTTCCCTTCTTATTTTGTGTGATTTTTTTAGTGCTATTTGATCTTCCTAGATTACCCTTTTACAGTAGATCAGCCTTCATATGCTTACACAGCCTCTGGCTGAACACACCTCTCCCTGAACATGGCTTTTGGAGGAGAAATCAGCCAGCCTGAGGTGGGTAAGGATTTGCTGAGCTGTTTTTTGGATGCCCTTACCTGGGGTGGAAGGGGAAGAAGAGAGGCACTTCTTGTTGCTAGGTGAAATTGCTTTTATTTCTCCAAGCCTGTGTTTCTCCAGTGTTGATATTGGCCCGTGTGACTGTCCTGCACCTCCTTCTGCCTGTGGAGGATGGGAAGGGATGGTCCCAGGAAGGGAGCCAGGCACAAACTGCTGAGAGGATGATTTGCAGAACTGCAAGAGCCTCTGTTTGGGCCAGAAGCTCATGTTATCAGGGCAGCCCTGCTTTGCTCTCTTGAAATGCCTCCTGGAGGTCCAGCAGCCGCAAGTCCCTGCTGAGATCTGTGCTTGCTGTTCATCAGCCAATAAAAGCCATAGGAAAAGTGGCTGAAGGTCCTTTTTCCCCTCTGAAGGAGGCCAGGGCATGCTCTGGAAGGGTGCTGGAGCCCAGCTCACTGGGAACAGGTCAAGTGTGGCCACTTGGTAGTTTCTTATGTGACCCTGCTGAGAAAGGTGGTGGAGCTGGAAGGGGAACCCTGCCATCACAGACATCAGTAATTCAGCTTCATCTGAGCCAGGATTTCATCCCACTTGTTCAGTTACTGATTAAACTGAGGACAGCTGCTTAGGAAACAAGTGGGAGCTCTTGAAATGGAAGATCTCCTTAGGTCTGCCTGGCTTTCCCAGCCAGCTGGATGCAGGGTTGGACCTGGGCTGGCTCGTGAGTGGGTCCTTCACCCACAAGTGGTTCCCCAGGCTCTTCAACTGAGAATGACAACCTATTTGCAATGCCTGGTTTCACCATGCTGTCTCCTGTGGCTTTTAAATTGAACTCTGACTCTTTGCTTGCTGATAAAGGGGCCATCCCGTCTGTAGGATCTGCTTCCCCTGAGGCCAGGTAAATTATGTGGGATATCAGCCACTGAGTGGTGACTCATCTGGATGCCTAAAGCTGTCACTTGTGAATTGCCTGGTTCATGAATGGTGAACTTAGTTACCTCCTTGTGACTCTGCTCTGAGCCAATGCTGGGTGTTTGGGGACTGTCCCCCTCTCTTGTGCAATTGTTTGGGGACTGTCCCCCTCTCTTGTGCAATGATCTCTGATGGGAACATGCAGAGAAGGGCTCTGGGTAGGCCCAACACTGCTGCTCTCTGCACTAAGCATCTCCAGTGGGAGATGATGTGGATTGGAGCATCTCCCAGCTACCTCTGGAGGTGTCTGGCCTGTGTTTGGAAGGAATGAGATTTGGGGCTGGAGGCTTCTTGTGGCTTAGCCTCCCCAAACCTGCAGTGGCCATGCACGCAGAGCATGCGTGGGTTGATCTCAATGGGAACCTGCTTGGCTGGGGAGGAACCCAGGGTCAGAGGGGCAAATTGGGGGAAAAATCCCTATTTTCTGACTCCAGAATGAACACTAGGGCTGCAGTTCTTCACAGTCTTGTGGGAGGACTGGGCCCTTTGCCTCTCCTAAGCCCTCTCCCTCAGTGCTCCCTTCCTCCCTTCCCTGGTGAGATGGTGCAAGGTTGGGGTAGCGGTGCAGGGGGCAGCTAGGCTTTACCTCAGCCAAAAAATGTCTTTCCTTTCCTTTATTTCCTCTCCATCCTGGCCTGCCCACAGGCTGGCATGGCCGGGCTATTCTGCTTTCATAAGCTGCATTATGTAAGCTGCGTCTTGAGTGAGGATGCGGTGCCAACTTGGACTCCGCAGCGGGAAGGAGCCACATTCCTCGGCACTGGGTTTAATCCCTGCCTCCAGCCACAGTTGGTTTGCTAAGAGGAATCTGAGGGCTGTGCCGAGGTTTCTAATCCCTTGCTCCAGGTGGAGCCAGCTTGTTTCTGTGGGAGCCCTGCTCTCCTTTGTCAACAGGTTGTGCCCATGACTCCTCTCAGCAAGCCCTTTCCTTGGCTGTGAGGAGTGTTGGCCCAGGCATGCACACCACACCTTGGACCTTCCTCTCTTCCCCTTGTTTGCTGAACTCTCCATGTTCCATGGCTTAGTTTGCATTTTCTCAGAAAGGCTGGTGAGGAAGTGGAAACTTTTTCAACTCTAGCCCCAGAAAACAATGGCAAAGGTGGTTTGCCAAGCTGGCATGGAAACCACAGGCTGCAGAGCCTGGGTAAGACCACATTGGTGCCAACACCTTCTCCATCTGTCCCACCGCTGACTGCCCTCTCAGGGTGTCCCATCTGTAGGATGCGATTCTTGTCCCACCAAGGACCTGGGAGAGCCCTGGAGATCCTGAACCCAGGGGTCCTGTGGCACCAACCTGGCTGGGTGGAGGGTGCAGGACAGCAATGGGTACTTGGCAGGATGTTTGTTGGCTCCCCAGCAGCCTGATCCCATCCCCTGAGCTCAGGATTGATGATATTCAGGACCCCATTTGGCTGGGCATGGGCTATGCGGGGTCAGAAGGGAAAGTCCTCATCCTCCATGCGGGTTTTAGATGAAGCTGACAGCAGCAGTGCCTTGTTTTCGTTTCCTGTGGGTGGACGAGGCACTAGACTCCACAGTTTTTGCTGGCAGCTTCCCCCAGTGCCAAACATGTTGTTATTTGAGAATTATTAATCAGATCCAGGGTTAGGCTGTTATTCCTAATCACAGAGCTGGGTGGCTCAGGCCCATCCATATGGCTCGTGAAGGTGCTGAGCTGCTGGATGGATTGCCCAGCTGCTTCTGCCCCGAGCCAGACCTTGGCCAAAATGCCAAAAATGCTGGGAGGGAATAGGAGCCTCCTCCCCTGCTGAGCTGAACCTGTAAGACTCTGGAAATCATGATGGCCATTTGGTAAAATGCTGGGACCAACATTAGCTTCAATCACAAAACCCAATCTGTCTGATGCCTCTCTGTGTTTAGGGGACCCTGAGCAAGTTCCCAAGTCGCAGGTGGGAATAGCTGTGCCCAGGGCTATGTTTTCCAACTGCCATGCCCATTTAGGAAGCTGCCTGGGAACAGCTGGGCTTAGAGATGGGCTTAGTCTGTCTCTGAAGCTTGGAGGCCAGGCCTTCAGCTGGCTGAACCACCGAAAACTATGCGCTTGCTCTGAAACACAAGATATTTTCAGCCTATTTTCCACCCAGACATATAACACATGCTGGGTGATTAACTGGCCCTCTTTTTTCCACCTCTCCTTGTGGCTGGCTCTCCTGGCAAGTTCTCCATCCGCTCTTCTAAATGCTTTCACTGTAAAATGGATGCCTTCCCTCCTGGCAAACAACCATGCCAGTGATCAGCGGGTGATGTTGCCACTGTGGGCTGTGGACCTGTGAGGAAGCATTTCATTAAGGGAAGAGATTGCTCTGGAGCAAAAACTTTTTATCTGTCATCTCTCTAGGATGAAGAAAACTGCTCGTGAAGGCTGGCTGGGGAAGGAGGTGGTCTCTAGAGTCTTGGCAGGGCTGTCCCCTGCAATATTTTGGGGCTGTGCACAGAGCTGGGGCTGTGCCCCATGTACCAGGAGACAGGGTTGCTCCATGGATGGTGGTCTGGGACCAAATCTTAAAGATTTGTGGTGTGCTAGCAGTCTGTGCCATGGAAATGTCCTGGTCAGAGCGAGGTGTTTCCTCTGGGGCATTTGGTCTCTGTTTTCATGGGGAGGGAGAAGAGTTGGTAACCAAAGTGTGAGTTGTAGAGCTCGTGCATGGCAAACCCTACTCACACCTCTCTGTGCATGGTAGGGTATGGCTTGAAAATATCCTGGGCAGTATCCAGGACTCCAGAGAAGGTGTCTGGCTGGATTATGCAGGCAACAGAGAGTAGCAGGGGTTAAATACAGCCTGAATGGTGCTACTGCAACACCCCTGTGTTTACAGGGGGTCAGGCTTTGGCATGGCAGGAGCAGAAGAGCTCTGAGTCAGCTGTGAGGCAGAGTGGTGGCTGCAGAGCACCCAGGAAGGAATTGGCCATTCAATTTGAGCCTTCAAATGGGTAGGCATGGTTCCTCTTGAAACAAAAACCAGCCCTTCTGCATGTTGTGTCTGGCTGCTGAGCTTGGGCTGGAGAAGGTCATGGAGCCCGTGAGATGGGAGCTTCTGCTGGAAGAACTGGTTTTGGCAAACCAGAAATCTCCATGCGAAAGTTGGGGTGGGGAGATGGTGGTGATGCCACATGGGTTCTGCAGGTCAGTGGGACATCTTGGGTGGGAGCTAGTGACAGCTTTGCCCAAAGAGCTCTCTGACAACCAGCAGCTCCCTCTGCTTGTCTCCCCCTCCCATCGAGCCAGTGGAAACTGCTCCCATGAAATCTAAAAAGCAAGCACTGCAATACTTGTCTTTTTGTTGTGAATAATGTCAGGCCTTTTTTCTGCGAGCGCTATTGAAGCAGCAGCTGTATTTCACCCAGCTGGCAGTGCTCGGGGAGGAGATCAAGTGTTCTCAGCAAAGCTGGGCCAGATCTATGGCGGGGGGAAATTGGTATAATTCTGGTTGATCTCAGTACTGAGCTGCTTTACACCAGCTCTGTACTGGGGTCCCAGACTGAGGCCTCGGGCGGTTTTGGGCGGAGGAGAAGTGCTCTTTGGAGAGGTGAAATAGTCACGTGCTCCTACTGGTGTCTGTGGGACCAGGAGGGTGAGGAGCTTGGCTGCTGCTGGGCAGGATTTTGGCTGTGTGGAGAGGTCTCCGAGCACTCGCTGTTGGATAGTCCTCTTTTGAAGCATGAAGAAAAAAAAAAAGGATCCTTTCCTGTGTCTGGGGTACCTGGAGCTGTGTGTGTGTATTGCCACACTCTGCCTGTGCATGCTGCAAGAGCAGAGCACCAGCCCTGCCAAGACATCCGGCACTTCTGGGAAGCGTCCACAGCAGTGTGTGCTTGTCCCGCTGTGCCTCCCTCTGCCAGGTACCACGGGGCAGGCGCCAGCCCTTCCTCTGGGCTTGGGAACAGCTTGTTTGGAACACGGTGGCATGGAAAGTAAAGAAGGCAGGGGCAGATGTGCCCATGGGCATTGCTGTCCCATCTCCCTGGCACGAGCAGGAGTCGTTCTTCTGGCACTGCTGCCTGCAGACACCTGTCCCTGTGCTGCTGGAACCCTGGGATGAGCAGGACCCCCATGCACCAGAGTGCCCCATGTTCTCAGCCAGACCCCTGTCCTTTGAAAAGAAGGGCTTGGGCAGCAAAGCTTCATCAATTAAAATAGTGTCTCCTCTGGATCCTCAGCTCAGCTCTCCTGTCTGTCTGCTCTGTTTTCCCACTAATGGGTAGCTCAGCACGAGAGTGGGATGAGAAGGATGTGGGGGACTGGAGAAGTCTGGGGGGAGCTTGAGGGAAAGGTTTGTTTGTTTTGATTTTCTCTTTGGGCCATTTGTTGTATTCTGGTCATGAGGAAACATGTGATTTCTCTCCGTAAGAAAACCCTGATTTTTTATTTTTTTTTGTAACTTATTTTGTTGTTTTTTGTGGTTTCCATGTCCCTCCCCCACAACCCCCCCACCCCGAGATCTGGTTCTTAGACCTGAGGGGACCTTTGCCATCAGAGGTTTCCCCCTCCTTTGCACCTCCCTCCACCCCTCACTGAATAAACAAATGCCTCTGTCCTGGCTGTGCTGTTCCCAGTACCTGTGCTATCTGGTTCCAGCTTGCCAAATCTGCAGGGGTTGAGGTGGCTCCTCCAGAGCAACATGGATGTGCCCTCAACACGTGGATGTGCTCAGTGCAAGTGGAAACAGCAAGTGGAAACAGCAGTGACGGGAGCAGTGGGGGTGAGAGGAAGGCACAGAATAAATCATGCCCATGGGTGGCTTTTGCTGCCTGACTTGGTTTCTTTCTCCCAGGACCTGCCCAGAGTTTACTGTCTTTCAGGTTTCTGCACCATCTCTAGGCTGGGTGGGTATGCTGGGCTCATGGCTCACTTGCATGGGTCTGCTTTTCCAGTGCTGTTGACATCTGCTGATCTCAGACTGCTTTCCAACCATTAAATCCTATGTGGCAAGAGAGAATTAAAGGAAGGGAGGATACCTCGAAAAATTTTTCCTCCACCCTCCATCCTTCCCAATTTTTTCCCTCTTGCAGAGATTGGGAGGAATATAATTTTGCTTGCCCTAGGGGTAAATGAGGTGCCATTTAATTGTCTATCACCATGTTGGAGTGGGGGCTAAAGGATGTTGTGTTTGGCTGTTGACACATGGCACTTGAGGCAGTGTGGTGCTTCCTGCATTGCAGCCAAGCCCATGTGGAGGCTGCAGCTCTGATTGGAGTGGGATTTGGGCAAGGTGCGTTCCTCCTTGCTGCCTGGATATGGGATGCTTACACAGGCTGAGGATCCCTGCAGGAGTGGCTGGGCACAGGGAATTTCCCAGAGGAGGAGGAGGAGGACCAGGAACCGCTGAGTAACGAGGTCAGGCAAAGAGTGAGCTCACTTCTGCAGTCTGTCCTCAGCGGGAGGGATGAAATTATTAACTTGGTGGGAAGGTTGGGGAAGCACAACACGTGGGAGAAATCTCTCACCCACCATTGGGGTTGTTTTTCAGCTCTTTTTTTTGAGTCTGGTGCTGTTTTGCAGGTGGTGAGGCAGAACACTGCTCTGCAAAGCAGCTCTGTATTTAGAAGCAAAAGCGAGGCATAGGATGCACGTTTTTAGCATCCCAAATGCATTGTGATCAAAGGCAGTTTGCAAGGAAAATGATGGTTATTGCTACTTCCCAGAGTGCCAGAGCGGCCTGGGATCTGAACAGCCACATGGTGCATGACCCTAGTGAGTCCTGGCTTGGCTTCTACTGCTCTCCTGGGACAGGGATAGGGATGGCCAGGAACTGGGCTGCCCTGGAAAAGGTATCACAGCAGGGCTGGAGCGGGAAGGCGTGAGCTTCCATCCTAGTCCAGCTCACGGTGCCCAAACCACCCAATGGTGCTGAGAGCAGCCAAGCAAGACTCAGGCAGCAAAGTCCTCCATGGATGGGCTGTCCTTTCCTTTTCAATGTTCCCAGATGAAGTTTTGTGAGTTTTATGGAGTTTTTATGAGCTGCAGATGTTTAGTATCCAAGGGCCATTTTTTTTCCCAGGTGGGCTTTTTCTAAAGCAGGGAATCGAGAGCGTGAGCGAAGTACATGATAATATTCTAAAAGTGGACATATTTTGCTGTCCCTAAATGTAGCTGTTGTGCCAAATGGAGATTTATTTCTCAATGAGATCATCTGCAGGAAGATGGATTATAATAGGGTTGTTGTGGCTGCTGGGCTGGTTTTGGGTGCTGGGCAAGGCAGTGTTTGTCAGGAGAGGTAATACCTTTGTTAGACACACCGGATCGCTGGGAGAAAAACAGGTGACCTGCTGGCACATGGGAAAGAAACCAAGAAATGTGTAAGCAGAAACGTGGCCAGCTTCAAACTAAGTATGTGAGCTAGCTCTGCTCCTGGTCTGCCCATGGTTTGGAGACTTCGTGCTCCATCTCAGACCTAAGATGGATTTGTGCCAGCATCTCTTTGGGGTTTTCCCAGCTGTCTGGCTAGAATATAATCCCTTTCCCTACAGACTTTAAGGACTTGACACTTGTAGTTTATCCATCTTAACTTTCCTATGTAAACAAGGCTGAAAGAGAGACGTGTAAGGTGCTTTTCACAGCTCCCCACCCCATGGTGTTGGGAAGGGGAGTACCGGGTGGGAGGTGAGCCTGGCTCTAGGGCAGACAGGCGGAGAAGGAGACAGGACTCTGCTCCAAGAAGGATTAATTGAAACACCTGATCAAGCAGATAGGAGCTAAATCCTGCCTGGATCACTCCTGGCTCCCTTGCTCTGCTCCTGGCTTGGTGTTTTCCTTAGGGAAAGGTGGGGGTGGTGAACCCGAGCCGGCTGTGTGATGCAGCATCTGGGAAACGCTGCTGGAGGCTTTCTCTGGAAAAATGACTCCGCCTCGTAGGTGTCACAGCAGGGCTGGGGTGAAACAGGGAGCAGGCAGGAGGAACAAAGACACCTTTGTCACGGTTTGCCAGCCCTGCAGAGCTTCCTGGCCCCATGCCATTAAGGTGCCTGGCTCGCTACCGAGGTCTGGGGGAGGCTGGCTGAGCAGCCAAGAGCTTCCCAGAGCCGGAACTTGGTGGTAGTTGCTCTCTCACCTGGAAAAGCAGCCTCTCTCCTGGCAGCAGCACAATGGGGCTTGGAGGAGATAACCCTCGAAACTGCTGACAGGGCTGGCACCTTCCCTGCCAGCCCACCCCGGTGAGGTGGAGATGCTCATGGCAGGATGGGTGACCCTTTGAGGTACCCCTGGGGTGACGCTGGGTGGGCAGGGGGGTGCAGGCATGGCCGTGTAGCACGGAGCGAGTGGGCACAGGCAGGATTCCTCCGGGAACAGGGTGAGCGTCACCGCGTGGGCCCGTGGTGGGTGGGCACGGTGCCAGCTCGGTGCTGCCTCTAATCACCAGCACTCTGACCTTGGCCAGAGATGCCCTTGGTCCAACCTGGTGCCAAACCAACCTCCGGCGTGCAGAGCCACCCCCTTGCCAGGATGAAAGGAAAGCTCGGGGATCCAAGGTGTGGGCATCGGGACTGTATCCTTTGCTCTGGAAGGGGAGGAGTTGGGTCCCTCCAGGTCCATGAGGCACCCTTAAAAATCCCAAATGCTACCCAGGGGATGGAAAAATCCCATCCCTTGGGATCTCCCAGCAGCTTGTTACACCAGCATGAAACCGACTTAAAACCCATCCCCTTTTTGAGGGCAGGAGAGGATGCATCCCTCCTTAAGCCCATGTTTTTTCTCTGGTTCATTGCCACAGGGCAGGTGGGAAAGAAGATCTGCTGGTGCATTCCCCCTTCCCCGTGATATCATTCCAGTCGCACATCGCTGCTCCAGGTTTGGAAAACCCCTGGGACTGCGAGAGTTAATTCTTCATCCCAGCTGCTTTCCTCCTAGAGCTCAGCAGGAAGAGGGATTGTGCTAGGCAAGGGGCACCACTGCGTAGGGGGAGGAGGGGAGGAAAAAAAAAAAGCTTCGTGTTTAGACCTTTTACCTAATTTCCAAAGTTTCAGACCTGAGGGCCATAGCAACAAGAGCTGCCGGCGGGTGTGATTGGAGGCTGTGGGCTGTGCCGGGCTGCCCTCCCAGCTTCCCAAGCAGCATCCCCACCGATGGGACACAGTCAGCATCGAGGCCAGTGTTGGCTTTCTGCCTCCCCTTCCCCAGGGGGAAGAGCTCAAGGCATGTGGGCGGGTGTTTGTGGGTTTGCTGGGTTTTTTTTCCCCCAGCTGATTGTCTTTGCTCATTTTAAATATGTTTCCCCCGATTTCTATGTGTTGTTTACAAAGTTCTTGGCACTTGTGAAATCAGACGGCATCCAGGAGGATTCTCATGAAGACCTGCCCAGAAATCCATAGGGTGGTACAAACCCAGCGAGGTGTTGTGTATATTTGTATAACCACACAGAAGTGAGATGGGATGGCACTTTGCAGCTACAGAGCAGAACTTGGCCCAGAGGAGCTCGAGTCAAAAAACACTTCCCTTTTACCAAGGTCAAATAAGCCTTTGCAAAAATATCGGGGCTTCCTAAAAACCAAAAGCAAATATGTGATTCTGGGCAATAAAACTGCAAACTGTTCTTCTACGCCTATAGCTTACTAATTCTCCTTTTGGTTTTATTAGTGGGGTTCAACCATCATCTCCAAGCACAGTCCATCCTGGAGAAACATAGAATCATAGAGTATCCTGAGTTGGAAGGGACCCAGAAGGATCACTGAGTCCAAATCCTGTCCCTGTACAGAACAATCCCAAGAACCCCACGATGTGCCTGAGTGCGTTGTCCAAATGCTTCTTGACCTCTGGCAGGCTTGATGCTGTCTCTACAGGAAAAAAAAACCCATTGGGACTTAGATGTGCTTCCCATGAGTTTTTTGAGCATCAAACTCTTCAGTTATCCCTCAGTAGCACTGCAGAGCTGATGCAGCCGTGGGCTCAGTTTCTGCAGGTCATTGAGACCAAATCAGCTCAAGTCTTCCAGAGCTGCTCTTTGGGCAGAATCACATCTTAATCTGCAGTTGTGAGCTTTTCTGGCAGCACTGAACCTGTCACGGCAGAGAGTGATCAGTAAAAGGAAGGAATAAAAGTGGTTGAAAGGAAAAGCACTTGCTAAGGAAAAGATGGGGATTGTAGGAGCAACTGAGTTGATGTAAATCAAGCTGACCTGTATTTCCCAGATCTTCAGGATCACTCAAAGCTTCGGCAGAGCAGGTAAGCTTGATTATGTCTGTGTTATGGTTCTCTTGTGCAGCAGGGAGCATCTTCCCTCCATCCTTCTTCTTTGATGAGCCACAAGTTTAGCAAAACATATGCTTAAGCCACTCGCTGAATCCACTTAATTCTCCTTATGCTGGCACCAGGTTGTCTTTGTCATGGGGAAAAGCTTTTCAGCATGGAGCTGGCTGTGTTTCTGCTCTTCCCAGCTTGCACATGGCTGTGCATGTTTACAGTTCCTTTCCTATAGAGAAGCACATATTTCCATGTGTGTTATATATTTATCTTCCAATCAGAATTAGTATTTAGGAAAAAAGAAGGACGACATACTCCAGTAAAAGCTACCTTTGTGTTTTCTGGAGGCTTGCTGTGCTCAAAGCTTTCTGTGCATCCCCATAACATTTGAACCCTACCAAGAACAGTGAAACATGGTTCGTCCCTAGGGAGTTCTGTGCAGAGAGGATCATCTTCCCCAGGATTTTAATAAGCCATGAAATTGGGTACTCAGCTGCGTATTAAAAAATTGCAGGTTTTAGTCCATTCATCTTAAAGGTCTATTGTGATATTTCTATCCTTCGGTGCCCTTTGAATGTCAGGTTGTCTCTCCAGCCATATCCTACTCCAGTGCTTGTCAGCCAGTGATTCCCTACCACCCCCTCTCCCTTCCACTTTATATATAGGGTACTTCTCTCACAACACGGGATTTGTGCAGAAAAGCCTTGGAAACTTGGAGCATCACTCTTTTCCCAGGGGTACAAGCCCAGCAGAAGCATTTCCCTTGCAGACATAGAGCAGACAACAGCTGGATTGCTTACTTGCATTCAACTTTCGGTTCTTAAGGAATCATTGGAATATGAATAGGATCCTTATCAAACTAGGTTCATCCAAAGGACAAGGCCGTCTTAATTGTTTGCAGAACTCCAGCAGATAAACAGCATTCCTCCTGATTCCTTATTTGCCTACTTTAACTCCAGTGGCCAACTCAAGCAGAGGTGGGGCGTGGTGGTGGTGACAGCCTTTGGCAAGTGCCTGGCTTCCCAGGTAGTATGATCAAGCACTGTGGAAACAACTTCTGCTGGAGCCTTTAAATTACGGATTTGGGAGGAAAAAAAACATGCCTATAACATCTGGGGGTCTAAGTGTAGAGGGGAGAGCTGCTGTGAGCAAGGCTTTTTTCCTTGAAGCCATTTGCTGTGCTCTGCAGTAAGGTGGGGGGAGTGGATTGCAATTGTGGTGATGAAATAGAGGTGGGGGGCTTGGCTCCCTTCCTGGGCAAGGACTGGCATCCTAAAGCTCAAGGGCTGGAGTACAAGAGGCCAGAAGCTGTAAGGGCTTTCTGTGCCCCAGGAAAAAAGCAAGTGACACAGGGCACTGCCAGAGCTCTCAACACCTGACCTCTCCATCCCTTCTGGTCGAGCTCGTCATCTGCCCAACAAGGAGAGAAAAATTTTGCAAGCATCTCCCTTTCTCTTGATGCAGTCTGGATGGCCAAAACAGGGTGTTATTCCGACCAGACTGCCTTGCCCAGCCATGGCTGCTCTCCGGAGCATGTCTGGATGGTTTCTTTGCCAGGGATCTGCCCTGTGAAGCACATCATTGCTGGGGCTGGAGGCTCTGAGGCTGAGCTTGCAGGGAAGGAAAGGCAAGTTAATGTTGATGCTGGCCAGGCTGCTGGCTCAGCAGAAGAGCTCATGTCTGCAAAACTTCAATCTGGGGCTAAATTTAAACACCAAAATGTAGCATTTAGAAGCCCAGAGAATAGCCCAGCCCTCGTCTCCGGTGGCTTCCTCCAACCAGCCCTCCCTTTGGCAAGGAAGAAGCTTTTGTTTCCCTTGGACTCCAGGCCAGCTTGGAATAATAACCCCAGCAAAACCCTCCCTGCCCCAGCACAATGAAGCAGCGCTCTCAATTCCCAGATGTGCAGGAGGGAAGTGTCCAGCATGTCCCCTCCTGATGCTTCCCTTCCAGATGTGGAGTGGCAGGGAGCCGGAGACAGCCCGTTGCCAGCCAGGAAGTGGGCTGAAGAGAGGATAGTGGAGTTTTCCCTTGGAAACCCTCTGGATCTCACTGCTGTGACTAAGAGAAGTGGTTTGGGATGCCCTGCCAGCTATTCAGCTGGTTTGCCACAGCTCGAGTGTGCTCCATGCTGCAGGGAGGAAGTGCCTCTCCAGCAAAGGTGAGGGTGCCTTCCCTCCCAGGTGTGTCTGCATCCTTGGGGAGCCCTCAGTCCGCATCTTTTCATCCTCAAACAGCTCTTGATCCTCATCATTTCCTCCTGAGCCGCACCAGTGGGGCGGGACTCTGTTAAAATTCCTGTGGGCAACTTGATGGGACAGAGACCCATCACCGAGAGACCTATCCCTCTGCTCAGTCCTCACGTCCCAAGGGCAGGGCTCAACAGGGCATGAAGCCTTGTGCCAAGGTCATGACTCTCAAGTGAGCTGTGGTGTCCCTGTGGGATGAATTTGGAGACTGGAATCCCCCCTGGAATGAGGTGGGGGTGTTTCAGGTTTAACTGGCCCAGGAAAAGTGACTTTTAGGGGAAATGCCCTGGGCAGAGGGGTTTGGGCAGCACAGGAAGGGGCTGCCCATGGGCACAGCTGCCTCTCGTGGTGCCAGTGGGTGACACAAGCCAGGGCACCGCATCGCGTGACCCGGGTTGGCCGTACCTTCCCGGTGGAAAATTCCTGCCCGTGGGCAACATCCCTCTGCCTTTATTTTTAAGCAGTTCTCTAAGGACACAGGGAGATAATGGGTGCTGACAGGGGCCTGGCTGCTAACTGGGCTTTTGCCAGGGCTTCCATGATATTTGTAGTTAGAGGAAGGTGGGAGGGGGTTGGCGGAGGACGAGGACAACAGCACACAGATGTGATGGGAGAGACAGAGCTTGCAGAGGAGCTGGGGATCTCCGAGGAGGTCACAGGGAGCGATGCTGATGCTGAAAGTCAGCATCGAGATTACTCATATCCGTGGCATCAGCGTGGGATCCCTCCCAAGTCATCGCTGTGCTGGGAAGGCTGGAGACAGGGTGTTCCCGTCTGTGGGATGGGGATCCAGACCCCAAACAGTGTCAGAGCTGATCCATCACCACGTGGAAACAATGCTGAGTATTGGAAGCAGTCACCTTAAATTTGGGGGTGCTCGTGGCATTTTCCTGCAGTCCTGCAGAGGCTCTCTGCTCCTCCTTTTCACATCTTTCCTTTCCCTTTTTCCTTTTCCCTTATTTTTATGCAGCCATATGTGTTCCCAGAGCTCACCCAATGGGGTGGATGCTGACCTGACCCTTGGCAAATCCAACCCTTTATTTAAAAAGCTTTTTTTCTTTGCCTAAATTGAATTTTCCACTCCATAGCAAAGGTACTTTGCTTGGCTCTTTGTTTACAAGGGAAAAATGCATACCAGAAAAAAAACAGGAGGTTTAGGTTAACTTTCAGCTTGAAGCTGTTTTGCTTGCCATGAAGGAATAGTGCAGGTGTCTCAAGTCAAATGCTCCAGGGGTCTTTGCAAGATTAAATCTTGTAGTTTGTCTTTCTGAATGTGTAAAAATATCCAAGGGAAACCTTTGCCCTGGTGGCAACTCAGTACAGTTTCCAGTCTATCTCAAGAAGAAATCTTGAATAAAAATAGAAAGATGTGGACACACAAGACCCTCTGAAAGATGTAAACAATCTGTCTTTAAGAAGGGACGTTTTTAAAATTAATCAGAAAGCAAGGATATCAGGAGCCCCATGGAGATGTTGGACATCATACTGAAAGTCATGAGGGTAGTTCAGGTGGGGCACCAGGTAAAGACCAGATGTGGGTGATGCTGTTCCCAAAAGGGAGACAGAATAAATGATTTATAACAGATTGTAAACCAGGGCTGTGCTCTGCCTGGCTATGGAGTGGCTTATTGCTTAACGCCAGTTATGGGGTCCCCATCCAGAACATCTGCAAACAGATTCCCCAGCAGTGATGTATCCACCCAGTTCCAGCCCTTCTGCCCAGTGTCCCACCCCACTGCAGTGGCACACCAGCGAGGTCCCCAGTGAAGTGTTGTCTCCAAGGGGAAGATGGTAGTCCAGGGGCTATCTTTCCAAGTCAGCTGGCCCAGATATGAAAGAAAAGCAGTGGTGGCACCTACCAACCCAGCAACTGCCCCCTTGAAATCTGCTGGCAGGGAGAAGAGAGGTTGGTAGGGCTGCAGAAACAGCCTGAACTCCACAAATGGATACCTTCAGGTGCCTGTGCAGGGAAGATTTTCAGGCTGAGCTTCTGGGTAGCAGAGTTCAGTGTCAGAGGTGTGCAATGTGTGTCCATGCATGGCCTGGGGGAGCCAGGAAAATCTTCCTGCTCTGTGCCTGTCTGCCTGATGGAGGGAAGGTGTTGCAGCACGCTCAAACCCCAGTGCCATGAGGCTGGAGACTGCTGTCCTGATGCCTGGGTTTGCAAGGGATGCTCAGACTCACACCATGTTTCCCTGCACAGGTAAAGGGCTCATATACCACGTAGAGAGTCTGGACTCCCAGACTGTATTCACCTCAGAATATCTGGCTGGGGCTCTGGTGTCACCTGAGCAGCCTGATGGCACAGGATCAGAGGAAACCTAGGATTTGACCACCCCATTGGAGGTTCGGAGACCTTCAACATCTCTGGCAGGGCCACCACCTCTGCTTTAAATTACAGATGGAAAAAGTCAAACAGGGAGGGGAAGGAGAATTAAAAAAAAAAGGAAGGGATCAGCCCTGTGCCGGAGACGGGAGGAGGAGGAGGAGGAGGAGGGATGGGAGGGGGTGGCTGGTCCCTGCCAGCCGCTTGGGCAATATCGGCGGGGATCACGTGCGGAGATTTGCTTTCGGCATAGCCCGCATGCTTGTGCGGGACGGGGAGGGGGTGTGAAAGCAGCTCCCACTTCCAGGAATCCTCCCGGCACAGGATACGCGGCGGGGAGCTGGTAAACATGATACAACCGCTGGCCTGTAACTCAATCGGCTCCCTGCATTAGCTGCTCCCCACCCGGGGACCTCGCCAGCCTGGTGGCTTCTCGGGGTGGCAAGTGCACGGGACAGCGTGTCCCGGGGCATGCGGCGTCACCAGCGGGGGGGCGGGAGTGATGGGAACGGTGGGGGGAGCTTGCACTTTAGAGTCTGAAGACAGGGAATCTTCTTCAGCCCAGGGTGAGAGGATATTCCTCGGGAGCAGCCTGGGTCCAGCTGCTGCTCGCAAACCCTCTCAGTCAGAAATAGCCGCTTGGCTGAGGAACAGCCCTCTCCCCCACGTTCCCCTTCCCCACCTCTCCGTCCCAGCGGCGGCAGGAGCTGTGCATAACATCCCGCACCCATTGAGAGATAACACCCCCTCCCCTGCTCTGCCATTGAGAGATAACACCCCCTCCCCTGCTCTGGCTGCCAGCACGCCTCGAGCAGCTCCTAATCTGCCTACTCGCAAAAATACATCTCGCTTGGGCTTTTTGCCCCCCCCCCTCCCCTGCCTCTCGGGAGAACTTGTTTATTGCTGGGTGCAGGGAAACCGTGACCTCTGCTGCCTGCCGTCCCCTTTGGCTCCCTGTCCCCGGGAGCGGCAGGGGGCCGGCTGGGGACATGCGAGGGGACACCCGAAGGCAGGGCAGGGCGCCTGGATATCCGGATACGAGAGGAGAGGGGTGGGAAGGGGGTTTTGCAATAACAGCACGTCATATGAATTAGACCAGTGTTGGTCTTTGGATAGTTTCTGTTAACAACATCCACGTGGTAACTGAGTATGGATGATCCCAAGTGGGAGAGCTGGGGAGACGTGGGGAGGTAGGAATGGGGCTGAAATGAGTTAATGTGGACCATAAAGTCATGCAGGTGAAGGTGGGAAAGAAAAGCTCCTGCTGGTGCTTTGGGGCTTGTCTGGAGTGGCAGAGGAGGGGATGGCTGAGGACAAGGACACCATGAGGGTGGGATGCTCTCAGTGGGTTGGGACATGCTCCCCATGGCACAGGGGACTGCTGTGCCCCCTGCACCCAGCCTGGCCTGCCTGCAGGAGGCAGCTTTGGATGAGAGGGGCAACAGGGTGCTCAGAGGGATGGGAGAACCCAGGGGAGATAGGACAAGCTTGGCTGGTCTGACTTAGCAAAGCAGGGAGCATGAGGGACACACAGAACCTTCCTGCTCCTAACCCCATGCCCAGGTCTCCAGCAAATTGGCCAAGACTAGGGAAGAACAGGATCTGGTTCTCTTTTTTTTAGCCCTCAGCTTAATTTCTTTCAGCCAGGGAGGCAGGGCCTGGCCGAGCAGCCCTCTGCGGGAAACAGGGTGGGTTTTGTACCGCCCACTGGTTTATTTGTATTTTTAGAGCGCGCCACAGGCACTGGGTCACTGAAGTGAGTGAAATTCCACCCTGGAGCCTGAAGCAACTCCTCATCCCCATCCCTCTCCTTGGGGATGGACTGGAGTCAACAGCTGAGCTGGGGCTCAAGTGTCCTGGTCACTGCAGTGCCCAGCTGAGGCGAGGGGCAGCTGGGTGGGTGGGTGGGTGCCAGGGCTCTGAGTGGCAGAGCTGGGGACCAGCAAGGCAGCGGGTAGAGGAAAGCCCTCCTGCTGTTATCACTCCTAGAAAAGCCCTATGGGAGTGAGGGTCTGGCTGTTCCAAGCTGGAGACCCTGTTCTGGGGTGGCAGAGGATGCCCAAAGGCTCTCAGTGCAAGTGATCACAGTGGGGGATTTGTTTGGTGGGATGATGGGCACCCTGCACCGAGGGAACTGGGGGTGGTTGGGATGCTGAGATGAGACTGGACAAACTGGAGAGTGGTGGGGAGCTCCAGTATGTCTAGGAGAAGGTCACCAGTGCTGTGCTTGCTCAGTGATGAGTTGGCAACAAGGTGAGTCAAAAGCTGAGGAGGGGGGAAAAACCCAGCAAAGGGGAACGTGTGGGGCTTAATATGGCACAGGACATCTCCTTGAGAACACAGCTCGGGTCACTTCATCATCTACAGCAGCGAGTGATGCAAGGGAAGCATCTCGCCAGGGCTTGGGCTCAACAGGGAGTGAGTCAAGTGGGTGGGAATCTCATCCCTTGAATCACTGCTGACGGCACTGGCAGCTCCCCCCACCAGCTTTCCCTTGTGAGGGGTGATGGAGTCACAGTCCCCTGGGGGGACTTCAGGGGAAAACCATCACTTTCTAATTTAAATCTGAAATGAAGAGGGAAACTGTCTCCTGGGATGCTGATCCAACCAGAAAGTGTAACAAGAGGTGCTCCCAGGAAGAGCAGCAGGTATCAGATCCCAGCTGTAAGGCAAGCGATTTGCCTGGCAATGAGGACAAGCACGGTGAGCTGAGAGTTGAGTTGTTGTTTGAGAGCTGCACCTCACAAGGTGTGAAATATCTTCATCAACCTTTTCTGATGATCTTTCAGGAGATGATTTTCCCTGCTTGAGCTACCCCAAATACTTGGCATCACCAGGTTCAGGTGGCCCAAGCACCCAGTGATGATCACACATGCAGGGAGCCTGTTGCTTTCATCCAGAGATACACTCACTGATAGGATTTAGCAGGACCGACACTCAGACCACAGCTTGAACCTCAAAAGTTGTGACAGAATCCCTGCAGGAGGGAGCTGAAGAAGAGGATGCAAAGCACTGTTGTTGTTGCTGGAAACAGGCAGGCTTGGGAACTGGGATCTCTTTTCTGGGCCATCCTTTCCTGGTGTGGTGCACAGGATGATGTGATGGGGAGAGGACGGCCTCGTGGGCATGCTGAATCCTTTCTGCCTGTCCATGCTGAGAGCAAGGGCTCCCCTGTGCCTGCACCTCTCCTCCAACACACAAGAGTTTTGGGGTGATTCTTCCCCTCCAATACACAACCCAGAGCCTGCACTTCCTGGTGTCTACTGCCAGTCCATGGCTCTGCTCCGGGGACATCCCCTCTGATGTTTTTTTTCCCCAGGCCTTTTTCTCAGAGATCCACCCCTTTTTTTTCCAAAACAGGCTGTTTCCCCTAATAGCAAGTGCCCAGCAGCCGGCAGCTGACGGCTCAGTTGCTTTGCCTTATGCATAAAACTTTCCACTTGTGCCTTTCATCTTCCCAGTGGAGGAAGCGCCTGCTCTCCCCGGCCTCTTGCCTGCAGAAGCGTGCGGGAAACGTCTGCCCTCCTGTGTTCAAAGTCCCCTCCAAAGAGAAGCCAAGGGTGCACTGACCTCATGGAGTAAATATTTTCCATGACATCTCCTTCGGACATCTCCTCTCGAGCTCTGTACCTATAGCTGAGCCGGCTACAGGTTTGCAGCCAGCTCTGCTGGGGCAGGGCTAAATTCTGCCCTCTCCTTGTTTCCTTACATGTCCCCATACAATGTCACCACCTGAAGGTTTCAGTGACCTCCCTGGACCCCCCTCCAGGGACTGCGCTGGCCAACGAGGTGTCCCACGGACCAGTGCTGCTCCCTGGGGACACTGGATCCTGCCGTCTTGCTGTGATGGTTTCTCCAACACTTCCCCTCTCCCGCTCACAGCTCTAACACGCCTGTGGTCATGAACTGCTGCCAAGCCAGCTGGGAACTGGAGCCAGCAGCCTTGGAGCAGGCGCGAAGCATCCGTGGGCCTGAGGTGGGATGCAGGGAGGTTGTTCTGAAGTTAGGAACAACTTGTCACCAGGCAGAGAGGAGAGACACTTATTGACTCCGTATCCTTGCTGCTCACCCAGCTGAATGAGAAGGGGAGCACAATCCAGCAGGTGTTTTCAACATCCAGCCTCTCACTGTTTGTGCTGTACAGAGTTCTCCCTCCTGACAGTGTTCTTCTCAAGGAGACAGTCACATCTGGCACCGATCCCCGGCGGGTCTTGGCAGCTGGATTCGCAGCACAGGTGATGCAGAGCCCAGGGCTCCTCATGGTCAAGGTCTGTTTTACTTGCAACCACAAAAAATCAGTGTCTTTCCCCCACCATTGGCTTGCTAAGACAAGATGCTGTGGTCATTCTCTGTCATTCTCCTGCTGGGGCTTTTCAAACCGTGTGCTAAGTCCCAGCTCCAGTGCAGTCTCCTGAGGGGGACTGGGGCATTTCATGGATTGGATTCCTTAGGACTAGATCCCTCTCACCGCCCCTCTTGTGGAACAGAGAGAGAAAACACAATATGCTGTCAGGAAATAATGCCAAGCATATGCCACACAGCAGGAGGTGTCAAAAGATGCTCCCTTCAACCTCACAGGCAGCTGTGTGCCTTCTGCATTAGCCATGCAGAGAAAATTACTCAAGCAATTTGATGTGGGTATTTCATAGCCCTTTATTTCCGGGGGCAGGTTTCACCTACAGCAAAGGTGCCTCTGCAAGTGAGGCAAGGAGAACAGCTATGCCTGTTCTCTGGTAGCTCCTCCCCATTTTGTATAAGAGATACCAGTGTTTCCCAGTAAGAAGTGCCATTCTTACCTACAGGGTTGCTAGTGCTAGATTTAAAATGAATATTAAATATCTATTAACCTGGGTGGGTTTAGGGCTTTTTTTTTTTTTTCTTTTTTTGCCAGATTTTTTTGTTTTAAACAGCTCTCTTTTTGGCAGACAGGGAAGTGTCTTACACTTTCTCCACAGCTTGCCTGGTGGTAGCTTCACAGGAATGCTGAAGGATACAGTGGAGTGCTTGGCTGGACCTGGGCTGGACCAGCCTGTGATTCCATATATTATCCTGCACCTGCTGCAGAGCAAGTCATGGACCTCCTCCCTTCATCCCATGCTCCTGAAGAAATGTGTGTGTCCACTGAGGTTCCCAGCACTCCCCTGTAGCTGTGAGCCACAAAAGCTTTGAATGTGCAGGACGCTGTCAATGAGCTGTAAAAGGGGGTGAGCTCTGAAGATGCACGTGTCAATGGCACATTTCTGCACCTATTTTTGTCTGCTCCTTGGAGAAGACATGTATCTTTCCTCTTCAACAAGTGCTGTGCTCCTCTGCGCAAAACCCAGGGTGGATATCTGTTCCTGGGAGGATGCAAAGGCACATCCCACCTGAAGGTGACAGCTCAGTGTTGGGGAAATGATTCTCTGCTGGAAGTGCCTGCCTGTTGGACACAGCAGAATTTTCAAGGGGGTGGGTGTTGCATCATATATTGGAGGTTGACTTTTAGCTGGATGTATAAATCTTGGCCTTCCCAAGGCCCGGGTCTTCCCTGGGACCGCTGCTCTGTCTCTTTGCATTTCTGGGGAGAGGAAACTGCAGCTCACCTCTCCGCAAGCACAAATTAGTTGGGTTTTGTTGCTTTGTGGGTTAGTGGTTTTTTTTTTACTTTTTTGGGGTTTTGCATGTTCAGTTTGAACAATAAAACATCTGTTCCTGAGCCCGGCAGCTGGACCAAAATGAAATGACGTTAGCATCAATTATCCTCCGGGATGGGGAGGCTGGCGGGAGAATGGTGCAGATTTCCTTAGCGCTGAATAGCAGATGAGAACAACAGCTTGGCTCAGTGGCTCGTGTTCCCATGTTCCCAGAGAGCCTCCAAACAACCCACCTGCTCGAGCCCTCATGTTGGTGCCACTGCTCTGGGTACCACAGTGCGCTGTGGGGTGAGCAGGGGAGATGCTTTTGCAACAATTGGGGAATAAACCCCATTTTTCGTGGAAGGGCTTATGGATACTGAGGTGGCAAAGATTTTTCCGAACGCACCAAGCATCAAAGTGATTTTTTTTTCAGTGTGCACCCTCCTCCTGCAGGGCCAGCACGAAGAGGCCCCAGTGGAGACATCGCCTATGGTGGTGGGTGCAGGCATCCAGCCTGGAGCAGAGCTGGGGTTCACAGAGGGATGGGATGATGCAGAATCACGTTCCCTGCGTACAGAAAGGGGCTATTAACAGGGAGAAAGGGGGGAGCGATGGAGCACAATGGCTGTGATTTGTTGGCAGTCGCCGACCTACAGTCCCTGGCAGCACCTCAAAGCAGCTGTGAAGTGCCAGTCGGTGGCGATGCTTCGGCGCGTGATGTGGGGCGCCTGACCCTGGCGTAAGGCTGGGACACGGGCTGGGACACGGGCTGGGACACGGGCTGCCCGCTGGGGAGGGCACTGACCCGGCTTCTCCTCCCTGGATGAATCCCAAGCGTGTTTGTGACAGGCCGAGTGCTCCAGGGACATGGTGGCTTGGGTCCCATCCTGTCCCATCCTGAACACGCTCACTAAAGGCAGGTTATTTCCCTGCATCCCAGTAGCACAGAGAAAACTGTGACTGTGGGAAAACTGAAGAAAATTATCAGGCAGAAGCATTTTTATGAGCGAACTGCTTTGTACCTGCGCAGCCAGATGCCTGAATAACTTAATGCAGGCTTCAGGAAATAATTTCAGCTGCTGCAATTTTAAATCCTCTAAAATAGCTTTCCTGTTCCCTGGAGAGCTGTGAATTTTTTAGGTCTGACAACTTCCAGCACCCTGCAGGTGAGGCACAGCTGCTCAGTGGGGCAGGACCGGGGGAAAGTGGGGCTTATGGGGCTCACGTGATGCTCGTCATCATTTTTTGGAAGGGAAGTGAGCGTTTGGGGTGAGCAGCAGGAGAGAAAGAGCTCATTTGGGAATAACAGCTTGCTCCAAAAATCCAACAGAATCAAGCACCCATTTTGTTTGGCTTCTTTCTTGAATGTCATGGGTGATGGTGATGGACTGTGTGTCAGTGTCCTGACTCTGTCCCGGTACATCGGCACTCCTGGGTACACTCCAGCATTGCTGATCATGTGGGAGCATCACCCACATATCACAGAATGATTTGGGTTGAAAGGGACCTTAGAGATCATCTCATTCCCATCCCCTGCCCTGGGGAAGGGACACCTTCCACTAGACCAGGTTGCTCCAAGCCCTGTCCAGCCTGGCCTGGGACACTTCCAGGGATCCAGGAGCAGCCACAGCTTCTCTGGGCAACCTGTGCCAGGGCCTCCCCACCCTCACAGGGAAGAATTTCTTCCTAATATCTAATCTAAGCCTGCCCTCTGTCAGGTTGAAGCCATCACCTCTTGTCCACACCACCCAGCAAAGACACTGCTGATATAAACCTCGTGCTTTCTTGCCTGAGCCATTTGACTCTAATCCCTTATTGCCTTTGGCCTCTAGCCTTGGTTGTATCAGCACTGGGCCAGAACTATTCCAGGTGTCATGTCTGATGTGCATCACCTCTCTGCTCCCAGACTGGGCTCTGCAGGCACTCCTGCCCTGGCCTCTCCTACCAGAAATGGAGTCCAGCTGGGAAAATCCCCAAAACTTGACTCAGAAGAGACTTGGCAGAATTAGAACCAAAAGTAAAGGAAGCTTTGGTTTATAAAAAAAAAATGAAAAAAGATCACTTTGTCCCAAAGCAACTGAACTCAGCACAGTATGTCTATTTTTCATTACTTTTTGTACTGTACTCCAGCCTGTTTTCCCAAGCTTTACAAAAGCAAGTGGGTTCTCGTTCTGTTTTCCTGTCCCATCCTTCAGTAACATGCTGAACTGGCTGGTAGGTCTGGCAAAGGCATTAATTCCTCCCAACATTCAGGTCTTTCTGGCTGTACAAAAATAGGTGCCAGTGCTGGAGGTTGAGTTGATCTCTAGCAGTGAGGAAAAGGCTTTTTGGGTCCTTGGTTTCCCAGAAATTCCCTTCTGGCAGGAATTAATCAGCTGCACATTGGGCAGCCAGGGAGGTGCACATGGCAGCATGGATGGGAAAGGGATGAGGATGGTTAAATCCACTGGCAACTGATTTAACAAGAAAAGCTTTCTTCTCCCCCCAGGGCTGGATTAGGGAAGAGTTTGTCAACCAGACACAAAACCAGGTAATCCCTTTGCGTTGGGGTGAGGTGGGCTGTGCTGAGAGCATGTGGGATGGGGCTGCCTTGACTCCAGGCACCTCTTTCCCCCCCAGCCTGGCAGCAGAAACAGTTTGGGAAGATCCTCTTGTGCATCAGGATGCAGATGTATGGAGCCAAAATAAAGGCTGAGGTCCTTGCACCTTGCCTGATCCACCTGAGGTCTCTCCCTTTCTTCTTTTCCTCCAGTTTGCAGTGGCCTGCTTCTCCCAGCCTTCTTGGTAATCCTAAGGAATAGGAGGCAGATGCATAAATGCCTCCTGAGGAGCTGCATTTTAATCCCTCCCTGCAGCACTGCTCTGGCTCCCTGTAAGCCATCACACCTCTGCAAGGACCGAGCCTCCCATGCATCACCCTTCACTACCCAGGGCAAAATGTGCCCTCAGGAGCACGAGGTGTTTGGAAACAGGGGTTTGTGACACCAGGCAAGCTGGGATATACATCAGCTGCCTATAGATCATCACCTGGAGAAAGCTTTGGAGGGCTGAATGGGAGAGAAAATGTTGAACAAGGCTCAGGAGGATTACAAGCTGTGTGCAATGCAGGTGAATGCCAAGGAAAAAGGAGGTGGGATAGGGGAAGAAGGGAGGAAAGCAAGGCAGGGGCAGCATTCTGTGCACCACACAACATCTGAGACATGGGTGGGATGCCCTGTGTGGGCAGTGACCAGGCAAGGGATGCACAGCTCTGTCTTGTCCCAGAGGCTCTGTGGGACAGCTCTGGAGCTCTTCCTGCTGCCAGGGTAGGGCATAGCTTCAGGCTGGGGCTAAAACTGTTGTAATCACATCTGCATCCCATCTCGGTGGGCTCTCATTCAGCCCTGCTCACCCAGAGGCTGCTTCCACCTCCAACCCAGGGCCAGAATCACTGCCTGGGGTAGCTCGGGATGAAGGAATGGGGGGGCTCTTTGCTTCTGGGGCAGGGAACTTTCCTCCCCCCAGACCCTCCACTCCTTCATTTCAACACACTCACCCACCTCTGGCTTGTTTGCACAGCTCAAAATGTTCCGAGCATTATCAGTGTTTGCACTTTTGCCACTGTTTGTGCTGGTTGCATTTTAAAGGCAATAAAGTCAAGCTTTGTTTGCGTACAAGGAAACTGTATTTTTTCTCCTCAATGCGCCAGAGCTCGCCCTAAAACATGACACCAACCACCCCTGTAAGCCCTGGGCCTGCTTGTACTCCCAGGGGATGATGCTCCTGGGGGAAAAGGGCCTCGATGTGTGCAAACACACGGAGCTCGCACTGTGCATCACCCCATGGCTCTGCCGGCCGAGTTTGAGCCTCACGGGGTGGAGGGCAGCCAAAGCCAACATCCCCCCCTTTCACCTTTGGATGAAGCTGGTGCCAAGGTATCCTGGATCACACAGACCCAGCAGGCCCTTTTCCAAGTGAACTGGCATAAAGCCACTTCACCCCCACCGAGTCCTGGGGCTTACGGGAGCAGCACAGGAGCTGGGTGCTGCTGATGACACGGGGTCCCACCGGTGCAGGGAGGTGACCTCTTGTATGCCCAGCCACCCACAGCTGTCCCCACACGCTGACACCACCTCCCATGTGCCGTCAGCGACACGCTGTCCCCATCCAGAGGTTAAACATTAACAGGGTGGGGCCAGCACAAGGCCAGGGGAGTCTCTGGAGTGGCTTGGGGAAGGGTGTTATTTCTAGAGAAAGCAGTGCTAATAAAGTGCCCTCCACTGTGCTGCCCAGTGACCCTCTCTCCCATCTGGCTGCTCCTCCATCACTGCTCACAGAAAGCCTTCCTCCATCATCCTTCTCTGTTCCCTGTCTGCTTTCTCCACATCCTGGAGTCTGAGCTGCCCAGCACATCACTCCACAGGCAGGATATCACACACCCTGCCTGAGGCTGACCTGGCTGGAGATGCTGCTGGGGTGCTTGCTCACCCTCTCGGGGCGATGCCAACTCCACCACTGCCCCACCGAGCCCTTGGCACTGCTCCAGCACCCTCGTGATGGGGCAGAGCCCGTGGCAAACCCTGTTCTCCACACCTTGGTGGCCTGAGGGTGACCACAGCTGCGTGTTTTTCCTGGAAGGGCAACAACGCTCCTTGCAACCGATCCCTCGATCAAGGCAAGGCATTTTCCCCGCCCCCGGGGCACATGTCACCTCTCGAAAGAGCAGCCGCGATGGCTCAGCACCAGAAACATGCTGTAAACAAGGTGCCTGCCGGCCCCTGGCTCTGCAGGGACACCTGGGGCTGCGAGGGGCCAGGAAAGGCACAAACCTCCCAGCTGTAAGTGGGGTTTAAGCTGGTAAAAAAAAAAAAAAAGAAGAAGAAGGTATGTGGAAAAGGCAAAGCTGTCTCTGGGCTGGAAATAATGGCTTGCTACAACCCAAAATGTGGGCTCTGGGCTGTGTGGCAGCTAACCCTGCCCTCTCCTGGATGCCACCTCGCTGACAGTCAGCCCCCTTTGGAAAATATCTTGGATTTTTAAAAGCTCCCTCTGGCAAAACAGCCTTAGCTGTTTGAGGGGTGCAGCTCACATGGGTCTGCTGGGCCAGGGAAGGATGGTGGCATGGAATCATAGAATCATGGAATGGTTTGGTCTAGAAGGGACCTTAAAGACCATCTAGTTCCAACCCAGGGAAAGGCCTGTCATTTGGTGCATCCTGATGCCTCCTTGGCAAGTAATCACCAATGGCTCCCTGCATTTCCCATTTTATTCATGGGGACCATTTTCCAGACCAGGAGTGAGTGGCTGCACTCTGCCATGTTGTCTCCATGTGTCTCCATCTCGAACAAGGGAGACAGTGCAAAGCAGAGTGAGGCTGTGGCAAAGCCTGGCTGCCTGCAAACCCAGTGCTGTGGCCTCTCAGTCATGCTGAGGGGGTTGTCTGGCAAGCTTGCCCTGGGGAGGAGGCACCTGCTGCAGCTGGAACCCACAGGTCTGGAAAGCATCCCGGGACGTGCCTGGTGCCGCCTGCTCCCACCCAGTGTGGGCTGAGCCGTGCAGGTGGGCACAGGGCACACGCTGGGGAACTCATCCTCGCCCAGCACAGCCTTGGCTGCGGCTCCTATTCTCCTATTTCCATTCTGCCCCTCTGGAGAATGGAAAATTCTGGAGAATGGAGAATTTCCATCTCTCCCCCATCTCCTGCAACTGCAAACAGCTCTCCCCCGCTCGCGGTCCAGACTGGCATTCCTTGGAGTCATCCAGGCCCAGTGGTGCTTTTTCCTAAGAAACTGTGATGCCAACATGTAGCAGGCGCTGCAGCGTGGTGAGAACAACTCATGGGTCTAATCCTGCCTTAGCCCAAACCCAGGGACTGTGGCATGAGGTGAGCTTGGGCAGGAGACACAATCCAATCCCTGTATTGCATCCCAAACCCTGCAGAGCACAAGGTGACACAAACATACCCACGGTGCTAACTGCTGCCTGTAATCCCAGGATTATGTTTTACTGCTTGTTATATCCTGGTACACTCCCAGCTCCATTCCCTACCCCAGGCCAAACCAGAGCACAGCAGGCTTTGGGATCCTCCTAATTAAATGCTATTATTATTGTTTTTACATCACATTTTTTAATGCAATTTAAAACCAGCCTCCAAACACACCCAGCGTGTCCCTGGGGATTAGAGCAGAGAGCCTGAAAAACTGCCATTGGGATTACTCTGAATACCCCAACACCTCTCTTGGGATGGGTATAAAGAAAGGGCCCATTTTGTGGTGCATCTGGAGCTGCTGGAGTCCATCCTGCAGTCCCTGCTCATCCCAGACAGAGCTGCTGTCTGCAGCATCCATCAAAACACAGGCACCTCCTTGGGAATAGCCCTATTTCATCCCCGGGTCTGGAGCTGCTTATGAAATTATCAGGGCCAGACGAATGGTGATTGTTGTTCCCGCAGATACACTGCACTCCAGGCACCTTGCAGGAGACAAATCTCTGACCCAATAATTGTATTTCTTCTCCTTCCTCCCTCCTTGGCTTCAAATACATGGGTTTAAAATGGTTCCAGATCCCTGAAGAGGTGCTGCTGAGAGATGGGAGGAAAGGAGAGGCAGAGGGCAGCAGAAGGCTCTCCCAGTCCATGGGACCCATGAACCCAGGTGCCTCCAAGATGCTGCAAGGAACCCCATCCACTCATGCTCTCCCCTCCTTTCCACTTCCAAGAGAGACCAGAAACAAGAGGGTCTGCTGAGGTCAGGGAGGTGGGACTGGAGAAAACCTCTCACCAGCTCTTACTGCTCTTCTGCAAACCTTTTCTGCCCGTGGCTTTCTTTCTCTATTTGACTTTACCAGGTCTGATTTTAGTGGATATTTCTGCCTTTTACGTGGCCCAGTACTCAGAATAATTTGGGAGGATGCTTGGTCCATACAGACATCTCCATGAATGATATAAAAGCAGGGTTAAGAGGTATATAAGAGAGAGAAGTGGGGGGATTTGCTTTATACTCCCACTGTGGTCTGTGGGGCACCAGGAATAGGAATTTAGGATCTGCTTAATACAGGATTCCAGGTTTCTAAAAGGCTTTTCAGGTTGTCTTGTGCACAGCCCCACCTTTTGAGCTCAGCTCCTCAAATGATGTTTTAGAAAACACTTCTCTAAAAGGGAAAAAAAACCAAACTAAAAATCCATATGTTGATGTCTCCTACATGGCAGCCGATGGACACGAGCACCAGTTTTCAGCTCAGAAATTCCATCAGGGTGGGTCTCTGCTCCCTCTTCCTCCACGTGACAAAAATTATTCAGATTCTTCTCCTCTAGCAGCCAGCCAGAGATCCTGTGCTGCATGGGCCGAGGAGCAGATGCAGCCCTGGCAGGCAGTCAGAAAAACACCAAGTGAGCAAGTTTTTCTTCTGCCTCCCGCATCTACACCATTCCTCAGTGCTTGAGAGTGTGTGGTGTAATCAGCCTCCATTTGTTTGCATGGATTCAGTTCCAGAAGAGATGGGAACAGAAGCTACAGTAAAGTCTGCTCCTGCTGCTGGGGAGAAAATAGGGATGGGGAAGGTGCAAGTTATTACCGTCTCCTTGAGCCTTCCTCGTTAAGCACTTCATAACTGAGATACCCCAAATAAAGCCTTGCAGGTGCCAAATGGCAAAGGTGCCTCTCAATAGACTCGTTACTGTCAAAACCACAGACGTTTGCTATGATCTCAGCATCCATGAGCTCAGCCTGCTCCTCTGGCTGATTTACTTCCCCAGCTAAAATGTATCACCTTTCCCGACTTCCCATCAGCCAGAGAAGGGAAAGCAAGCTGCATGTGCCTTTATACAGAGCACTACACCCCAAACAGCCTGGGAACATTGGTGAGGCTGTTGGACACCAACCTCATTCCCCCAAAACACAGACTAAGTTATGAAGGATCACAAAGTAAAAGATTTCTTGCTTGGAATGAAAAAAAAAAACAAACCAAAAAACACTTGCTCTAGTGATGAGGAAATGCTCAAAGAAAAACATTGTATTTTTTATTTTTGGATGATTTATGCAGTTGCCTTGGTAACTGCAGTGATGGAGAGTGTTGGTGTGACCCAGGCACCCAGGGCACAGTGCAAATATTGCAGGACAGAACATGGAAGGTCCCTCCACTCTTACCTTTGCACATGGCTGATTCATGCCCTGCTCTCTCTGCCCGGGTACCACTGTGCTGGTGAGGACTGACTCTTTGGGATAACTCTCCATCACCTCCTCATCAGGCCAAGGACAGCACAGGGGGTTTGCTCATCCTCCCACTTCAGCCCTGCAACCTGCCCCGCACAGCCGCCCTGCTCGGACAGGCTGGGCACGCCAAAAACGAGTTGTTGGCAAACAAACACAGACAATTTCCTCATCTCCAAGTGATTTATCTGCAGAAGGAAAAGCTAAGCTCAGCCTTGACGTCCTGCTTTTTATTCTACTCGGTTTCCCAGCCAGGCGAGCCGGGGCCTGTGGAGTTCAGTGAGTGTGGCCGAGGTCAGACCACAAATTAGGGCTCCATCAGCCCCAGCGTGCAGGAGCCTCCTGGCCAGAGGCCCCTGCAACTGATTTATCTGCTGCCTGCTGTTTCCTTATTTTTAGTGCATGTGCTGGAGTTCCTCATTACTCACAAAGAGCTTATTTGGAACTCCGTGTCCCCAGGGACGGTCCTGCCATGCACTGTACAGGATGCCCAGGGTCTCCAAGCAGTGGGAGGTGCCTTTGTGCATCCCACTGCCATCTGTGAGCAGCCAGACACTGAAGAAAGAGCTGGGTTTTCCATTGGTGAGATTGTGGTTTTGGGGCAGCATGGTGGGTGCTGAGTTAGTGGGGGCTCTGTGAGTCTCCCCACGTGTCCTGGGGCTTCAGTGAGAAGGGACAAGCTCCACATGCCTGTGTGACCAGGGTCTTTACCTCAGCCACGACACAGCCTGAGCCTCCATGTGATTCATTTCACCCACCCTTGCTTCCAGGCAACAGGTTCATCTTTGGGACAGGGACTGCCCAGCACTGATACAGCTCTGGCCGTGCACTAACACCTAAAAGCAGCACCACAGCTCATAACGCTGTGATGATCCAAGCACAGCTCCAGCACAGCCTCTGCATGGGAACACAGCTAATTTTAGCTCATCGGAAAGTGCAGTGTGGATGCACAGCCAAAATCAGATGCAGCTAAATAGATCCTGTTGGAGGGGGCTCATTTGCTTAATACTCTTCAATATTCATCATCCTTAAGTCCAGCTTAAGTCCAGGAGCTTTGCTGTGTGTGCCCTCAGGGACATCCTCTGGACTCAAAGAAGATGGACACAAGAAGATGGTGTCCTGACAAGCAAGGACTGTGCAAAGTGGAAGTCAACATTTAGCTGGGTGTTGATCCCTGCCTGCTGCTCACTGTGTTTGAATCAGTGTCTTGGGGGCATTACTCTCCAGGCCCACACAAACACCCTGAATATGGATCAGGAAGAGCAGAGGGGTTGCCTCGCTCCCTCCATGGGCAGAAAGGCTGGCATCCAGTGTCAGGAGGGTGGCTCTGGGACACAGGCTGTGGGACTGGACTTTGGCCAGCTTCTGGAAGGTGTTTACTGCTGCCATAATAACGGCAGCTCAGCAGCTGGCAGCTTCCCACAGAGCCAGCACCCCTGTGTGCCAGGCTGGGGGGGGACAGGGACCCCAATGGGCAAAGCCTGCAGTGGGGAAGGTGGAGAGGCAGCCACAGGGCTCCAGCCCCAAAGACACCCAGATGTCATAAGCAGGTTTAAAGATGTCTTTTCCCAGGACACTGACGGCCGTGTGAACTGCCCCCTCTTCAGGCAGAAGGGTCTAAGATCGTCTTCCTGGGCCTGTTCCCCCAAATCAGAAGATTTCAGTACACAGCACTGCTATCACACACAATTTGAGGTGCAGGGAGGTGGGGGTTTCTGTTTGCAGTGCCATATGCTGCCCTGCAGCCAAAAGGCACCACGACCCCCTGGAAGTGCTGGCACCCACTGGTGATGTTCATCGAGGATTTCTAGGTCCAGGGGACCTACCAGGTCCAGGACTGCAGCCCTTGAAGTTGTAACTTGATTCTGCAGCCCTATAAATATAACCAGAGCACCCTATAAATATGGACAGTGTAAAACAGTAACAGTAACTGCAGCAACAGTCATCAAATGAATTTAAATATAAGGACTATAATCCAGCAGATTATCTGAGCATGGATGGGGAGTCACAGGGACCACAGGAGGAGATGTGGCCATGGAACAGTCCAGTTCCTAGAGAGGTTCATGACGAATTTGCTGTGCCACCTTTGGGCATGGACTCAGCTCCCATGTTGGGGCACAGAGGTTGCTCCATACCTGTTGGGGGCATGGTCTGTGTCTGGTGGTCACTGGAGACTGATCTCTCTCTGCAGCCACTGTGCCCTGTCACGTCACCAGTCAGACCTGTTAACTGCCTGGGAGCTGCACAAAATGCTCAGCTGGTGCCTCCCTGGCATGATCCACCCATCCCTTGGGTTTTATGCTGGGAAGCTGTTTCTTCCCTTTATATAAACTGCCCAAGCAGGGATTCCTACACCAGTGATCAGATGACACCAGGAGGGGGACTGAGGGGTTGCATCTTTCTTTTCCTGCAAGGATCGCAGGTTTGTAGCCACAGAGGAACCTCCAGCAGAGGCTCCTTTCTGTGCAGAATTTCTCCTTTGTCACTTTTCTCCCTCTAAATATTCCTGCTTGCCCCTTTCTGTAGGGTTAGTTGGTGTTAAGGCTTCAAGAGCCTATGAGGAAACATCACCTTCCATCTGAGAAGGAGTGACAGGCCCTAAGACCTCACAGCCCAGTAACACTGACACGGAGTGAACGGATTTAGGATGTAGGAGACACCTTTTCTGCCCGTGGCTCCCTCCTCCTTTTATAATTCAGCTTCTCCCTTATGGCCCACCCTCGGCAGTGTCACCACACAGGAGCAGGCAATGGCCACCCTTTGGTGGGCCTGAGGGTGGAGATCAGCAAAGGAGACCTGGACCAGAGCTGGGTTTTTATGCGTGGATTGTGGTGCGGATCAAGGGCCATCTATTTGGAGCTGATGTCAGTGAGGAATCACAAGGAAAGTAAGTGTCACCTGCTTCTCCAGCAGCTGGAGACTGGCCTGGACATTGTCAGTGGGGCCCAGTCTCCTCCAGGCATTGCCCATGGGCAAGAGGTCTGGGCACAACTGGGAATGAATGGGGAACAGGGAGACTCAGAGGCTTTGCCAGACCTATCTGCATAGGTTACTGCAAGCTTCCAGGGAAGAGGAGCACGGTGTGTAGAGCTGTAGGGCATGGACATTTCTCATTTGCAGCAAAAAACCCACATTTTCCCTTTTTTACTGCTGTAGGAAACTTCATTTGGAAGAAACTATTAGAGCACATTGCCCAGATGGCTCTGCAGGACATGAAAAACAAGGAGGAAGGAAAGGAGCAGCAGGGAAGAGAAGGGCAGAGCAGAGGAAAACCTCACCCCAGGCAGAACAGTGCAAGGGCTGGGGGGAAACTTGCTGCATGCCATTTGCCAGAGTCATCTTTGCAGTCCTGGAAACAAGGGCTGGATCCTGGAAATGCTGCTGGAAGAGAAGATGTACCATAAATTTTAACTGTAAGGCAACCCTGAAGAGGCAATAAATACATCTGCACACACATCCCCATGCCAACCTTCACACCTCTTCCCATTTTGACACCCAGACGTGGTATCTGACCTCTGGGATCAATCCTCTATCACCACAGGCCCCATCTGAGTCCTGTCCAATGTGTCATTTCCAAAGTTCACCCTCCTGTTAATCTTATTTCCCTCTTTGATCCTCCTGCCCCGCCCAGGCTGGTTCCTGTCCGAGTGTCCAGGGCAAAAGGTGGCAATCAGGAGGGCATGGGAATCCCGAGGCCAATGGCAGTGATTTACAGCTCAGACTGCAGTGGCTCTGAGTTCAGGAGGGTGGCTGGAATGGGCAAAGGAATGGGCAGCATGAGATACCAGCCTACCACTAAATAATTTCTACTAGGCACATCCTGTACTCTGTAAATCCTTCTTCCAAAGGATTTAATAAATCCCCTGCTTTTCCCATCCCCCCCAAACCAGACAGTCCTGTGTCTAAGATGGGTCCATCTCTCCATGTCCTCTGCAGTCCACAGCAAATGGGTGAGAGCTCGTCCCAGCGTCATCCTGGTGGGTCCATTGTGCCATTAGCCAAGGAGGAGCTAGGACCTGTCCTGGGAAGGTCACTGCAGCAAGTCAAGGGGATGGAGATGGGAAGAGATGCTTCTCTGGCTCCCAAGTTGCTTTGCAAGGGAACTGGGAGGCAGATGAGAAGCCAATGAGATAAAGGCACAGTGGATACCACACACACCTTAGATCCCATCTTGCTTCCAGTTCCTGGAGGCAAATGGTCTGGTTGACACTGATGGGATCACTCTCTGCTGATCAGCTTCTCCCGAATCTCCTTAGCCCATAAATAAGAGCCAGCATCACAGCATGGCCAGCAGCTCCCAAGACAAAGGGGCAGAGCCAACATCCTTATTCCAACCTGGGTTTTGCCTGCTTTTGGAAGGGAAGAGATGTGAGTGGCTCTGTTCCCCATGTGCACTGAACGGGGAGACTGAGCAATGCCATGAGATGCTGGTGGCCTCAGTGATGCCCCTTAAAATCCTGAGAAAAATGGATGCCCTTCAGGGCACTAGCAGCAGCAACAGGCAGAGTTTAACGCAGGCAGTGCTGCTTCTGCTGCTCTCTCCTTGCTGCTGCCTTGCCTTGAACAGATTTCAAAGCTTTTGTCACCAAAAAAAAAAAAGTGTCAAAGACTCGGCTCTGGAAGAGGGACTAGAGCTAAAAGAGCAGATGCTGTATAGCTCCTCCTTGCTGGGGGATGGCTGGGAAGAGGAGGCCAAGGAAATGAGGGTGTATTTCATGTTGTCTTTGCTATTTGGTGCGATGCCAGAGCACTTGGCAGTGGAGGAGGAGGGGAAGAGTATCTTTGCTCCAAAGAAAACTTAGTCGTTCTTCCAGGGAAGTCTCCTCTGAGATTTGAAAAGTGAAAGGAAGGTCACCCTTGATGCTCTGGACCAGTCACTACCCTGCAGTAGGTACAGCTGGGATCACTGCCAGTGGGGGGGGGAATTACCATAGCCCCAGGGCCATGCCACAGCTAACACCCTTCTAAACATGTTTTCCCTCCTATAACCCTGATTGAGGTGTCCCTCTCTTGCCCACTCCCTGCCTGCCCTTTCCCATTCTCTTGGCACAAAAGGCTGAGCTGCAGCTAAGGTAGCCCCTGCCCTGGCTGCCTCATGAATATGGGGCTGTCCTGCACAAGGAGGACCCTCATCCTACTGCAAAACCCATCCATATCCCTGACCTGAACCTGAGTCAGAGAGGGAATGAGCCCCCCCTCTCTTTTTCCTTTGGACTAGAGAAAAACCAGCCCATTTCCTACCACTGCAGCTCTTGCAACACCCAACATGAAATCCAGCTCTTGAGCTGTTAGTTTGGCCGATGTTTTCTACACCAAGTCCTACACATGTCTGTATCCTACACTGTGATATCATATAGGATGTCCTATATAATGTGCCTGCACCCTACTTCTCACTCCAGCCTGAGTCTGAGTGAGCAGGTGCCTGGGAGGACCAGTTTGCCCAGTGAATGCCATAAAGAGCCCCGGGGGCAGGCAGCACTTGCCCTCTCCCTGGCTCTGCACCCGTGGGTGAACAGGGCAGTGTGTTTGCTGGATGAACCTCTGTCCTATGATTCAGTCTACCTGAAGACTGTACCTGTCCTTCACCTGTCTGAAACCAGCTCCACTCTCCAGCCTGTCCTCGCTGGCAGGGCCCTGGCTGCTCTTCTGCCACCATGTGGGCATCATGTCCAAGGGTGTCATTCAGAAGGGCTGTATAAAGCCTGGGGCTTTGAATCTTCCAGGACTCCTCGTCTGGCTGTGTGCTGGACGTGTGCAGAGCCAGGAAGTGATGGTGCTGCTGGTTATCCGTGCAAGATTTGTGGGTTTGGGGCAGATACTCTGTGTCCTGATACAACTCAGTGGAGTCAATGAGAGGAGGAGATGTGGAGAAACAAATGAGGGCAGAGGGACACAGGACAAAGACACCCTGAAGGCTTTTTAAGAAATGACACCTATTCATGGACAGCCCTCAATGGCACTGCCTGTCCCATCCCTGCAGAGGGGGATCCCATGGGGCTGAGCTCGTCCCGCTCGCCAGGCAGTGTCTTTGCCCCTGGGAGCTGTAATTCCTGGTGTTTCCCGCAGGCAGCGACAGCACAGTCCCTGCCCAGCTCCAGCAGCTGTTGCAGGAGAGCTGCCATGGGACGTCCCGAGCTGCTCCATGCCCCTGGGCCCCGGCTTTCCTCACCCTACGCAAACAATTTGTGCAAGAAGCCCTGGGCTGAGCCTCTCCCTGGGGTGGAGCACCACCAGCACACACAGGAACATGGTGCCCTTGCCAGCTCTCCCAGCCACCCCCCGACGACTGGCACAACTCGTACGGCATTCCCGGGACATCTGCAGCCCCGCACAAGCTCTGTCCCTGTGGTTTACCCAACACTGTGCCTGCAGGATACAGCCTGTCCCCTCTCCTACAGGCACCAGCTTACAGCAGGCAGATGTTTTCTCCTCAGCCATTTAGGACCCCAAAAGCCAGGCAGATGTTTGTCCATCCTCCCTTCACAACACCCAAAATAACCAGGAGAGTGTGGCACACCTCTGGAGGTGGCTGCAAAATGTTGGGATGTCATGACGACCCCCTCTGGATGGTAGGATTTCTGGCAGCAATTTCCCTGCAAGACATAAGGTGTGTAGTGACCTGGCCTTCTGCTTTCCACCCTTTGCAATAGGGCCACTACCTTCAAAATCCTCAACTTACTGAGATTCCATGTGGATTTGGTTGCTTCAAGCCACAGTGCAACGTCCTGGGCCGAGGCTTCAGCAGGATGCAAATCAGCAGAGTACAGAACCACAGAATCATTTATGTAGGAAAAGACCTCTAAGATCATGGAGTCCAACCATTAACCCAGCACTGCCAAGCCCACCATTAAACCACGTCCCATAGTGCCACATCTACACATCTTTTAAATAAACCCAGCTATGATAAGTCCTCCACTTCCCTGGGCAGCCTGTCCACTGGCATCACTGCCAAGGACACTGCAGAGCTCCTACAGCTCCACAGAAGAGCAGCCATGAGCTGGCCTCCACCTCTCATCGAGCTCTGCTGCATCTCAGCACAACTCTGCATCCAAGCAGGCAACGTGGGACGTGTTATCCTGCCTGTCCCACTGGTCCTGGGTCCAACCATCCATTCCTTATGTAAGGCACTGGACATCCCTGATACCTCTGTGGTGTAAGTGTGTCTTACACCTTGGCAAGCCCATCCTGAGGTGCTGCCCCAGGAACATGCCAGGAAAGACCAAAATGTGATTTATTATTTTGCACCCAGTCACCCTCAGCTCATGCTCTGTGGCTCCTGAGCCCCAGGGACCTGCAAAAAGCCCTGATGGAGGGAGGAGGCACAGGGACCTGCAGCTCCCCTGCAAGGCATCCCCTAAAATCCATCATGTTCAGTGTTTTCATCCTTGCACATACCCTGGCCCCTTCCCGGGGAATTTTGGAGGGCAGCAGGCAACTACTACCAACCATTTCCAGTGCTTCAGGACCACTGGAATCACACCAGCTCGGCCTCTGCTCTGCAAACACAGCAGCTGCTGCAAGAACCGGCAGAGAGGTGGAAAAACAGCAAAGTAAAGAGGAGGGGGAAAACCAAACCCCTCGGAGCAGGCAGGAAAGGCTGAAGAGATCTGCTTGGACCCAGGGAGGATGAAGCCTTGCTTTTCCTGCCCTGCTCCCCCTCCTTTCTCCTTCGTCCCACCTCCAAAACCCCGCTGATCTGCCCGTGATAAGGAACAAGGCTCCCCCTTGAGCAGCGATGAAATCTCATTTCATGTTTTTGAGGGTGTTCTGCGTTACTGGGAAAGGACGGGAGCTGCCTCCAAGCTCCAGCCCACGCCTCCCCTCCGGCCCCGCATTAAAAAACAAGCGGCTCCGGAGGAAGAAGGGGAGAAGGCAAAACATGCCGTTCCCGCAGCTCCAGCGGCTCCTGCCCCTCGCATCTCCGCGGCGGAGGCCCTGGCTTGTTGGCAGCGCTAGGATTGGCCGGGGGTGGGTGGGAAAGGGAGCCCGGTTTGGTGTTACTGGGCAGACTTGGAGATTTTGGGGGGGGGATGAAGGGAGGGGGACACAGGCACACGCGCCTGCGTCGGGAGGGGAGCGCGCACAGGGCTTGTTTTGTGATGCTGGATTCCAGTTCGCCTCCGCCGGCGCGCTGGGACACGGCGTCAGCTGCTTTCTGTCTCATGCTGCTCTTTGGGCGACAGCGATAGGGGAGAGCAGGGATGGCGGGGGGGATGAGGGGGGGGGGTCTCTCTGGCGCTGGGTTGGTGCTGGGCTACGCGGTGCCCGCCTGAATGTCCCCTTTGTGCTGCCAGGGAGGGAGCAGGAAGCGCTGGCATCGCCCCTCTGCGCGCCTTGGCACCTCCCCGGCACCCTGCCAGGACGGGGGGACCCCGGGAAAGGGCCAGCGGCTGTGCCCCCAGGGGGGTATTTGTGGGGGAAGGGAGAGGAAATAGGAGGGGGAAAAGAAGTTTAAAAAATAAATAAAAAAAAAATAAAAAAATCCCAGGGTCTGGAAGTAGAAAATGTCCCCGTGCAGAAAGAGGATTGAAAGGAAAGGGAAAAATGCGGCCAACCCCTTTGTCTGCTACGCTTGAGCAGTAAAAGTGGCATTTTTCTAGGGGGGACAGTAAAAAAAAAAAAACACTTGCCACTGCCCCCAAATGCTAATTTCATCCCAGGTGGCTGGCCCAGCACAGGGCTAAACTAACCCCAGCAGAATGTTTCACCCAGCCCTGAAGCCCAGTCCCCAAGCTTTACTGCTGGGGATGTCTCCATTTCCCAGCCCCATCTACCCAAACTGCCCCATCTCCCTCCCTGCCCGCAGGATGGGTGCTGAGCAGAGGCATCCTGGGCATCTATACTCATCCCGGCCACGTGCAGGTGTAGCTTGGGTTCGCCTGGACAATGTCTTGTCCATCACCAGCACGGGCTGAGAAATTCCAAAGCTGCTCAGCACTTCCACACAGCTTGACAGTACAAAATTAAACCCAAAAGCAGGAGAAAAAACCTTAAATTGCAGCAGAAAATGAATTTTTTTTCCCTTTTTCCTTAAAACGTGTGAAAGTAAATTGATTTCTTCAGGCTAGTGTCCAAGAGAAAAAGTAAACCCCTGTGCCAGATGCCCACTCCATCCTTCTCCATGGGGTGCTTCTGGAAAAAGTCTGAAGGAAAGGTTCAGGAGTCATTGCTCAGTGCAGGGAACCAAGAGGGGCAAGTGGGGAAGGTGCAAAAGCCCCCCCCCCCCCCCAAATTACCTTAACAATCTTAGAAAATAAACAGGAATTTTGGAGTAACATTTTGAAGAGCATCTACGTGCCCTGCTGCCTTGTCAAGGGGTAACATGGGTCGGTAGGACTCTTGTGGTGGACTTCAGGTGACAAGTTGTGGGGCTAACACCTGCTCAGCTTTTTTATAATTATTAATTTTGCTTGCTCATTAGTGTGCAAACCAGAAAGTTCATCACCCTGTCCTGAACAGAGGGAATACCAACAGGCCCACAGGGCTGGCTACCATGAAAGCAAGCAGGACCTGCTCCACACAAACAACCAGGAAACCCATCCTGGTTCCAGTTTCTTGGTGCTTTTTATGTGATGTTTGCATTACTGAATGCACTTTGACACGGGGAGGATCACTCCCTCTGTCACCAGAGTAGCACCTGTGGTTACAGCATTGGCAGGGAACACCACGCACCAAACAATGTGCCCATTTGTCCAGAGCCCAGCACATCACCAGCAAGCACGTGGAGGGCAAGTTCCACCCAGGGGACACCGACCAGACCCCACCACATCCCACCAAGTGGGTATCTCACCCTCCAAAGACTTTGCTTATCCATGCTACCATCATGAATATACTGCAGGTCTGCCTTGGCCACCCAGCATCTTCCTGGTCACCAGCTGAGAGAAGATGGGGTAGGAGGCAGCAGCTTGGAGGCCAGCCTGGAAGATGCAGCCCTGGGCACCTCTGAAAGCCAAGCAAAGCCCCACATAAAAGGGTTTGGAGAGCCACGCTCATTAGAGAAGGGAGTGAGGTGTTTTTCACTTGTAGATGTGAGCTTCCATTCATGGTTCCTCATTAGGACTCAAACAACCTGTGGACCTATCCCAACTTTTGGTTGGCAGTATCTGCACTCCTATCAGCTTGGAATTGTCCATTGGGCAGGTCACTCAAGGGAAAAAAACAACATAAAGCCCATGCAATTATAAACTGAGTCCTTCCTTGTGTACAGTCTCAGCTCAGTGGATGCTCTCCTAGGCTGACCCAAGTCACTGACCTGGCCCTTCCACCCTCTTCCCATTCACTCCACAGTCTGGCCAAAGCCAATACCAAGGGATTTTAATTAAAACTTCTTTCCAACCACAACGGTGGGCATTTTGTCTGTTAATTGCAGAACACACAGCCTCTCAGCAAACTGAGTGACTGTCCAGTTGGCCAGTGCACCCTTTCCAAGTCAAGAGTTGGGAACATTAGTATGGAGCACAAGAAAGGTCTTTCACAGTAAAGACACGTACAAAACAAGAGGTGAATGATGATGATCATCGTCATTAGGAGGCAAAAATGAGAAGAACATCTTCTTCTGCTGGGTAAGGGTGGAAACTGGGCTCAGAGCCCACCTCTGCCATGTTGAAAAGAACAAAATGGAAGAAGAACACATCCTGATCCCACAACAAATTCACCTGTGGTGCAACCAGGACAGTTGATTTGCTTTGTACTCACTGCACTCTTAACATTTTCTAGGGAAGGAGGATCAGATTTCTCTCTGCTGTTCCAGTGGAGGTCTTGGAGGCTCTTGCCCTGAGGGTTTTAGGGTCAATGGAGAGGCCTCATCATCTGAGTCCTGTAAGGGTGCATCTACTTTTGCATGACAGTATTCAGGCAGTGGCTCACAGGCACTGTGAGATCAATAGACAGTAAGAAGCCCTTCTCTGGTACCTCCATAAAATGCAAAGTCCTATCTTATCACACGTTTTTGCTTCTCAAGCTCAAAGACCTTGTGTTTTACACTGCTGAGCTTCATATCTTTTTTTTGCTCTTGGTCATCCAATTATCTTTTTATAACACCTGTAACTTACTTACTGTATCAGCTTACTGTTGACACCCCCTCAGCTCTGCCTCGTTCACACATCTCAACATTTCTCTTCTACTTTTTTGGGTCACTCACAGAAGCATAAAACAAGACAGGCCCTGAGGCTGATATCTGTAGCTTCAGGGGAAACCTTCCCTTCTGCCTGACAGTTCCCCTTGCAACAGCAGCCATGGCCACCTGACAAGCAGCCAGTCCAGACCCACCTTCATCCCATTCTCCAAACACATACAGATCATTTCATTCTTCAAAATCCACTGGAGATCTTGCAGCCTTCCCTGAAGGAGAACAGTTTGGCTCCTTCAGTGCAGTCCAACCGTCCACAGCAAGGACAGGCATCCTCTGCAGAAGACAGGCTCTGGTGGGGATGTCAGAGATGTCTAGGCCAGGCTGGGATGGGGCACTGAGCAACCTCATCTAGTGGGAGGTGTCCCTGCCCATGGCAGGGGGATTGGACTAGATGATCGTTAAGGTCCCTTCCAACCCAAACCCATTCTGTGATTCTAGGAGAGGAAATCTTCTAGCTATGGAATTTCTCTCTGAAAACAACCCAAGGCACACACACGGTAGGCTTGGGCTGTTTGTTGCTGCAGCACCCAGCTCCTACAGCACGGAGAAATCCCATAAGACCCTTGCCAGGAAAGAGCATAACGCGACTCCCTATAACAGCCCACCTGGGCTGGACACCACCCAGCTGCCAAAACCACCTCCCTTGGGCCATCCAGTCATTAGGCTGATTATAATTACCTGCCAAGCTAATTGCACCCTTTTCCTGGGGAGAAGGAACTCAGAGATGCTGAGTGCATCTGGGAAGCTACTGGCAAATAGAGGGATATTTTTATAAGCTGTACTCAGTGCCTTAAATCAAGAGAGCAGAGCAAAAAGCTGCGGTGTATATCTAAAACATGCTGCTCATGCTCCTCACAATTAAACATCGTCATGAGCACAATTCACTTGGCAGACAGGAAAACCACAGCTTTGCCTTCGAGCTCTGCAAGGGCTGTAGCTTCAAGGGGGACATGATTTCAAGGGTGTCACATTGCTTTGCTTGCTCAGAGTTTAAGCCTGGCTTTGCCTATAAGGGAGAAGCACAGAAAAATGATATGTTCTTTAGCAACAGCACAAAAAAATTTACCTTGAAGATAGAAAGGCCCCTGCTGTCCATTCTTAGGCATGGCATATGCTTCAGGAAGCCATAATTTGGTCCTTCTACCCTAAAATCATTGCCAGCTTTCCCCTGGAAAACAATCCCAGTGTATTTGTAATTGAAAGATGTTGGCTGGAGGATGAAAACAAGCTGGTAAGGAAAGTTTTCACTTTCAAATGCTACAGCTTTGCTATTTGGAAACTTCCTCTATTTCATGTTCTCCTTTCCAGCCAATTCACATTTTTGTTTCAATCTTTACAGGCCCAGCCAGGCACTTGTGTGTGGAGCTGTTGTTAGTGTGTCATGGATAGCAACACATACCTAAGGGAAGGAGTCAACATTTGCTGGAAACGGGCCTGGCTGAACTCCCTTTCCCCCTCCCTCATCCAAATGGCCCCCAGCTTTGGAAAAGTTTGCCTCCAACTCTGAACTCGCTTGGCCTCAGCTGCTATAAATAGTCGGAACAAAACCTCCCGGGCCAAATGCCCCAAGTGTTTAGAAAGCTTTGATCCTGTGCTGCTTTTTGAGAGCTTGAGCCTTTTCAGCTCGTGCAGCTGGAGCCCATATTGCTGCTCAGAGCAGGGGCAGGGAGAGCTGGACCCCAGGCTGGGAAGGGGTGTGTGTCAAGCCCTCTGTACACCCCATGTGCAGACCTTCCTGACTCTCCTGTGGTAATCCAGCATCAGTGCAAGAGCAGAGGACAGGGTGTAAGGATTGGAGCCATGATACTGGCCTCGACTCCAAGAATCTTCCAGTACCTCCCAGTACGGAAAGGGGGCTTCCAAGAAGGCTGCAGAAGGACTCTGGACAAGGGCATGGAGTGACAGGACATAGGGGAATGGCTTTAAACTGACAGAGGGCAGAGTTAGATTAGACATTAGGAAGAAAATCTTCCCTGTGAGGGTGGTGAGGCACTGGCACAGGTTGCTCAGAGAAGCTGTCGCTGCTCCATTCCTAGAAGTGTTCAGAGCCAGGTTGGACAGTAATGTGGTCTAGTGGAAGGTGTCCCTGCCTATGGCAAGGGGACTGGACTAAGTGATCTTTAAGGTCCCTTCCAACCCAAACCATCCTATGATTCTATGAATCCCATGAAGAGAGCCATCCCTTGGCTGGAGCTGGTAAGCAAACCCTCCTACTCCTCCTCCTCACTCCTGCCACCGTGTTTGTGTTCTGTCCCTGTTGTCCTGCGGCTGGAGGGTGCTTTCCTTCTCCATCCCTCCCTCTGGGTGTGCCTGGTCCTTGTGCCTTGGCACTGCTCGCCTTGGCCAGAGACAGAAGTGGAAAGGCACAAACATCAGGGGGAAAAAACAAAAACCAAAACAAAACAGAAAAAGGGCTGCTCTTGCAGTATTTCCAACCCATCAAGCCCGGAGTGGGAATCCTGTGAGAAAGACAGCTCTCACAAAACCCCTGGCCAAGAGGTTTGGATAAGCGGTCCCAGGGTTTGCATCCTCCCTGCCACCAAGATCGCAAGGGTTTTGGAAGAACACAGCTTGGGCACTTGCAGGGGTGCTCAGCAGCTACCAACCAGCAGCCAGAGCAGGTACCAGACACTGCTCCTCAGGGCAGCACCTGCCTTTCCTACCTCTGCCTTTCCAAGGGGTTAATGTGTGTGTGTGACTCAGAATCCCCATAACCCAGCCAGGAAAACAGCTTTCTGCCCAGATGGCTTTTCCCCTGCCACAGCTCTTCCTTTTGGGAGCAGAAGTCAGCAGTGCCATTGCACGCAGCAGCACAAGGAACGTGGCAGGGCTGGGGCAAGGCAGCTCAAGATAACTCACCAGCCTGGAATAGAGGGGACCTCACTGCCCACCATGGCTGACAGAACAGACAACCAGGACAGAGGTGCAGCACCAAACCATCCTCCCTTGGTGTTCCTTTAGCAGCAGTAGTGTTTTGCTACATCCTCGCACCTGGCCAATGCTTTTCCCCAACCAAGTGATTTGTTACAGGACACTTTGTTCCAAAGCAAACCCCACTCAAAAGTCTCAAAGTGTTCCGAACCCCAGCAGCAAGCATTTGCCCCTCTGCCTTCTCACCTTACCCTGCAACAGGCTGGTGGTGGTGAAATCGTGGTTCTGTGGAAATTTAGGGGAGCTGGCATGAGTTCAGGCTGGTGTGTCCCTGAGGAGCCAGCTTAGCTAACACTGCGTTGGGAAAGGGCTGAGGTCAGCCCCATCGCCCTCTGTCACTGTCAGGGCTCTAGTATTGGGGCAAGACAGCCTGGAAATTATTCCTTAAGGGAAGTGATAAATAAAGCAGCCCAGTTTTGGAACCCTCAGACAGAGTCCATTGCAGAGAAACAGAGTTTCACCCCCTCCTTGTCCCGCTGCATCCCATGGTGGGTCAGACAGGGCTTGATCCTGCTGCCTGGGAGTGCACCTTGTGGGGCAGCTGGGCAGGTGACACCCAGCCCAAACAGTGGCCACACAGTGTCTAGCCTGGTGTCACTTCTGGAGAGCCCATCCTGGGCTCTCCAAGGTCGTGGGACTTGCTGCCTGAGTCCTGTCAGAGAGCTTTGCCTCCTTTTTCCCTGCTCACCAATGCCACGGGGCAACCCTCACCCAGCCACAAAAAGGGCTGCAGCACCCAGAAACCCCCCTGGGTGGGCTCCCTTAATCTCCTGCATTCCAGGCCGTGTCACCCTGGAAGGGGTGGCTGCTCCCCAGGCAGCAGACGGGGGGACAGGCTGTCCCCCGGGGGGTTTGGCAGCACACTGCCTCCGAGGCGAGGGCTGGCTCGGGGCTTTGTTTTATGTCCTGTTTATCCTGCCGAGAGAAACAGAGGAGTTCAGTGTGCAGGAATCTCGCGTCCTTGCCCCGCTCCCCCGCCGCATGAAAGCTGCTGAGCAAACAGGAGAAAATCAAAGGCGATTGCGCCCCGCTGGGTTTCCGCACCGCCGGCCCCGCTGCCAGCTCTTACATAAGCCCTCGGCTCGGCCCGGTGCTCTGCTCGGGGCTTTTTTTCTTGTAAACCAAGCAGCCCCACCGGGACCCTGAAGCTGTGCCACCCCCTCTGCCAGTCGGTGAACAGCTCTCTCCTGCCTCCTTGCCAGCCTGCTGGGGGTTTTTTTTGATCCTTGTCAAATAAGATGTAAGACCTGGGCAGCCCCTCGATACACAGCCGTGCTGCATTCAGCAGGTTGTTGGTGTGGCAGGACATGGGTGGTGGGTGGCAGCCAAGCCAGGATGTCCCCACAGTCCCCAGACTCAATAGAACACCACAAGCTTCCACCATCGAACATCTTCAAACTGAAAAAGAGTAGGTTTAGATTAGATATACAAAGAAATTCTTCCCTTTGAGGGTGGGGAGGCCCTGGCACAGGCTGCCCAGAGAAGCTGTGGCTGCCCCTTCTCTGGAATGGTCCAAGGCCAGCTTGGATGGGGCTTGGAGCAACTTGGTCTGGTGGAAGGTGTCCCTGCCCATGGCAAGGAAACTAGAGGGGCTTTCATGTCCCTTCCAACCCAAACCATTCTGGGATTCCATGATTGATCTCATCACACCCCCTTCAAGACTGAGCACTGGGTCACATTACCTTCTCCTGCTTGGGGAAAGGAGATGCTTTGGCCCAAATATCAGCTCCATAACATGAAACCTCACCTCCCTCTGCTTTGCTCCCAGAGCATCACAGGTTTGTCACTGCTGGCACAGGTGTGTGTCCTCTCTACCAAGCACAGCCTGAAGCACCAGGACAAACTGTCCCTGGTTTCTTGTCTTGATCCTGTCATCTTTGGCTGTCGAGCAGTCCCCAGGCATTAAGGGTGTCCCCAAACATGTGCCCTGCATGGGTTATGAGGATTCATTTCCCCAGCTCTCCTGGGCATGCTCTCAAGACTCATTACCCCCACACCAGTCCCCCAGCCCTGTGGGGCACCCCTGGGGCAGCTCCTCAGACCATCCTGGACCTGCCATCCATCAGTCTCCAGCAACATGCTATCATCCTCTACCATGCAAAAGTGTTCTTACTTCCTACATCTTTTAACTCTGTTTAATATTTTCTAATTAAAAGCAATTTTTAAAAGTCCAAAAAAAAATTTCCTGAGTTTCACCATCATTTAAACCTAACAGCACAGCAGTCCTGTTTACCTGCATGCTCCTAGAGCCCTCAGTAGGGAACTCCTCACTTTCCTGCATGCTCAGCAGAGGAATTAAATCAAATTAACTCACACTTGGAGCTGTGGCAGGATTGGGCAAATCCTGGCTTGGCTATCTCTCTTTAGAGACTACATCTTGCAAACAGAAGGGCTGGAAACAATTTTGCTTTAATTGCTTTTTAAAATGCAGCCAGCAGATGGTTTGGTAACCTGAATTCATGACTCTTTCCACAGCTCCAGGCTGCTGGCTGGGAAACCAAACCCAAGAACAAGCCAGGTAGTGAGGGATCCATCCTGCCTGTTTTACTGAAGTGCTGGTCATGATGCCCAAGACAGGGCTGTCTGGGCTGGCCAAGAGGGACAATTTGCAAGTGCACCACAGCCTGTGGCATCAGGGCCACACCATGCTCAGAAACACCCTGGTAAGCCTGGAGAGCCCATGAGTATATAACATGGTCCACAGTTTCCCTGGAGAGCATGGCATGGTCTCTCTGTGGCACAGGGAACATGTCCTTTGACCCTGGGGGCTCTTCCCATGAACCCGTGCCCAAGAGCATCTTAACTGCTCCTGAAAGGTTCATGAATCAGGCAGGCAGAGTCCTTTTCTTGTGGGCTCTTGCCCTGACCTGCTGTGTGACTTCCCACTAGTACCTTCACCTCTCTGTGGCAGTGACAGGATTTCTGGGCCAGTGACCATGATGTCTCCATGCCCATCGAACTGGGAACAGAGACTGCCAGGGCTACACACCAGTTGCAGACCTGTGCACTACAGCAGGGTTTTAACACACCCAGGCTGACCCTCCTGACCCCAGTGGTTTATCCTTCACGGGTTAGTCCCCACCTCTCCAGGAACACCCAGGTGTTCCGTATCCCACAGTACCCAGCCACAGGGCTCTGCCCCAAAACCAGCCAGAGAGGAACTAAGTCCATCCCGAGAACCTTGCAAACATCTCGTGAAGCTGGCTTGTTTTTCTCTTACCGAGTAATTTGAAATTCTTGGAAGGCAATCAGGAAAGTACAAAGTATTCCAGCTCAGGACAGCCTGGGACTCGTTCCTTAGAGGCACAATGGTTGTTTACTCAATCCCTCATACATTAATATCTAAAAATTCATGAGTTCAATTGTAAACAAGAAGTACTGGCTTTACAGTGGTGTCTATTTAACAATAGTGGTTCCAGCCTGAATGCTGATTTTGTTGTTATAGTTCTTCTAATCTGGCTATCAGAGGGTCGAGATCTTGCAAAATTATGGGAAATATTTCAAGCCCATTTATTTCTGGTTTTGAAATGCATCCCTCTGAAACCCAAGGCCAAAGAAAGACTATTTCAAATCAACATCGAAGAGCACAGGCAGGGAGAAGAGCTGTTTGTGCCAGCACTGTCCTCTGGCTCAGGAATAAATGAGGGAAAATGTCGGCCATGGATACGTTTGTGCTGGAAATCTGTAGAAGATTGAGAGGGAAGGTTCCCAAGACAGTCTCCTAAGGGGACCAACAGAACAAAAAATATCCCAAACCAACCATTTTCCAAGACAAAGCACAATTGGCTTCTGGAAGCACTTGCACTAGCGGGTTGCCTGTGATGAGCAGGTCTCATCTGCACTCATCAGCTCAAGGACTGTAAGCCCAAAAGTTCAGGACTCTTTACAACACTCCGTCTATGGAAAGCCTCTGAAATGTCATCCCAAGAGAAACCTGGCAAGACCAGCTCCCTCTCCCAGGAGGAGCTGTGGGGGATGAGCATCCTCAGTCAGTTTGCAGACACCATCAAGTTGCGGGGGAGTGTTGATCTGCTAGGGTGTAGGAAGGCTCTGCAGAGGGATCAGGATAGGCTGGATCAATGGGTGGAGGCTGCTGGTGTGAGGTTCATCAAGGCCAAGTGCTGGATCCTGTGCTTGGGTCCCAACAACCTCCTGCAGCTCTACAGGCTGGGGGCAGAGTGGCTGGAAAGCTGCCCGGTGAGACCAGGACCAGGGGGTGCTGGTTGGCAGTGGCTGAACAAGATCCAGCACGTGCTTAGGTGACCAAGAAGGCCAATGGAACCTGGCCTGTATCAGCAACAGTGTGGCCAGCAGGACCAGGGCAGTGACTGTCCCCCTGTTCTGGGCACTGCTGAGGCACCTCAAATCCTGTGTCCGGTTCTGGGCACCTCACTACAAGAAGGACATTGAGGTGTTGGAGTGTGTCCAGAGAGGGGCAACTGGGCTGGGAAAGGGTCTAGAGGACAAGTCCTATGAGGAACAGCTGAGAGAATTGGGGGGACTCAGCCTGAAGAAAAGGAGGCTCAGGAGGGACCTTCTCACTCTACAGCTCCCTGAAAGGAGGTTGTAGCCAGGTGGGGGATTAGTCTCTTCTAAGTAATAAGGAATAGAACAAGAAGAAATAGCCTCAAGTTGCACCAAGGAAAGTTTAGGGTGAATATTGGGAAAAATTTCTTCATCAAAAGAGTTATCAGGGATTAAAACAGACTGCTCAGGGAAGTGGTGGAGTCACCATCCCTGGAGGTATTTAAAAGACATGTAGATGTGGCACCTGGGCACATGGTTTAGTGATGGCCTTGGCAGTGCTGGGTTAATGGTTGGACTTGACAATCTTAAAGGTCTTTTCCACCTGAAATGATTCTGTGATTCCATCTGCAGGATGGACATGGTCCAGAGCTCATTGAGGCTCAGCTTTCCTTCCCTGTTTACTGACTGGCACTGCCACAGGCCCTTCTTATGTCAGGTCTGTGCAGCCTCAAGCTCCCCAGCTGGTCCTTCCTACTGACATTTCCTTTTGGGTCTGATGCTTTGCCACAGCTGTGGGCTCCAGGAGGTTCACCAGGACATCCATGGCTAGGCTGGCATCACTTCCCAGCTCCTGTACAGTCCTACATACACACACTGCTGTTTCAGGCATTATCATGCCAGGGAACATGGGTTTAGCTCAGCTTTCTCACCTCTTCTGAGCAACAGCGACTTGTTTAGGTAGCCTGAGCAGGATGAAATCCACTCTCCTGCTTGCAGAGTCAGAGCAGATCAGTCAGCTTCACCCCAGTGCTTTCTCACACTTATGCAGAGCTCAGACACCTCCACACAAGCCCTTGCTCTAAGTGGGTGAGGAGAGACAAGTCAGAGAGCACTTTCCTGGATGATTAGGGCTTGTGTGAATCCCCAGTGGGTTGTTCAGGGGACAGAGCCTCAGGAGCAGCAGACTGCAGGCTAATCTCAAGAAAACCGCTCAGGAGGAGGAGGGAGATTTCCTGAACAGGAGGTTCATGTATTGTTATCTTTGCTGCTGTCAAAGGGCAATAGCTGAGATTGCAGTGTCTTGGAAAGCCTCCATGAAAGCTATCTCCCGAGGACATCAACAAGTCTGGAAAACCACCTTCACTCTCTTGATAAAGGTTTCAGCCAACAACTGCACTCCAGGGCACGTTTCCAGGCAGCAGTCACTTCTACTGGCTAGAAATGCATCAGCTTATGTTTCAGTGAAACCTTTGACTTGCTCGACCCACAGGTACGTCCTGGAGGTGCACAAGCCTGCTCTCCTGCTGGGGTTCACACTGCTCCAGCTGTGACTTCTGCCTTGCAGGAACCAGCCAGACAGGTGGAGGTTATAGGGTGGTCACCCAAGTGCTGACAACTCATTATCCAAGGGCAAGAGCTCTCAAAGAAGCCCTGATTTCAACCAGTGAAGAAATCCAAGAGGAAACACTCCAGTATTCAATCACTTTCCCTTCTTGCCCCATCAAAGACAGCAGGACATGCTGACATCCAAGAAAACAAAAAAAAAATCAAAAGCCTTTGATGTTTACTGCTGCCTCTGCAGCCAGAGAGACCCGCACTGAGGAGAAGTCACTACTGCATAAAACCTGCTGTGCTACAGCAATGCAAGAGGTAGCATCTGGCTCCCCGTTCACTCCACTAAGCAGCTACTTCCACAGGCATTATGGGAACATCCACTTTGCAAACATTTATCTCTATGTTTGCACACAAATACTCTCCTTGGAGGAGCCCAAAGCCTGTCCACACAGCCCACCTCACCAAGGAGGAAACCATCTGCACCAAACCAGCTGAGACCATGCTGATGCCACTCAGGCTGGTAAATATCTGTTAAATATCCACCTATAAATATAAATATCCACCTCAGGCTATGGGGGGAGAGGCTCCTTCTGATCCTGCATGGGCTGGGGGTGCTATCCTGCAGACTGGGCAGGGTGGGAGCTCCTGACCACCTGCAGTGACCACAGTGGAGCACAAAGCCAAATTGCTTTTATGGCTTTGCCTGCCCAGATCTCCAGCTCTCACCCATCCTGCCTGTCAGCCAGTCCACCCCAGAAGGCAGCTCCCTGTTTGTCTTGGATGACCTCCTGCCAGACCAGAGCTTCCCACAGCACAGCTCTTCTGTGCTGCCCGGGAGTGGATTTCCTGCCGTTTGATCTAAATTTTCCCATCGTTTCACCAAGTGCCTCCTGATTTCCTTCATCAGAACCAATCTTTCCATCAGGGAGGCGGCTCTGCAGCCCGGGGCTCTTTGGCAGGGAGCTGGGGGAGAGGTTTGGTGGCCAGTGAGTAAACACTGCTGGTTCATGGCTGGAGCTGGAATGGTGGAAAGGACCTTCCCTCCTTTCCCAGGTGGATCAAGCATGAACATGCAGTGCCCTCTGCTGATCTGGCCACTGAGGGAGATGCTGGAAGGAACAGCATCCAGGGCTCAGCAGCTTTGCAAACCTCTGAAGGGGCAGCCTGCCAGTACATTCCTCTCTGCTGATGATCTGCAATTTATCACAGCTCTTGGAGCAGGTGTTTGAGAAGCTGAGCTGGTAGGAGAGGCCCAGGTGGGTTCCATCAGCTAACTCCACACCTGCAAGCTATAACTACACCTAAAGAAGCCAGGACACCTAGGGCAGGTTGCCCAGAGAAGCTGTGGATGTCCCACCCCTGAAGGTGTTCCAGGCCAGATTGGATGGGGCTTGGAGCAACCTGGTCTAGTAGGTTGGGGTCAGGGGTTGAAACTAGATGATCCTTAAGGTCCCTTCCAACCCAAACCAGTCTAGGATTCTATGATCTTCCCTACTCTCTGCAGTCCCACTCACTATGCTGAGCAATGCTGTCCTCCCCCAAGCAATGGGGAGGAGGGACAGCCTGGCAAGATGGGCACAAGATTAAGGGACAAGGAGTCAGTGTGGGAGACAAAATAATGTTCCCTTTCCCCTTGACCTGAGGCTCCCCCTCCCAAAAGAAATGGGCTGCTTCATCTTGAAGAAGTGGAGAGAAGCAGACACATGGGGAGGACAGGCTAGTGATCCATACTGTCCCAGGGAGTGGAAAACTCTTTCCAGGAATTGTACAAATCAGGTGTGAAATGTAGACATCACCCATACCAGGACCTCAGTGAATTACTGCTCTTGCTACAGAAGCCTTCATGGGAACACAAAGACAGAAATTATTTAAACAATGGCCCAGAAATGTCCCTGGCAATGCTCCTGTTTGCAGGACTGGAGGCAAGGCTAGCTGTAGCCCAGCATCATTAGCTGCAAGTCCAGTACCAGTGGATTTAGCGGCCGCAAGGAGTGTTAGGTCTGCAAGTGCCTCTGCCCAACTCTTTTGAGCCAGCCAGGAGAACTGCAGAGCGAAGGCAGCTCCGAACTTGGGAAGAAAGAACATCCAAGCTGGTTTGGCTGGAGTTGGCAGAGCCCCTGGATCCCCAGCATTGCATCAAAGCAAACCTGGATTTGCTCCTGAAGCAGCGTCCAGCCATGGGCTGGCAGGACACCCACAGCTCAAAGCAGCTCACACTGGAAGGAACCACTTTGTTTTTCTTTTCCTCCATCCTGTTAAAACCCTCCCCAGTTCATTTGAGAGTGAAAAACTTTGAGAGAGGTTTAAAGGCCACAATACAGGCAGCAAAGTCCATTCCTGGTTAATAAGATTCACTTCAGGAGATAAGTCTTATTTGCATCTAGGGAGTGATAGGGGTTTATAACACTGGCAGCAACCTGAGCCCCAGCAGGTTTACGTGGCACAAGCAATCTCCAGCCTGATAGTCATCTCCTGGGCCTGGACTGAAATCAGCTCTTTCCCCTGACTGCAAAGACTGCACATTCCTTATCTCCTCTGCCAGGGAAGGTCCCTGCACTGCTAAGATGCAGTGCATTCAAGTTTTGATGGCATTCCCCTCGCCATTAGTTTTTCCAAGACTTCTTGGTGATCAGGACACAAAGCAAGTGAAAAAGGATCTGGCTCAGTTTGTACTGGATTCCAAGGCAGGGTTTCCTTCCTCCTTGTTTTCAGCCATGGCTCTTCAAGCACTGCCAGTCCCCCCCTTCCACAGGTGCCCACATCCCCTCTCTGCCGTCAGTCCCCACTTGTTAGGTACCACACTTGACGTCCTCTGGGACAGAGGGGACCTCTGCACCTTCATACTGTGCCTCTGTCTCCTTGGAGCTCCCCCAGCTGAGACAAGTGACTCAGCTTAGAGCTGATGCACGAAGTCAAGTCCCTCCTGGAAACCAAAGCATAACTCCAGAGGGGAGGAGCACATGAAACCACAGACAGCATCAACACAGAGGCAAGACTGAAAACCTCAGTGGCTCTCTCGGGACCTCTTGTCCAGTCTGACTTCTTTCTCATGAGCACTGTTTGTGATGTTTCATGGATGTATCAGCCCGGGACACTCCTCCTTCCCCCAAAACACAGCTGCCCTGCAGCAGAGCCCGTCTAACTGATGACAACAATCAGAAATTATATGCTTTAGGTAAAGGCAAAAAGAATACAGGGCCACACAAATTCTTCTGAGGAAGAAATTAAGCTCAGGCCACACAGATCTGATGCCTTCTGGCATAGAGCCCAAATTTTCCTAAGGAGCATCCCAAGCCCAGCACCTTCCAACGTACTCACATCCTTTAGCACAGAGCCAGGGATACAGCTGAGAGTTGGTGAGAAGGGCACCACGAGGACACCGTGTGGTGTTCATGACCCATGTACACTTTTGCTAAACCCATTTCTAGCCCACATGTGCTGAGAATGCACAGCCAGTATCTCTCTAACTGCATTTCATGGGGAGATACCTGGCTGGGATGACGGGCTCCCCTCTGCACACTGTACCTTTGCGTTATCTCACACCCACTCTAAAGTGCTGACAGAAGAAATACTGAATCAGGAGTGCTCAGATGGAAGAAATTAATTTGTTTTTTAGCACCAGCATGGCCCTACGCTGATTTGAGGCGTTGCTGCTTGGGGAGCAGAGGATGTGAGATTCAGTGCCTGGTGCCCTGAGGAACAGCTTGTTTCCAAACCACAATGAAATATGCTGGATTTGGGAAATGGGGAGGCTAAGGGGACCCACAGTACCCTTTTTGACAACTCAAAATTATTTCTTAGTACCTTCTGGCCTCCTGTTCACAGGCCTGTGACGAGGTGCCTTGGCTGCTGACGGTACTTGCAGTGGCAGCACTCAGAGCTCCCACCTGCACCCAGGGCCAAGGCCAGCCCTGTTTTCTGTACCACTGGTGCAGTCACCAGTAAGTTGTTACCTTGGAGAAGTCAACAGAACCCACAGCCACTCTTCAGGAGCGTGCCCCAAGCAGGCAAACAGCTCCTGTTTCCCTGAGCTCAGCAGCCCTACCTGATAAAACATGGGATGGAGCTGCTCAGAGACAAGGAGAAGAGAACGTTTCCAGTGCTGGCTCTGCTCCCATCAGATAGAGAGTGCATGGCACAAAGTCCCAGAGGTATGGCTCTGGGGTGGCCCTAGGACACCATCAAGCCAGGCAGCCACAGGGAACAGCCCAGCTTTCCATCCCACTGTGGCGCTGTGGGGCACAGGAGCAGTCCCTGAACATGAGGAAGAACCATGGCCATCCAGGCCTCCTCCACCTGGAAAATACCCACTGGCACCACAGAGAGTTAGGGAGAGGAGGCACAACACCCTGCCAAAGCCCATGTCCCAGCCTTGCCAAGGCTCAGCTGTGGGAGCAGCTTCACCCCCCTGCTGAAAAACACCAGCTGACCAAGTCCATGCTGTCCCCAATACCCATTCACAGGTGCTGCTCCCTGCCTCAGTTTCCCCAGCTGTCAAAATCATCCTACCCCAAGGCCTGGCAAGAGCTATTTTACATCTGAGGCTACTCCAGCTGTGACCAGGACGGTGTGGGCAGCCCCAGAGCAGCCTCTGGCAGGCAGAAGGGAGGGCAGCAGGCAGAAAGGGGTGCCCCTGCCTGCCCCCTCACTCACCTCTCCTGTCTGGGTGCTCCGTGGGGAGCAGGAGCTGCACAAACCCGGGGCCAAGAAGCACCTCCACCAGCCACACAGTGCTTCCTGAAACCCTCTGGCTTCTCTAAAGGAGCTGGACCCACTGCCACGAGGGGTGTCCCCTGTCCCCAGGCTGTCAGCACAGCAAACATCCACCTACATCCCCGCGGTTCTGGCAGGGCGACATTGCCACCTGCTGCCTGCTGCTCGACAGGACACGCCAGCCTGCCTCTGCCACCACGCATGGCCCTCCTCCAGCCACCCCTGGGGGGATGGATGGCTGTCCCTGCGGGGACCCTCCGGCACCGAGTGCCACAGGCGCTGGGGCAGCAACCACGCCACCGCCTCCACACTGAGCTCACAGCTCCAGCCCAGCAGCAAGGAGCACAAGGCAGCTGTGCTTCATCCCACCACACACCTCCGGGTCTGTCCTGCTCCAGGGTGTGTGGCTGGTATGCTCATTTGTGGCTAATGAACATGCAGCCACCTGGCAGCACAGGGATGGCAGAGCAGAGTCCCAAACCAGGATCATGTTCCCTGCTTTCACAGCCAAAGAACTATGGTTCTGTGACTATCGAACATAGTTTGGGTTGAAAGGGATATTTTAAACGTCATCTAGTCCAACCCCCCTGCAATAAGCATTGACATCTTCAACTAGATCAGGTTGCTCAGAGCCCTGTGCAACCTGACCTTGAACATTCCCAGAGATGGGGCAGCCACCTCCTTTCTGGGCAACCTGTGCCAGTGTTTCCCCCCCCCCTCCATAAGCACCATTTTTAACTGTTCTGAGCTGCTGTGTGACAAGTCCTGGCACTGAGTGCTGCCCTCAGCCCTGCTGGTGACTCACCCACCAAACGGGAACACACACCTCCAGCTCTTGTGCCTTGGGTTCTTCATCTGGAAACATAAAGATGGTATTTTTTAACTCACAGCCACACCGAGAGATGTTCACTTATTCTAAACTTAAAAGTACCTACATACTGTTTCTACAGCTTAAGATAGGAGATGCCATCAAAGGGAGGAGAAAAGTAGTAATTATCTGTAGTTCAAAAGTTTAGCCTTCAGAGAAGGAACTGGGTTTCCAGCTATACTAGTCAAATGCTTTTAAGCTGATCTTTTCCAAGAGGCTGTGTGGTTTATAACTGAGATTACCCACCTGAGACAGGTTTCCACATCAGGCCTGGATTTATAGGACAGACCACCTGGACAAACACTGATGGCTGGACAGGTCACTTGGTGCTGGTGTGCATGTGGCCACGATGGACAGGCTGAATGAGTGAAATCAGGCCTGTCTGAGAGAAAAATCACCTTTTCCTCCCCCCATCAGGTCTAGCACTGAGATTTGCTGGGCCGTTCCTAAATATTGAAGTATTGTTTCCTACATTTTCCACCCATGTGGCCTCAGACTTGCAGCCTGCCCAGTCACTCCCCCAGATCCCAGTCTCCCCAGTTGCTGGGAATGTGCCACGCTTCCATTGTAGCTGTGGCACAGACCCCCAGGAGCTGGTCTCAGACATCCCCCTGAGCATATCCATGCCAGCAGTGCTCAGGAAAGCTGTCCCAGCTGCCTTGTCCTGACAGCCCATGGGGCTGGGGGGTCTCCCAAGACAGTCCCAGGGAAACCCTGGATATCTCCTCCTCTGAGCCTGTAATTTGGGCTTCTACCTGCCTTTGTACCTCTGACAGCTCCTGCAATGGGCCTGGGAGCAGCTTAGACAAGGTATTTTTTTGATTTCCTCCCACTGTTGCTTCTCTATGGGCAGACAACATGGTGTTTACCCCATAACCTAACTCTGGTAACCAGGGAAAATACCAGGTGGATTTCAGAGCAGTCCAGGGACCGCAAGGAAAAAAAGGAAGGACTTTACAAAGAAAAAGAATTTTAAAAAGCACTTACCTGCACACTATAGATTTTGTGACATCTTTTTCTTCTTAAATCATTTTCTCACCCAGGTCTTATGACTTTGTGCTTTCTTATTATACACAGCATCTCTCAAGGCTTTTCCTTGGCTGCGTGTTCAGCCCAGAGCTCCTCTCCAGGGAGAACCAGCCCAGGAAAACATGTTACTCGCAGATCCAAGCAGGGAGGACAGTTTATTTTACCCTGTTTCAAAAAACTGAAGGGGAGAATGATATTAATCAAAATTACCTTTTTTCTTCTCCAGCATTTCTTTTTTGTTCGTGAAGGAGGTGGGCACGGGGAGGGACCTCCACCCAACGCCCCCAAAACATGCAGCACAGCTGGAGAGGAATCAGCAATGCCAGGGTCACCAGGGGACCACACCAACCTGGCACTACTTTTGGGAACCTGTGTTGGAGAGGGAACTCCAGCCCTCTTCCCTGCTCTCTTTATAGCTTGTGAAAGGCCTCAGCTGGTCCCCATGATGATGCTCCTCTCACCATAACCTGTGTCTTACTCCTGCACGTCTCTTCCCATGGCTTTCTCTTGCCCTCTGGTTTTTACAGCGTGCCCATTTTATGCTCAGTGACAGGCTTCAAGTCATAGAATCATAGAGCCATAGAATTGTTAAGGTTGTAAAAGCCCTTTAAAATCATCCAGTCCAACCATTAACCCAGCACCCACCACTAAACCATGTCCCCAAGGGCCACAGATACACATATTTTAAATCCCTCCAGGGTGATTCTGTCACTTCCCTGGGCAGCCTGTTCCAGTGCTTGACAACCCTTGGGGTGAAGAAATTTTTCCTAAAATCCAATTCAAACGTCCCCTGCCCTATCATTTCCCCACCCCAAGCTAAACCCCTCCACTTTGTAGAGATGCTGCCAAGACCCAGCGAACACTTTTTGCTGGTGTGGTGGGGTTGGCTCCAGTGCAACAGGAGGTTACATGGGAATAAAACCATTTGGAGAAGGATTTCAGGCTACTGTGAACAGGGATCCTTCATTTACTTCACATCCAGGCAATAAATAATGGTTTCAGCCCCTTGGAGAGCAACAGTGCCCCGCTGAAGCAGCGGCTCACAGGCGCTCACGGATGCCGTCACTCAGCAGTGACCTCCTGGCCCAGTTGGCTCCAACTTCAGAGAGAAATGGATTTGCACGTCTCTGGTTTCCTGTGGTGTCACAACATTGATTCCTTTATTGGATCTAAAGCCGTTTCCAAGGCATGTGCTCTCATCTACTGCATACAAGTTATCCAAGAGAGGAAAACCAGAAGAAATGAGCACCTGGGAGGAGGCAGTGGGATGGTGACAGCTTTGTCAGGCATTCACCTGGTCACTGGTACTGTGCTCTGGGCCATTTTAAGATGCTCCAAGTGCAGCCCAGGGGTAATTACCCCTTCCCACATGCTCTCCCAGCTCTTGGCATTAGGATCATACTCCCATCTTTTCAGGTGTAAAGTCCTGGTCAGCAATGCTGAATGCTGAAGGCTGCTCTGTAGTGTTTTTGCCGAATTATTACCTGTTGCCAGGGTTTTGGGGGATTTAATTTCTGCTAATCCCAAATAAAACAACTGTAGGGCGAGAGTCCTCAGTGCTGAGATTGCCCATGAAGTGAGTCAGCTCAAAATAAGGGGAAAGGTTCAATCCTGATGCCAGAGAGGAGACAGAAATCCCCACTGTGAGGAAAGGAAAGCTAAGCAGCATGTGCGAGACAGGCAGTAAGGGAAGCAGGGAGGAAATATCCCTGCAGGAAAGCTCACACAGTGGAGAGAGACAGAAACACACGTGCTGGACTTGTGAGGAGGGAGAAACTGCTTGCACAGTGGCCAAGGACTGACCAGACAGTGACAAACACATCTTGAATGGGAATAAAAACAAGGATTTATCACAAGGTACCGGATATGAAAGTCACAGCATGAAGTCCTGTGAGGAAAGTGGAGGAAAAGCACTTGAGAGCTCTGCCAGTGCTGAGGCTCTCTCCAGCAGAAGTGGAAATAGTATCTAAAAGCCAGGAGCAGGCAAAGGCCTCCTGGTAGGTGTGGTGGGAGGCACAACTCCAGCAGACAGCTGGTGCTCTCCATCACCAGCAGGGAGGAGGAGTGGGAAAGGGCTCAGGCAGGCAGAGCAGCCCTCCTGTACTTCCCAGGCTGCTCTCTTTTATGCAGGCACCAAAGTTGGGATGAGGATAGAGGTCCCAGCTTCAAAGGCTCTGCAGCTGCTCCGCTGGACACAAAAAGGTGATCCAGACACCCGCACACTCACACGGGATGCTCTGCTCTCCTACACATGAGCCTGGGGGCTGCTCCTGCCAGGCTGGCTACCCACCCCTGCTCACCCATCAAGGTGAGGGGGGATACTAGTAAATCCAGAGAGGAATTGAGCATCCAAAGAGGAATTTGCTGACCTCTTGTCAGGGAGAGGAATGCGTCTTCTCCCTTTCTCTGTGGCGGTTTGTAATCAGATTTGCCTTCCTGAGAAGCATCTGCTCAGATACCCTCCTTCTCCAGCATGGGGAGCAGGCACATGCTGCTCTTCAGACTCCTCACACATCCTGAGTTCCCTGGGCAATGTTACACATTCACATAAGAGCAGGGCAGAGCCTGCTGACCTGCTTGCAAAACTGCAAAGAGCAGTGAAAATAAAACTGTCGCAGGCCAAACCTCCTGCCCTCAGCACTGCATGTCCCACCGACAGCAAACCCACTGGGTGCTGGCTGCACCTGGCTCGAGGTCAGGGTCTGATTTTAATCCTCTTTAAGTGGTAGAAATGTGCCTGCACTGCTGTGTCTGTGCCCAGGGGCAGGAAGCAGCTTGACCTGCCCAGATGCTCTGCCAACAGCTCGCAGGGCATCTGCTCTGCTGAGCCAGCCTAGTGGGATGCCAGGCAGCTTTCCCACCTTTACCATCACAGCTCCAAGGTGTTGATCTTGGATTCTCACCCTCTTGCTATTTTTATTTCTCTAGAAATGCTCTGTGTGGCCAGGTGACCTTTATTAAGATCGTATTTTTTTATACTGCATGACTCTGCATCTCTGCTGGGCCCTCCAGGAAAGGAAGTAGCAGCTCCTGCTTGCCTGGCATTGGAACATTTGAGCTCCTCAGCCATCAAGAGAAACAGCCACTGGATCTGAAACCTGGCAGAGCCCCAGGGTCTCTGTAATTAATACCTTCTGCATTTTGTTTCCTGGTAGTTCTGTATTTTAAAGAGCGGGAAAACAGTTAACAGAGTGCAGAAAATGAAAATCCATGCTTTCAAATAAGCATTGTAGCCATTAGAGGGATCAAGAGCATCATATCTAAGCATAAATCAATGTGACCAAAGACAAAACCAGCTACATTAAGAAACAGCTGCCTGGTTGCTCTGCTCCTTATGCCTGTCATCCCCTCCTGCTCTAAAATCCAGGTTCCCTACAGCAATGGCCCTGAGATTGGAGGAGCTTTAGAGGCATCCCTGCCTGATGCAGGTGAGGAGCATGGTAAGCCTGAAGCACCCCAAATGCCCACAAACAAAAGCCCAAACTCTCGTATGCTGCCAGTGAGACAAGCACTGCAAAACACACAACCTTTTCACACAGAGCATGCTGGATGCAGTAATTATAGGCAAAATAATTGCACCCCTTGCTTTCCCCTTGGTAGAGCCCCTTTCCAAAGCAAAAGTGCAGAGTATTTCTACAGCAATGACCTGCTTTCTGAGCCCAAGAACAGTTGGTAAAAATGGCTTCTCTCAGGTATCTGATAGCTGAGGCAATTAAAAGAGAATTAAACTGACATTTCTAACTTGCAGTGCAAGAGGGATGTGCAGTGGTGAAATAATTAAGAGCTACTGCTGGGAACATACTGTTTTCACCTGTCTGCTGTGAAGAACAAAAGGTCAAGAAGCATTTTTGGCTTTTTATTTTTGTCTTCCTTTTTCGGTAATTAGTGTCTAGTTACTGCTGCATCCCCAAATGCCAGAGCCCAAGGGTTTTCCAAATGACGAGAGAGGTATTTACTGGTCGGTACCTGGTTTATCCAGCCTCACTTGGTGACAAGCCACACTTTGCAAGTCAGATTTCCCTGCTCAAGTGACGCATGTGAAAGGCTCAGAGCTTCATTTTCTGGTTTATGAAACCGGCTCGAAAGGTCTTTCCAGCACCTGCCTGGGAGCAGCTCCACAGTGGATCTGCAGTCCCATCCCTTGCTGTCCTCCTGTCCAGCATCATTTGCTTCCCCACCAGTTACACTGGTGCAGCAGCTGCATCTGAGCCTACGGGGAAGAGGTGATTCTCTGGATAGGAACCCCCCTTGGAGCATCCTTGTGCAGACAGGGCTCGACACTGCAGGGACTCCCAGCTGTTTTTCACAACTCCATGAACACAGTGCTCGGGAAGAAAGAGTCACCCCCCCACACCTGAGTGTCCCATGGGAGCAGAGGTGGGTCTGAAAGATGAGGGGACACAGCAAATGTACCTCTTCAGTGCAGCAAGGGCCCCGGTGTGTGGGAGAAAACAGAAATCACCTTCCACCTTTCCCATTAGCTAAAAGAAAAGAGGGATATTTATTTACTGGATGCCAGTCTGGTCAGGATCCAAGTCCCAGCATGTTTTTCATATGAAAGTCATGCCTGTAGACACAACCCCAAGTCATCCTTACCCTCACCATCATCTCCACCAGCCATGCTTGGCTTATGCTTCAGCCCATCACCCCAGGGTACCCCTGCCTCTGGCCCTTCCTTCCACCCCTCCTGCTCTGCCAACCCAACTCCAGGTTCATTTGCAGGAGACAGCTACAGTTTAGGAATGTTTCTGATGTTTTCCCAAGTCAGAGTATCCCGGGATTTTAGTCTCTCTCATGCAGAGTGAACCTGAGCACACCCTGGGCTTGTGTTTACCACTGACCTTCCGGAAGGGAGAACAGGGCTCTGCATGGTTTTAGGACGAGCACCCCTTCCCTCTCAAGGTGAGCAGGTGAGGGATGAAACCCAGAGTACTGTGCTTCTCCAGAGTCGGTATCGTTCTGCCTCAGCCTGTCCCATCTCCTGCCCTGTCCAATCTCCTGCATGCAAGCTCTTCCAGGAAGGATTTGGGGACCAGTCTGGAAGAATAAGGAAGGTACATGCCTGGCTGACTCCATCCTTTCCTCTGCCAGGGGTGGCAGTCACGTTTTATAGGTCACTGTAGCTTGCAAAGGAGTTAATGGAAGTTTCTTTGAAGAAGTTCAACACACTTGTCCCAGAAGCCATCACATTTTAATTACTCCTTTCACACATCCAAGCACTTTATATGCGAGTCAACCTTCCAGGCAAGTGTCTTTTTAATAACCTTTTAGTTAAGCCTAGTGGTTCTCATTTCACCATCCATTTCCTCTTCCCATATAACAGACCTTCATTCAAAATACTTTCACCATTATCCTATAGGTACAAATTCCACCAACTGCTAACACCAAAAAGCAGAATAACTGGATGTTCCCAATTACTGCAACTGCCTAAGCAGAACAGTCACACAACATAAAGATGTGCATAGTGGTGCAGTTTAATTGGATATTAAACCCCCTGCAGCAAGAGCATTGCATACCCAAGGGAGAAGCAGGATGCTGAACAGGGGAAGCTGTAGATGACAACTTCAAAATGGGTTTAGAAGATGAGTGTGGAAACTTAATGCATGAAAGCTTCTAGAACAGCTTTGTCACCTCACTATCTGTCCTCTCTCTCTCCAGGTCACTTCAGAAGGTGTTGAACATCACAGTCCCCACAGAACAGCACTGTTGACCTCTCTCTGCAGATCACTTACCCACAGTCAGCCAGGATTCTTGTCATGCAAAGATCTTTCCTCTTAGAGAGGCTAAGCAGCCCTCAGATAAGACTGAGCTGTTGCTAAGGGGCCCCAGCAAAAGCCCTTTGGAAACCTAAAACCATACTGGAACTTCCTGCCTGGAGGGGAGTTTGGAGAAAGTCTCAGTCCCACTGTAGTAAATGCACATGGTACACAGGGTCCAGCCATCCCAGCATTACAAAAGTACACAGACAACAGAACACATCCTCAGAAGCAGGATGCAGATCAGTTCCCCCATCTGGAGATTTCTTTGAGGAATTTAATGAAAATGACCCATCAGTGATGCCAGGAGAATTAGTCTCCCATTCATAATGGAGTTAAAGTTTTGCTGCAGACAGTGGTTCAGCTTGATCTGAGCCAAGGACCTCACATCAAACACGGCAGGACCCACAGCTGTGTGACACCTGCTCAGGTCTTGCACAAGTGGAAGGTGCTGAGCAGCCATCATTATTTTTTACAGCATGGAATAAGCAAACTAATGGTACAATTAGTATTTTATATTCAATAACCTGGTAGTAAATGCAAAGGTACATCACCCTGAAGCTTTACCTTCACTCTGCTGCACAACTTCCTACTGAAAAGGCAGAAAGCATTGGAGAGGAATTAGTGAAATTATGGCAGCTGGCAGGGAAAAAGGAAGCTGATATGGAAAGGAAAACGGCTGCAAATTAAAGACAAACTGGATGTTTATACCACGGTGGTTAACAGCAGATAAAAAAGTCATTATGAAGTTTCAAAGTTAAAACCCCACTGCCATAACTGAGGCAATACCAACCTCTTTGGAAGTTACAGCCTTGGAGTATTTGGCAGCACCTGAGTCTGCCAGGCTAGTTTCTAAGGAGACTTTTATTCACTAACCATCTAAATCAAAGTGAAGAATCAAGCAGACACTTCAGTAGCACTCAGAAGTTACAGAACGTTATGTTACAGAACACAAAACATGGGTTTGTTATGGGAAACTTCCTTATGTGTGAAAACATTTAAATCAAGGAGATTCCTATGCGATGAGTAGCAAAGGTGGCTTAAATTTGGTCTTCTGCTCTTTGAATTTTGTGTTCTCAAACGCTTCTTAGCACAATACTCAGCTGGATAGAGTGCATGGTTCCATCAGAGACACAAATGCATTCAAACCCCTCATGCCAAGAGCATGCACCATCATAGCCAAAATAAAGCTTTTCCCATTATTAACAGACATTCAACTCATCACACAAAAGTGCATAAAGTATTGTTACTCCCTTACATAGTACCATTTGTGAAATACAGCTGGTAACTGTTGCATTTATTAAGGAAGTGGTTTGTAGTTTGTTGATTTTTTTTAAAGAACTGACATGATATTCCCCCTCCAAATAGAAAAAATTTAGTGGAAAGAAAAACTCAGCAAAACACAAGGACGGAAGGGATGGAGGGACAATTCTGGACTGTTTTGACTTAGCAAAGACCTGCAACAACAGATCTCCAAACCCAGTGCCAGAGAGCCATCACATTCAAGAGGCCAGGGCCAATTTATCCGGTGACTGAGGCTGTGGAGAGAAGTCTCACAGTCTGTGCATCCTTGCACAAAGCTCAAGCTGATGCTTGGTCAGTCCAGCAAACTGAGACAGCACTAGCACGTGAGTGATTTCAGTCTCCCCACGTGCAGTAATTTCATTACTCAGTAGTAATTAGGTAATTTGTTCATACAAAGCACTTCAAAGCCAGTCAGTGCAACCTCTCCCAGTACAAGTTCCAGAGATCCCTGTGATGCAGCGTTCCCTGCTGGGGCAGCGGGTCTGCACTGGGCAGAGCACATGCAATGGGTGCCTTCTCCAGCCCAACAGAGCAGACCTCGCTCAGGTGAGAAGCAACCGAGGAGACCGTGACCACAAATGAGCCAAGAATTAAGGTTTGTCCAGTTTGTGTGTGCGCTCGTGCCTCCGCAGGGTCCCTGACTCGGTGAAGGAGTGCCCGCAGTAACTGCAGGAGTAGGGCTTCTCTCCCGTGTGGATGCGGTGGTGGCGCTGGAGCGACGCCAGCCGGGTGAACGTCCCCCCGCACTCCTCACAGTAGAAGGGGCGCGCCCCGGAGTGAGTCTGCTGGTGCCTCTTCAGCCTGAGCAGCTGGACGAACGCCATGCCGCACTCCTGGCACTTGTAAGGCTTGTCCTCCCGGTGGATCACCTTGTGTTTGGAGAGCAGGTTGGGCTTGTCGAAGCCTTTGCCGCACGTCGGGCAGGTGTAAGGTTTGTAGTCGTCGTCCTCGGGCTTCTGGTTTTCTGCGCAAGGCCGATCGCTGTACTCGACAGCGTGCTGGTTACGGTGCACTACGGACCAGGGGTTCCTGGCCATGCCGTTTCCCAGGATCACCATGGAGCGCTCGATCTTGTGCACGTTGTGCAGGTGCCTCCAGACGTCGGCCGTGCGGATGAAGCCCTTGTCGCACTCCGGGCATTTGTGCGGCCTGTCGCTGGAATGGATGAGCTTGTGCATCCGCAGGTTTGCCGCACGGAAGAACTCTTTGGCGCAGGTGGGACAGCGGTAGGAGTTTTCCACAAGGTGAGTTCGCCTGTGCTCCTGCAGCTCGCTCATCCCCTGGAAAGAGGAACCACACTTCTTGCACCGATACGGCAAAGCTTCCTCGGGGACAGGCTCCAGGTCCTCAGCAAACACGTCACCAAGAATGGTATTTTCATCACCATCATGGAGTCTTCCCCGTGGTTTCCTGGAGCAGTCAGAGGAACTGTGCTCTAAATCTTTATCCTCACACTGCAGGTCAAAGTTGGTATCGGAAGGGACAAACACCTCAGCTGGACTCTCACCTTCTTTCTGGTAGTAGGTCTCACAGGTTTCTTTATCTTCACACTGCAGCTCTGCAGGAAGCTCCTGCTTACCTGAAGGTCCAGCAGAGTTGCAAAGAGGACTGCACATCTGTGAGTAACTCATGTCTACCTCCTTCTGGACGCTAAGTGTGTGGCCTTCCTGCTTAGTTGTCTTTCTGGAACAATTTGAATGCTTTTCACCTGTGCCACAAATGTTATTCCCAGAGCCCCAGTCCACACTCACATCCATCTTCTGAGGCAAACGCTATGTTCATCTGCAGCTCATCAATGGTGTGCACACCCAGAGCTTTGGGCCATTCATGGTAAGGGCATCTCATTTTCAGCTCTCTTTAAAGTCCTCCCTAGAAAATAAAACATCTGTTTCATCAGTGATTCTTCTGATATTAACATAAGATAAATATACAAGACTAAAGGTAATTTTCTTATTATAAGAATGGGACAGACTACAGACAGTAGGAGAAACAGAATCATCTACTATTAGATATGTAGAAAACATACATTCAGCATATGAAACACAGACTATATTTAATGAAGTTAAATCCTCTATCATCATCCAGCCTTAACTATAAACATAAATTGATAATTTCCACTTTAAATTCATGTAAAGATGAAAAATCATAGAATCCCAGAATGGTTTCAGTTGGAAAGGACCTTAAAGCTCATCTTATTCCAACCCCCTGCCATGGGAAGGGACACCTTCCACTAGACCTGGTTGCTCAGAGCCCTGTCCAACCTGGCCCTGAACACTTCCAGGGATGTGGCAGCCACAGCTTCTCTGGGCAACCTGCGCCAGGGCCTCACCACCTGCAGCATAGGGAAGAATTTCTTTCTAACATCTAATCTAAATCTCTCCTCTTTTAGTTTGAAAACATTCCCCCTTGCCCTGTCACTATCTGTCCATGTAAAAAGTTGCTCTCCCTCTTTTCCATAAGCTCCCTTCAAGTACTGGCAGGCCGGGTAAGACGTCTCCAAATACAACCATATATAGGTAAGAACACACATATATAAAAACATACACATTTCAGTATTTGCACGCATATATAAATATAAAACTTGCCTATTTACTTTCAGTAGGCTTACCAAGGACAGTTATCAGGGCAGTAGAGAGATGTGCCATCAGAGAAAGCTCTTATTCACATCTCAGAAAGGCCAGCTTCATCAGCCACACAAGCCGCGCTTTCTTCTGCTGCGATACAGAAAACAATCTGGATTAGTCCTCGTTAGTCACTGCCTGGAACAGCGTGGCTCGACTCAGCCCCAACTTCAGACATTCCCCTTAATTTAATAAGGAGCTGGGTAACTGGAGTATTCCTCACCTCCAGCCCTCTAACTGACCTGCTGCTGCCTTTGGGGAAGGAAAACTTTCCAAGGGATGCTGGCGCTGCGTGGCTTAAGAGAACTCCATAACCATGGCCGTGCGGTCCCTGCAGCGGGGGAGGGGGATGTTCAAACCGCGATGTAGGCTGAAAAATAATAACAAATATACGTATAAAAAGAAAGGGATTTATTGTTCCCTGCAGCACGAACTCCCAACTTGTGCCCGCTCCGATGCCCCGTTCCCCCCGCCCTACCTGGGGGCTCCCGCATCCCCCGCGCATCCCCCGCGCCGGCGGTCCCGGCGCAGCGGCGGCTCGGCCGTGCCCGCAGCGGCCGCGGCTGCAGCGGCGGGGCGGGACCGGGCGGACAGCGCGGCCCCTCCCCGGCGACAACGACAGCGACAGCCCTCGCTCCCGGCTCAGCTCCGCCGCCCCGTTCAAATCCTGCGACCGGGATTCCTTCCCGCCGCCCCGGCGGAGCGGTTCTGGAACCCCTGGTGCTCCGGGAGCCTATTCATAGAATCGTAGAATGGTTCCTTGAAGATCATCTCCTGCCAAACCCCTGCTATGGGCAGGGACGTCTTCCACTAGATCGAGTTCCAACCTGGCCTTGAACACCTCCAGGGATGGGGCAGCCACAGCTTCTCTGGGCAACCTGTGCCAGGGCCTCACCACCCCCATAGTAAAGAATTGTTTGCTAATATCTAAGCTAAACCTACTCTCCTTCAGTCTGAAGCCATTTCCCTTTGTCCTGCTGTTACATGCTCTCATAAATAGTCTTGCTCCATCTTTCCCGTAAGTTCCCTTCAGGTACTGGCAGGCCGGGCAGTTAGGTCATGCCAAAACCTTCCCTTTTCCAGGTTGATGAATCCCAATTCTCTCAGCCTTTCCTCATAGCAGAGGTGCTCCATCCCTGTGATGAACTCCAGGAATACATAAGGACATGCACCAATATCCACAGCCAAGCATGTCTGTGTGGGGCACAGATGATGAATGGCCAATTTTTAAAAATCCAAACTGTGGCTTATTACAACTACCAAGGAATGGTGTAGTGCCAGCAACCAGTGGTCTTCCTCAGAGGGGTCATGGAGGAAATTACTAAAGTATCTCCAGATCCTTCTCCTCAAAAGCATCAGTAGCAATTATGATTTCCTCATCCTCACTTATCCTTTCTAGAGGTTCCTCAGATTGTTCAGAAGAAAAGATTCTAAACATTCATTTTCACGCTGCAGGTGAGTTAGTGGGTTGGTTGAATCAACTTTAAATTTCAAAGGTGCCCCCTTCTTGCCACTGCAGAAATCCATATGGATTTCTTATTGCACTGAAGGTTTAGCAGGACTGGAAGGTGGTGAGTAATCTTCCTCCATGTCCAGCTGCCCAACCTTTGTGAGGCTTCTCTAGAATCACCTGAGTGTTCCTCACCTGTGTGACAACTGTCGGCACCAGAAACTAAGCCTGCCTCCACTCTGTGGTATCATACAGTGCTTACTTGTTTGTAAATGTGGAGACAGGCAGTACAAATTCCCATGCCCTCTCATGTCTGGCTTCTTTCATGTCAGCTTCCTTGGAAAAGAAACAAGAATTTCATTATCTGCCAGGCAAAGTTAGTATTTAATCTGTCAGTTTAATTGAAAATACTTCAGTAGTGATAAATAATGCAGAACACTCCAAATGATGTCTCATGGGTTAGATCAAAGACCCAGGGCAGTGCCAGTCAGTGCATCGTGTCTTCTGTTGTTGGTCTGAGATGAGACAGAAAAGGGCTTCTGTGGTAAGGTAATAAAACCAGCACGTACACACCCCAACACTCAGAATGACAAAAGTGTCAACACACTCATCAAATTCATGAGCACAGTCCCAAACCTCGCCTCTGACTTTCGGTAACAAAGAACAGGCCTCTCTGCTAATGTTTCTCCATTAGCCTAAAATGACAAACAAAATTCAGAGATCTTATTATACTGGTCCTCAGAGAAACATACTCAGCTCTATCAAGTTCCACATATTTTAATTTTTTCTCCTGGTATTGAGGTATTTAAATGCACTCTGCCTTCTCTTTCATATGTTGCCTCTGAAAGCACATGTTTTTGTTAAATTCCATGTCCTAAGATTTTCCCATCAGTCTAGATGAGTTATTCCAGCACACACACACATAAAAATCAGCTGTAATCCTCAAGGAGAAGGCAGAAAAATAAGTGAATCACCCATTTCCTTACAATATATGATTCCTATTAAAATTACATTATTGGTGTTTTGTGCCTGTCCTAGATTTATATTGCCAATGCACATATATGGATGCCAAATCCTTTTTATTTATGCTACCTCACTGCCATGTGTTTTGAAGAATCTGTCAGGACAGATGAGGACCTGTAATCAATTTGTCAGCTAGATCTACTTTGGAGTAATTTCTTAAATTTTTTTCCCATTAAATTCACTAAAACATGCAAACTTGCTTGCTGTCACAATGGCAGTGTAATATATTTTATGCAGGGTTTAACAACCCAACCCATTAAATTTGAATTTTTTATTGGCCATAGGGGTTTCTGACATCTGGCTACTTCGTTTTAGGACTGTCATAAGCACTTTAAAACGTCTGAGAGCTTCAGACTCTTTTATATAGAACAACCCAAAAAACCCTCTAACTAAGTAGAAGCTGAATTCAGAGAGACTTAAGTGATATTTGGCTGAAGGTTGAGATTTTAACTCCCCAGGGGAAAGCTGGGCTCCCTTTAGCCCACTGAACTCTGGTGACAGATTTGCAATGGCTGTTAGAGACTCTGAATTTTGAAAGAACACCAGCACAGAACCCTAGGAGTGCCCTTAAAAGAAGGTTCAGGATCTCCCATGCTGTGCTCTCTCAAATCACCTGGAGCAAGGAATCGTTTTGCTATCCTAGCCAGCTCCACCCTGGTTATCCTAATATGCTTTTTCCTGTGGTGCTTGCCAGGATCTTCTACCTCTCTGGGTCTCAGTCAGTGGGCATCTCAGGAATGAGGCATTTGGAAGAAAGATGGAGAAAACAAGTTCTAACCACAGTTACAAAATCTAGAGTCAAGCTGTAAAGACCATGGAACAACCAACAAAAAAAAACTACGCAAGGACTGTATAAAGCAGGCCAGTCATGCTTTAGTTTCCCAAACTTGCATTTTCCTTGGCATGTATTGACGCAGACTCTCAGCAACTTTCTATGCAAAAACCACTGCCTGATTCTGCCAGCTCGACTCTGACAGCTCAGTTCAAGGGCTGGAGATACAGGACTCTAAAGGAGCCTGCAGGGCAGTAACTTCTGGTGTGGGGAAGAAGGTGATTGTGCAAGAACGGTCACACTCTGTGGCTTCCTGCCCCGACTGGCCGTGGATCTGGAGATTCTTCTGCTGCCTGCACCTTACACGTGCTTACTTTTGAAAATGCACACGTGAGCTTGTTAAAGAATTAAAGGGGAAATCTTCACCTGCTGAGCAGTTCTCTGCACCCACTGGTTTTTGTTGTAACTCCTGGATTTCTAGGCTGGCTCAGAAAAGCGTTTGATAATCCGTTTGATGATCTATTCAGCACAAAGGATTTTTTAACGCAGCACCTGATTAAGCGTAAATAGTAAGTTTTTAGTGGTGCCCCAGGAAAATACAAACTCTCGGTGAGTTCTTTTTCTTCTTCGTTTTCACAACCGGGGAGGCGGGACCAGATGACCCACCGTGGTCCTTTCCAACGTGAACCATTCTGTGATTAAAAAGGAAACCAAACGAGCATCTCTGACTGCACTGGGACCACTCCAAAGCATCCCAACCTGTCCCACCTTCGCCCTTCGCTCCTCCCAGAGCTGTCGCGCAGTATTGGCGTCACCAAGGGCTGGGATCAGCCCCTGTCACACCCTCCCTGTGACAGACACAGCCAGGGATCAGCCCCTGTCACACCCCCTGTGACAGACACAGCCAGGGATCAGCCCCTGTCACACCCTCCCTGTGACAGACACAGCCAGGGATCAGCCCCTGTCACACCCCCTGTGACAGACACAACCACAGATCAGCCCCTGTCACACTCCCTGTGACCGGTCCATCACACCACCATGACTGACACAGCCTCTTTTCACACTCTCACGGGACTGCCATTCCCGGAGACCATCCCCGGTGCATCCCCGGCACCACTGACACAGCTGGGGGCTGGCCCCTGTCACCCCTCCATTGTGACTGACACCGTCTGGAACCTCCCTTGTCACACCTACAATGTGACTGACACCACCAGGGACCTCCCCTGTCACACCTCCAGTGTGACTGACACAGGCAGGGACCACCTCTGTCACACCCCCTGGTGACTGACACAGCCAGACACCACTTCCCATCACACCTCCAGTGTGACTGACACAGATGGGGACTGCCCCTGCCACACCCCCAGTGTGACTGACACCAGCAGGGACCGCCTCTGTCACACCCCCAGCGCGAATAACACTGCCCACATCACACCCCTAATGTGACTGACACGGGCAGAGACCGTCCCATCGACCCCCACTGTGTGACTGACACCGTCAGAGACCGTGACTGACACAGGCAGCACCACCCCATCACCCCCCCAGTGTGACTGACACCATCAGGGACTGCCCCCGTCACACCCCCAGTGTGAGTGACACCGGCAGGGATCGCCCCTGTCACACACCCAGCGTGGCTGACGCTGGCAGGGACCAGCCTTGTCACTCTCCCAGTGTGACTGAGACTCGGAGGCTGCGCTGCTGTCACACACACCTGCATGACTGTCACAGGCAGAGACCAACCCCTGCTCCAACCCCCAGCATGACTGACGTGCTGAGACCACCCCCGTGTCCTCTGGCTCATCGTGCTGCCATGAGGCTGACACAGCCACTGTAGCCATGGAACACACCTTGTCAGAGCAGAAAAACCTCCAAAATTAATAAAAGTGCCCCATCTCTGCTATGTGTTCAAGCCCACCTGCTCAGTCCCTCTCCAAAACACACCTGGAAGGTGTATTTTGGGGTGGAAAGGGTGCTTGTCTGCTGGAGGTCTTTAAATTAAACACTTAAATGTCCACAGACTCCTTAGATGCCAGGTGAAAATCATTGACATCCAGCTGTAGCAGGGTTAGGGATGCTGAGGTGTGGGGTGACACAGCTCCCTTTCCTTCACCTCATCCCAATTCCACGCTGATAACTTAAATCCCAGCTTCTCGTGTTGTTTTTTTAATCCCCCAAAAGTCTCTCATAGTTTCAGCAAGCTCCTAATCGAAAGTAATGGCATTTGGGAGACTGAACACTCTCCTGGGTCATCAGTTCCACCAGTTTATCAGCACAGCCTTCGTCCCGGTTAACGTGATGAAATATTCCAGCCATGTGTTAACACACAGTTTTGACACAGCTCAGGATCCCCAGATACAGCGTGGGGATCCAACAGCAGAGGCCACGTCCCCACGCCACGGTGTGCCACACTTGTGGCACTCTGTGATTTCTTCTCCAGCCAGCTGAGCTGCCCCCAGATAGCGGAGAAATGACTGCACGGGAGAGCGTGAGTGCACTGTGTGTATGAGCAATCCCCTAAATATACAGGAGATATGGGAGAAGCCTTTGCATCCAGGACTCTTTGCTAAATCGAGTCGGGGGAATGATGCCTGTGCTATGCAGATGAGCTGTCATATTGTCTCCCACACAAGACCGTCTCCAAAGGAACCTACACCTACTGCAATTATCCTGCAGCATATGGACATTTATAGGTCAACCTGGAAAAAAAAAAGTGAGAGTAATGGTTGTCCAAAAAAAGCAGGAACCCAGATGATTTTCCAGTGTTATTTTGGAAAATGTGGACATGGAACAGGATAAATTATACATACCTGAAAGCCATTAGAAAATGTCAGATTGCCTCTAAAACGCATTAGAAGGGAAAAAAAAGCCTCCGGCTTTCTTGTGAAAGAGGAGCATGTAGTATTTAAATAAGATTCCCTAATAAAAATCAGCACTGGAATGAATTTGCCAGCTTATTGCAACCCTCTCTTGCGGTGGGGACAGTCTGAGGTTGCATCCTGACAGCCAGAGACATCATCAGGCTGAAACTCCTGCTGACAGAAGAGCTGCACTTTCATTGCGGGAGCAACCATGATGGATAATCCAGGAGCTCCTCCCGTAATGATTTCAGAGCAAACCCAGAATATTTGTTACCCTTCTCTAAATTGAGCTGGAAAAAAATAATAACTTCTGGTGCCAACTCTATGAAAACAACACATGTGTCTTGACAGCAGAGCACTGGATGATTTAAAAATGAAGACCAACCAGCAAATGCAATATTCTGGGTGTTGGGGGAGGAAGAGGACTGGCAAATCCTCAAGTCTGTTTGCATTTCCAAACTCTCAGCATTCACCTCCAGCACGTACCTGTCACATCCCCCACTTTTATGCACCATCCTCAGTATATTTTTCCAAAGATTCAGCCTCTGAAAAGAACCAAACCCTCTGTTGACTGATGCTTCTGCTGGGGAGATGAGATTTCTATAATTAGCATCAGAGAGAATTTGGGGAGGGATCTGTTTCTTTTGGTTTGGGTTTGTTTTGGGTTGTTTTTTTTTTTTGTAAATTTGGATGTTGCACATTTTAAAACAAAAACATTTGCCTTAAAACATCAGCACATCATTTCATAATTGCAGAGTGGAGATGAGGAGCACGTCAGTAGTTGAAAAAACATTAAATTTGCAGGAAGTGACTGAAGCGTTTGCACAGAAGGGGGCAAATGGAGATAAGACAGGCAGCCTGCTTGCATTTGGCTGTGGGAAACTAGTACAGCAGAGACTTATCCTCTACAAGAGAAGTAAGGGGGGGGTGGAAGTGGTTGAAGAACTGTGCTGGGAACCACATTCACAAAATTCACATCATTCAAGGGGTAGAAACCCTCTTCCCTGAATATTTTATGAGGAGCCCAATATTTTGCAAGGACCAAGGTGCTGGTCTTTGCACATTTGGCTTGGTTTTGGTTTACTCTACCATAATCTTCAAGAAGGGCCAAGGCATAAAAATCTTAGAATCATAGAACGGTTTGGGTTGGAAGGGACCTTAAAAATCATCTGGACCAACCCCTCTGCAGGGACACCTTCCACTAGACCAGGTTGTTCAAAACTGCACCCAACCTGGCCTTGAGTGCTTCCAGGAATGGGGCTTTCCAGGCTGAACTACTCCAGCAAAATCCTTTTGCACTGCCCACAGCTACATTACTGCACAAGAAAGACACCCAAATTATATTAAAGATACAAATAGCTCAACAAAGCCCCTCTAACCTGTCAGGCACAAAAGGTCTGGTTTGATTTGCATTTCGCAGCCTTCCTGACCTGAACTATAACAAGCACAGGATCATCTTCTCACACCAGGGAGAGATCACAAAACACTTACCTGAAATAGAGGCATCTATTCTCCATCTGGTAGGAAAATAAGCTTAACATTTAAATCTGTCTGCAAGGTGGGAGCAAATGAAGTCCTGAATGTCTGCATGAGGGAACAAGAGCATAATAAAACTGAACAGGTAATTGCTGATACATTATCTGGAGACAAAGGCTAACGCCAGGAGACCAAGCTTAAAAATAACTGATAACCAAAGCACAGCTCCAGTGCAGAGTGTGGTAACAGGCAATCTCATCCTTGACACCTCTGTATCTGCTTTTTTTTGAAACTCTGCACTTATTCAGATTAAAAAACGCCACTTGCACGAATCCAGCTAATGTTATTCATGTCATTTTGCACACAGATAATCTACAAGTGCCTCTGTGACCACATGGAAAGCAAACCTTATTTTATATAAAACAATTGACTTGCCCAGTAAAATATAGTTTTTCCTACTTTTTTTTCCCAGAGAACTGAAACTCAAGCTAATGAATCAGAAAATGTGAAACTATCTGAAAACACCTGAAAAAAGCAGATTAAAATAGTTATCCGTGTTCAGCTGACGAATCTATTGGTTGTCTGTCCCAGATTTAATTAGAGAAAACCCCAAAGATCGACTAGCTCAGCACAAAATTCCTGACCCGAGCCAATTTCATATTTGACAGGATAAAATACCGCTACTCAGAAAAGCTAGAAGAACAACACCTACGATGTGTGCATGCTGATGAGCTTTCAGAGGGGAAATGGCTTTACAAACCCAGCCCTGTGTTGAGGAAACATATTCCAGAGATTCAACAAGTGCAAGGAGCAATCAGTGCCTTTGGGCACCCAGGATTGCCTTGGGGTGTGATTCTGGCTGCTCTATCCTTCTGGGTGGCTTTTAAACTGAAGGATCAGGGGCAGCACAGAGCAGCCAACATAATCAAAGCCACTGTCGCAGGTAATAACTTCAAGATTCCCAAACCGCTTATAAGTATGTGATACTCATATAAAAATTAATGACCCATTGACTGCAAACAGCAAAGTACAAGGCAAAAACAGATTTGTTGATATATCTATTTGCCATTTGCTGCCTGTCCTCACACTAAAAGTGTTTCTGGTTATGGTTACTGTTAATTGCTTTTTATCTAACAGTGGAGCTAAGAGGCTTCAGCTGAGATGAGGTTTCGCAGTGTTAGGCAATTACACAAACATCCAGATGCACAAAAATTCCCTGGTTTGTAATCTGGATGAGGCAGAACACAGTGACTTATCTCGGGCCTAAAGAGGTTTCTGATCTGGAAAGAAAACAAGGTCTGACTGACCAAGGAAGCATCTGGGAAGGTGAAAAAATGACTCACTGCCTCCTTGAGCTTCACCTGTTACAGCTCACAGATTAAAAATTCAGCCACGGCTGCTTGAATTTTAACTCATCAACAGGAGCACACAGAGGCATCGTGTTTTCAAACACTCCACATCTTCTGAAGACATTCCTCCTAAGGAGGGCTTCCTTGTGCGGTGTCATTATCTCCGACAGATCTGCTTTGGAAATTTCCTCTCGGGGCTCCTCCAAGTTGACAAGTGAATTCTCTGCATCAGAAATATTTGTTCAGAGGCTGCCAGGCTTATCAGTCACTTCCCGGCGAAGGAGGCGGTCTGGGGGGGATTCTGCTCTTCCCTCTCCCATTGCCCCTGCAAAAATGACATTACTGAGGAGACAATGAGTACAGCCACATGCCTGTGCCACTTGCCTCTCTGGGACACTCTCTATTTCTCTGTGTCAGGGCTAGAAACAACCCTGCTGCCTCGTCCTGACTCTCACAGTCGAATCACAACATGTCAAAGGCAAGAGAGTAACCTGGGCTGGCCCGAGCAGGACCTCCAGCCTTTTGGGCACCCTCCTGCTCTGGAGGGCTGAAACATCCCTGCTGGCTGTCATCCACCAACACAGAGCTAATTATCTGGGACCTATCCAGGCAGAGAGGGAACACAAACATCCCAGGATGGGATTGTTTAACATGCACCTTTGGACTGATGGCAATTCTTCATGGAGCGCATGAGTGATTTATGGCGTCTCCGTGTAGCATCGTGGGTGGATGAGGAAGGGATGGCTGGATCTCAGGCAGCATCTAGACTGGTGGGTTACCAAAGGCCTCGGGTGGCTCTCGACTCACCTAATGGAGAGTTCCCTCCTACAGCTTGACTGCCCATGCATCATTCATCATTAACAAAGCACTTCGGTGTCTTATCTCGGAACAGGGAGATTTCTTGTGTACACATAAATCAGCCTCTCTCTAGCTAGAAACCTCAGTTTTCACCTAGCCAGCCCTTTCTGAAAGTGAAGTCTGTGCCACAAGAAGGAAAAATACCCTCCCTTTTCATTCTCAGACATGGTACACAACCATCCTTTCCCTTTCAAATACTATTCTCTTCTTTTCACCCCTTACTCGCTAATTATGAAAATGATTTTGCCTAGACAGAGACAAGCCAAGTACAGTGTAGCTCCTTCTTCTTGTTTTTTTTTTTCATCTTCCATGTTTTTGTCACTAGTGAAGGTTTGATTTGACCTTTTTGAAAGATTTGTCCTGATTATTCTACTCTATAAGTTGCTGCTGCTCTCCTACACATCGGAAACCAGATGAGCCCAGTGGTGAACATGTCAGGTTTTGAAAGGTGTCACAGGAGAAAAAGTATTATTAGTTCATCCTGCTAACAAAGGTGTCATGCTGGATTTTCAGCCTCACCGTTACTGCTGTATCTACGGCTTCTGAAGCCAGAAGACGAAGAGTCATTAATTAACAAAAGAAGCTGTGAGATAATCTCGTGATTAAGTTATTGGAGTGGGACCTGGGTTGATTTCTCAGTCCTGGGCTGGTTGCTATGTGATATTATTCAAAGCACTGCATGGAGACGGGTGTGGAAGGCTGGCAGTGCCAGCTCCCCATAGGCTGCCTGCACTGTGGGCAGGGGCTGCTGAACAGCACATTCCTCATTATTGCCAGCTGGAGTCACTTCTGCTGGGAGACAATTGGAAATAACTCCCCAACTCTAAATGCACTTCACGTTCTGCAACTGCCCTTTGCTCAATCTTGCTATTTTTCCAGAATCTCCTGTGATTGACTAAATCACTCCTTTTAATGCTTTTTTTTTTAACCTCCCTTTCTTCTGTTTCCTAGTGAATGTCTTTACCTTCTGTCTGTTGCAAATGTGAACAGTTTTAATTAGGTGCTGTTGAAATGTCTTTTGCAGTTTGGCATCCTGTTTGGTTTCATTCCTCTCGTTCTCTTTGCAGTTCTGTTCCTTCCCACATTGCTTATGTTTTCTTGTTTGTGGAAGCTTTTCTTTATATGTATAATTTAATCATGCTGAACTTCAATTTCATCTCTAATAAGCATAAATAGGGAAAAGGGCATCTGAAGCCCATCTCTTCAGATGCTCCTTAAATAGTTGTCTTTTCCTCTAGAGTGTCCCTCAAATGTTACAGGTTTCCAGCTGAACTCAAGGACAAAGCACTCAGCTCAATGGATTTGTTGTGTTTTCAAAGTATATCCTTAAATGACATCATTTTTTTTGTACGACTTTAGAAATCAGAATGAGACTACACCTTGAACTGAGGTCCAGAACAGCAGAGACCTGCTCAAGAAATCCAACAAAGAACAAAACCCCAGGGTGGGTACCATGAATCCACTTTCTCATGCCTTCTTTTTCCTGCTCCAGGGTTGAACTACTGGATTTTGCTTTTGCTCAAGTTATCCTTTTTGCGTCAGCAGCAAACCTACATGGTCGTCTTTCCCCGTGGGTCTGCTATTGGTGTCTCATTACTCCATCCTTAGTGCTCTAATCTGTGGGCACTGGATATCACAAAGTCATTTTTTCTGTATTAACCAGATCACTGTTGATCGAGTTACATCCAGCTTATTTGGGGAAGTCAGTAATTTCAATTAAGCTGCATTATGTATTTACTTCTAGTTATATAAGAGAAGACAGACTTTCCCCTTTATTTTTCCTGATCTCCAGCAGCAGTACTACAAAAATAATGAAAAATAGGGCTGAAATGAATGACAGAGATCTAAAAGCTCTCTCTTGTTGTTAGGGAACACAAGGGCATGGTCATCTACACCTAATCCACTCCAAAGACAGAATTCTGACAAGCTCCACACACAACCTTTTCAGATGCAGCCTCTGCAATCTCTCCCACGATCTGCTCTAGCATTTACCTTGTGCCTATCATGACCATGTTTTCTTTCCCTCCTCTATAGTGCTCAAACTGCATCTGTTTTGCTATTGTTTAAGTCTACTGATTCTCCCACCCAGGAGGAGGATTTTTACAAACGTGCAGCCTGTTGTCAGATCTCCCTGAGAAGCTGTGGATGCCCCATCCCTGGAGTGTCCAAGGTCAGGCTGGATAGGACATTGAGCAACCTGGTTTAGTGTTAGGTGCCCCTGCCCATGGAAGAGGGGTTGGAACTACATGATCTTTAAGATCCCTTCTAACCCAAACCATTCTGTGTTTCTACAATTCCCTCTTTCCACTGCTGGCCTGGGCCTGTCCCTGTAGAGAAGTGGCACTGTCTGAGCAGCTGAAGTCAACCCCACCAAAAGAAGGTATTTGAGAAGCAAGAATTAGCAAGATGAAATTTATGAGAAGTAGATAAATTAATAGGGACACATCCTTACCATTTATTTTGCTGAGATTTGACATAAGCCAGTCAACCATCGCCTGCTATCACGTATCGGGGACAACTGCCTTGCTGCGGGGAAATCATTTAGCCAGGCGTGGAAGAGGAGAGGATTAGGCAGGAGAAGCCTTGGTGTGTGATGAATGGGATTTACAGGCAAACCTGCACCCTGCACAGTCGCTGCCTCCATCCATGGGAAGGGGACACATGCAGAGCTGAGCTCATCTCTGCAGCACTTTGTCCTGCTGTTGATGCTCGTCGAAAGGTGAAGGACGCTGACAGTCTCCTCTTTGTGCTTTGGGGTTTCAACAGAACCTTTTGAAGGTGCTCTGGGGTGGGATACGTGGCTTTATCCTGACCTTGGGACGTACATAGGCTTGTCCCTTCTTGCAGACCTTCTCTGTGGGAGCACACCAGCAGGGCTGTCCACAGCTAACTTGGTGCAGCAATTCCATCTCTGCATGGAATTAAACCAGGACTCTCTCTCTGGAATTAAACCAGGAATTCCGGTTTAATGCTTTTCAGCACATATAAAGATATTATTTTTTTACTTTTGTGTCATGAAATAAGGACATAGACACAAATCAGTATCCTGTAGCGTTTTCCACAGTGAATAGCACTTAATTCACTCAGTGCTCCTAGTTCAATCCCAAGGGGATACCAGTTGAATTTGATTCCCTTCTGCTCTTAACCACTTGCTGGAAAAGCTACAGCCCTGCACTGCAAGCCCAGAGGTCTGTTCTGGGCCCACAGCAAAACCCCCAAACTATTAACAAGTGATCTTTCAGCTGCAGCAGATTAAATTGGTACCCTAAAAATCAATTCCTTCAGCCACATTTTTCAGGCTTTCCTGAGACACTTTGAAGGATTCAGAGCCTTGGTCTAAATTGTGACTTTAGTCCTTTTATCCAAAAACTGTACATATCCTTTTTAATTCCAGCTCCATCCAGAGACAAGAAGGGCCAAAACATCAGCAAAGGCTCTGAGGTTGAGATGGCTCAGCCAGGAGGGAAAGACTTTTCAAGAAACCTTTCTCAGCACAGTTTCCTGCTCAGATTTTAACCCCAGCATTGAAGTGACCTCCAAAATTATCCAGCATGTTGTTTACCTAGTGGAGGCTCTGACACACTGTAGGTTTCTTATGCTTAATTTAAGTAGGAGAAGCCCTGGGTAGCTTGGCTCTGACAAGCACCATGACATTTTCTTTGTACAAGGGGAAACCTCAAAGATGCTCATGACTGATAAGGTCTGACTGTTTCCACGGTTCACATTCACAAAAGAAATAGGTTAAAATATCTACACAGCTACTTGAGAAGAAAAAAAAGCCTTTTTACCGTGTAGAGTGGAAACCCTGGCTTCAAAATTAAGGCAGCTAAAATCACTAGTTGCTTTTCAAAATGCTGGCCAAACAGCTGCTGTTTGACGTTTGTGTGTGCAAAGTTACTGTACAAAAAAAGGAATGAGGAGAGACGTGTTTGGAAGCACAGTGGTAGCTGCATGCAGAAGAAAACACATGGCTCCTTCCAGCCTGGATTGTGTCACTTAGTGCTTGCCTGGATCGTGGAGCTGAAGGCATTGCATCCAACATGCTCGTTGGCTATCAAAAAAAAACAACTCATGGTAAAGCAGGTCATTGGTGTTAATGCTGCCAGTGGGATCACCCTGGCTGCACTGCTGGGCTGCACCAGCTTTGGGTCACCTCACGTGCCTCCCATCAGCGCAGAAAAGCTCCAGAGAGGGTGCTGCATAATATGGAGGCTTTTTTTTTTGATCCTGGGTCAAAGCCAGGACTCCTCCAGCCCTTACAGTGGGTCTGTTCAGCATCACCACATCTGCAGGACCAAGCTCACTCCTGATGGCAGAGATGCTCCATCTGGGAGGGCTGTAAGAAAATCAGCAGCCAGAGCAGAGAGGAGAAGGATGCCAGCAGCGCTAGTGTAATGTCCAGGGAATCCTTATAGATGGAGATGACATGGTTAGATGAGTTCAGAGTGGGGCTGCAGACTGAGTGCATGGCTCTGAGCTAATGAAAGCACAGCCTGTGTGTCAGGAGGACCACATTGCAGCGTCAGCAATCAGCTCATTTCTGCTGGTCAAGGTAGTGGGAATGGTGGGGCAGCAGTGCCAGAGCAAGAGACACTCTGAGGAATGGTGACAGATGATTTCAGGAGGCCCTTGAAAATAATGTTAAGGTACTAGAAGCAGGAGAGAGGTGTGGATTAAGCTACCAAATCTGACCTGGTGGACCAAGTCCCTTCTTCATCATAGTAGAAAGTCCCACAGTCACCAAGATGTTCAGCTACAATGCAACAAGATTGAAAGGTGCCTAATTAGAATGAAAGATGGGGAAAAAAAAATAAAAGATGAAACGCTTTAAATGAATGGACAGCAAAGCTCAGCAAACACAGCCTCTAAAACTACACATGGGATAGAAAACAGGCACTGCTGAACTGGCAGTGGGAGAAAAGCAGAAAGGAATGTGTGACAGACATCCCAGCCATTCCATCAGTACCTGGAGTCAGGCTTTTCCTGCTACTTGGTCCTGGGATGTGAGGTCTGTCCTCTGGGAACAGGAAGCTCGTCCTGGCTATGGCAGCAGGGTGAGGATGTCCAGCTCTCCCTCCCATTCCTTCAAAATTATCCCTGGCTGCCAGCTAGAAACCAGACACCACAAACTCCTCAGCTTATTCACCTTCATCAATATTTTAATAGATACTGGGTTTTACTGTAAGAGACATCACTTCTTGTTAATTTGAGCACTGGAAAGGCACTGGCAGGCAGAATACCTTGGCTCCAAACAAACCCTGAGGGGGAAAGGGAAATATATTCCTAAGAACAACAATTGGAAAGAATCTAATTCAATAATATATTTTGTTTGGTATCATTCTGGCACCAGCAGTCATCTTCCTGTTATTTTTAGGTTCTGATGACGCTAACAGGTTTTGTTGTTTTTTTTTTCTTTGTGGGGTTTTATTTTTGCTGTTATGCAAAAAAATCCCAAGGAGAAAATTTCCATAGTTTAATCACACTGAATAAAATTGCAGTTATTTCTAGAATTTACGACTTTGTGCTTCTAGATCTTCAGCAAAATTTATGCAGAGTTTTCTGGAGTCTAGAGAGGAGGATAAGGACTCGTTGGCTGGCTTTTGGGGAAGGAGAGAGGGATGGGACGAGGACAGAAAACAAACACATATTTACCTAGTGAGAGACTAACAGGGTTTTAGATGAAGCATGTTACACAACCCAAGAGGCAGAATTTGTGTTTAGGAATATAAAACAAACATCAAAATCATCTTGTTTCATGTGTCAGCCTCTTTCTTTGTGTTTTTCTTTCCAAGGGATTAGTCACGGAAGTATTTATTTGGGATATTAGCTGCAGTAGCTATACAAACCAAGCACCAAATATTATGAATTCCTGGCCCAGTGTTGTTTGTGCTTTCCACTAAAATCGTGAAATTCTTGATCTGTAAAAGAAATCTGTTTTGAAAAGCTTTTCCCCACGATTGCCTTTGCTTTGTGCATCACGAAGACTTATCATTTTGTACACCAAGTGCCTCGATAGCGGGGTGGGGATTGCAAATCCAGACTAAGTCAGGAGAGCCCCCAGGAGAGTGAGGGCGAGAGCAAGCGTAGCAGCATCAGCTGTGTGGCCCTGAACCTGGAATAGGGAAGAGGTGTACCTGCTGAACCCCAAACCCCTTACCTTTATCCTGAATTCAGGAGCTGTCACAGACAGACACAGTCAATTGACCCTGACGGGGCCATGCGGTTCCTGAACTGTGTTACCTGATGCTCACCGAGGTGCAAAGGGATGCTCACCAAGCACACCTGCAGCACAGCTCAGGGACACAGACCAGCTGAGACCCCTCCATCCTACTTCCAGTTGCTGCAGACTTCATGTTCTTCACAGAAAAAACCCTCTTCTTGTGTTTCATTGGAGCAAGCAGGGAGGGGTTTCACTGAACATCCCCGTTTCTTCCCAGGACTGCTTGGCCAAAGGAAAAGCAAGAGGGAAACAAAGATCATCAGATGATCCTCCTGGGAGCTGCGTGGCCCATGGTGACAAATTCCTGATCTAAAAAAGATATTGCTGTTCCAGGGCTGGCCAAAATGAGAGTTAACCAAACCCTTACAAATCTGTACTTAGGGACAGCAGGACCCATATCCCTTCACCGCATTTACTGACAGGCTTGAGGCATTTTCTGTTCTTGCTTGAGCACTTGGGATAAAGAAACATTGGTTATAAAACCTCTTGGCTACGAGGAATAAGATACAAACTATAAATCCCTGGTTTCAGTATTTTTTTTCAGCTTAGATGTTCACTTCTGGGCTCTGAGTTATACAAGGTCCCATATTTTTCAATGTTTAATAACTGGTGAATTCTTTCTGGTTTTGGGTTTGGGTATTTTTAAATTATTATTTTATTCTTACAATTACAAAAGGTATTTGCAAAACATTTGTTTTTTTCCCAGATAGCTTCTGGCTGCTTTCAAGCTGAATTTTGGCAGTCGGCACACACTTCTTATTCAACAACAGACACAGACTCTGCACTTTAAAACTTATGGTGGGTACAGACCCAAGAGATTTTTTTGTCCTTTTCTTTCAAATCTGCATTAAAATCACACATGGTTTTTGTTTTGTTTTTTTTTTTTTAAAGCAAAAGCTACAGCAGAAAACCTGAGTGTGTGTATTCACAACAGCCCAGCAGCCACACACTGCCCAGGCAGCTCTTGTAGAAAGGGTTTTATCAAAAATAAAATCATGGAAGCTGATGAATTTTACAGTGGGATGTTTTAATATTGGGGAATCAGATTGCCTTGGATGCAGAACAGAAGTGAGGACGTGTGGTTTTCTGTATCTCTTCAGCACTGGTCCCAAGCCAGCCCACATCATCCCTGCCTGGTGCTTTTCCTGTTGGGGTTTGATGATGGTGAAGGATTTGGAAGAGGGACGTTCATTAGCGTTGCCAGAGGGGAACCCCTTGGCTGATCCTGCTCCCTCCAGCCTTTTGCATCCATCACCTATTTCCCTGGAGAAAGGTACATCAGAGAGGAGGGAAACGCACACATCTAATTTTAACTTTGAAGTGGGGGAAATGGTGGCGGGTTTTTTTTCCTGGAGCTCCTTCTTATTCTCCCCACTCCCTCCTCATCCCAAATATCTTTGCAGACTTTTTAAAACCTGGTTGGTTTGAATATGCACAGGCTTCTTAAGTGTTTGCTCGGACCAGTGCCTTTGGGTAGTTTTTTGAAAAACATGAGAAATTAACATTTGAAAAGGTATTCCCACACACTCTGAGCAGGAAATGTGGCTTCCTTCTCCACCCACTGTATCACTAAGCAGCTTGGAGATAAATAATGGAGACTTTCATGGCCATTGTGGTTAAAAACCATCACCCGAGCTGGGATAATCTCTCAAGCCTGTCTTTGCTGAGCAGGGAAATTAAACAGGGAGCTGCACCTAGATATCTCTGTGTTGTCTCAGCCATTGCAGGCAGTCGCCCACAGAACTCTGCTTAAAAGAGGATGAAATGGGAGATCACAGAATCATGGAATGGTTTTGGGTGGGAAGGCACCTTGGAGGTAATTTAGTTGCCACCCTCCTGCCCTGGGCAGGGACACCTTCCACTAGACCTGGTTGCTCCAAGCCCCATCCAACCTGGCCTTGAACACTTCCAGGGATGGAGCAGCCACAGCTTCTCTGGGCAGCCTGTGCCAGGACCTCACCACCTTCACAGTAATGATTTTTTCCCTAATATCTGATCTAAATCTTCTGTCTTTCAATTTGAACCCATTCCCCCTTGTCCTGTCACAACTCTTTTAAGTAGTCTTGCCCCATCCTTCCTGTAAGTTCCCTTCAGGTACTGGAAAGCTGCAATTAGGTCACCCCGAAGCCTCCTCTTTTCCAGGTTGAACAATCCCAATTCTCTCAGCCTTAATGGAGTAAGATGGAACAAGACAAGAAAGCCATGTTCAGAAACACTCACCTTTAAACCAGTGCTGGACACCACAACAGCCACTGGCACTCAGTGAGGCCGGAGAAGATGCTCTGTTTCCTTTTTGCCTGTCCTCGGGTTCAGACACACAACCAAGTTATTGGCAGCTTAAAGCAGCTCCTAGCATCTGTATGGGCAGGTTGAACCTGGTGTGGGCAGAGCAGCTTGTTTAAATCACGGTCCCTTAGGGTGTCATCACATGAAGATGTCAGGCTTGGGTCCAGGACCCAAGTTAGTGCCTGTCCTCAGACTGCATGTCTGGTGCTGACAGACCGCCTTGCTTTGGGGTAGCACAGGGAAGGGACCAAAGGCCCTTGCAGGAGGGACATATCTTGAGATGCAAAGTTTGGGAAAGGGTCATGAGAAAGTGTTATTGATCAAAAGCCAGGAAATATTTTAGGTGCCCCACTGCACCAAAAGTGGAGTAGGCAAAAGTGGAGGCAAAATTTAGATGGCTAGAGCACAATATCTGGAAGGCAAAGCTCTCCTGAAGGGCACACTTCAATGCAGTTGTAACCAGGAAACTGTGAGCAGCACCTTCACACACAAAAAAAAAAGAGGGAAAAAAAAGAAGGAAAAAACCAGACCCAATTTGCCATCCAGGCCTCAGTGTTTTCTTGCCCGTTTTTGCATGTGCACCAATCTGCCAAGCCAGATGTACAAATGAGCTGTGTGGGCAAACAGGCACTCGTATGAGCAAACATTGCCTTGACGTGTGTGCTCTTGTGGGCACGGAATCAGGCAGTGCACAGGGGAGGGAGCAGAAGTGGGGCTGGGGGAGGACTGACCCCTATCCTTGGGCATAAAACCCCTTTCTCTGCTCCCTGACACCAGCAGGCCATGATAACCAAGGTCAACAAGGCTCAGCACTGCTGCAGGACCTCCTTCCAACCAGTTTCCCCAGCAGGTTGAACCATCCCACCTTGCTGACACGGCTCCCACGCCGACCGTGAAAGCTGCGCTCGTCTGAATCACATCCAAGGTGATGTGATCAGCTTGGATGTGAAATGAATCACAGCAAGGTGCTTACCTCATCTCACATATGAATTCCTGCCTTCCCCAGGCTAAGAGAGGACACCCAAAGGAAGCAGGAAAGTGCTGTACCACCCTAATATGACTCGCGACACTATTTATCTTCTACTATCTATGAATAACCTCGTCTAAGCCGTTAAAATGAGAAGTAATGCATTTGCCACACAAGCTATTCAGGAGCACTACAACAGATGAGCAGGTAATTAATCAGCATCCCAACCCTGATAATCACATAATTCCAGCAGAACAACAAAGACTCTGTAATATTGACACCTTTTGGAAGAAATAACAATTAACATTATAGACCGAATTCCCGTTCTTAAAGCAAATCTAATCTTCGCAGAAAAGGGAGTGTTTTCCATGCTCAGTGCCCTCAGAGCACCCAGAGGTGATGATCCCCAAACATCAGACCTGACAGCTGAGCAGCCCTTGGGCTGTGCCTCTTGGTAGAGTGGGTCAGGGAACAGATGAGCTGGAGTTCACCTGGAGCAAGTGTCAACTGCAGGGTGGCTGCATGGCTGGTTTGGGCTGAACACAAAGAATGACTTACAGAAAACCAGGGGTGGGAGAGGGACCTCTTAAAGCACATGCTTTCATCCTTCCATCCTCCAGGGGCCCCTGGCTCCTTAGTGGTGGGCTTGGCAGCATTGGGTCGATGGTTGGACTCAGTTCCAACATAAGGGGCAGCAGGATCAGCTTTCAATGAGGAGAGGACACCAGCTCCTGCTCAGGGTGGAAGACCTTCATTCCAGACCCAAAGACTGAGTTGCCACCATGGACTCATCTTTGTGTTGAAGGCCAATTACATCTGCCTCAGGGCCCAGCTCACTCCCACTGGGTGGAAAACAGAAATAGCTTAGAATGTCCAAAAAAAATACCCCAGGATCTGAGCATTAGTCTACTGCAATGCTTTGGATTTAGTAGCCCCCGCAGCCAGCGCAGCCCCTGTAAAGGCCCAGGGTGGCTGAATATCAAGGGCGACTCTCAGCAGAAGGAGCTGACAGAAGCAGCTCCCTCCTGCAGCTCTGAGCACGCTTTGGTGCACTGCTCCGTCTGATGCAGAGGATGCCAATCTGGCACTAAATTCCTCCTTTAAAATATTCCTCTCTCAGCTCTTAAAACGTCCCCCTCCCTACCCAAAATAAACAAACAAGTTAGAAAGCTCACGAGCCTGGGAACCGGCTGCGGGCAGGAAGCTCTGCAAGATGACGGAGCTCCAGCGTCCCACGAAGGCGGGGGCTTGTGCATCCTTCTGTCTCCCGGTGGTTTCCGGCCCCTCTGCGTCACACCCCACAGCTCCCACTCCCCCCACACCACAGTGAACACGGAGGCAGCTCACATGGACCCCAGAGCAATGTCACAGTGGGTGCTGTCAGGACACCATAAGAGGACTGGTGCTGGGTGACCTTCAGGAGACCCAGGGTGCTGCAGAGCTGTTGGTTCACTGGGGAGACGTGAAATCTGCGTTATTAACTAGGCATAAGAATGATGTACCCCCATTCAACAACACAGTGCTCCCCTCCATCCAATTGGGACAGGAATAATGGAATGGTTTGGGTTGGAAGGGACCTTAAAGGCCATTTAGTTCCAACTCGACTGGAAGAAGGGCTGTGTAAGCCAGGCATCAAGTCCTAATCAAAATCAAGGAAGCCAAGAAGATCTAAGCAGCTAAGGCTGCTCCCATTCGTGCCAAGGGCTGAGGCAGCTGAATCATCTCTCCCTACCTAAACCTCATCTGCCCTTTACAGGTTTCTGCCCCCCCTCCTTCCTCGACAGCAACAAAGCAAAGTGAAAAACAGAGGCTTTATAACAAACAGTACCTGTTTCCATAGAGATTTGCTTAGGAAATTACATGAGACAAAGATGGAAGTTAACAAGGAAAACGCAAGGGCTTGTCCTTGTGCATCAAAGAAATGTCTCACCCGCCCGCAGCACTCAGCAGCCTCCACTCTCCTGGATGGGGATGAGTGTGTGACAAGACCCCCAGCCCACTCACAGGACACAGGAGCTGGTGTCCTCTGCCACAGCGGATCTTCTGGCAGGTCCTGGCATCTCTATGAGGATATTCCCAGCCAATCCCCTCCAGAGCTCAGTGCTAAATGAGAGGAGCCTGGCTGTAAAATGGCAAGGGGAAGAAAGGCAGAAACAATGACTTCTTAAGGGAGAGGATGAAAGTATGAGGCAGAAAATTGAGAGGGGGGCAGGTAGCGCAGGGCCTGCCCTTCTGGGAGACTCAACATCCCACCCCACCACTGCAGCATTGCCTTGCAGCACAGCAGCTACTGGGAGAAACCTTCCTGCAACCTTCTCAGTGCTGAGCGATGCTCAGCCTGTGATTCCCTAGCCTCATTTGCTTTTCCATGTGGGACAGGCCAGTGCAACCCAGCACTGGTAGCTGCCTCTGCCCAGATCTCCTTTGTAGGGAGAGATAAGAGTCTTGCCCATCTCTTCTCACATGCTTGACACAAGCCAGGCCAAAATCACCCCGGGTACGCTACTGACACCGACACCCCAAGAGCTGATGCTTCTGTTTAACAAGGGACACAACAGAAGTTTATTCAACCCCACCAAATCCAGGATTTTCTTGTTCTCCTGGCAAAGTGTGATGCCTCGGGAGGAGATAAAAGCATGGATGCAATTAGATTCTCTCCTGTTTGCCTTTAATCAGCTCTCTGAGAAAACGGGCTCTGTAGGAAATTGTTGCAAACACTTAATTATTTCCTTAGCTTTCCAGAGAAAGGAAAGAGTTTCAAGACAGGCAAGGCAGGGAAAAAAAGAAAGAAGTGGGAAGAAGATGGAGCATCCACAGCTTCTCTGGACAACCTGTTCCAGTGTCTCACTGCCCTCACAGGAAAGAATTTCTTCTTATTATCTAATCTAACCCTGCCCTCTATCAATGTGAAGCCATTTGCCCTTGTCCTGTCACTCCATGTCCTTGTTAAAGTTCCCTGTCCAGCTCTTTTGCAGCCCCTGGAGGCACTGGAAGGCACTCTAAGGTCTTCCCAGAGCCTTCTCTTCTTCTGGCTGACCAACCCCAACTATTTGAGCCTGTCTTCATAGGAGAGGTGCTCCCACCCTCTGAGCATCTTTGTGGCACTCCAAAGATGGATTTTATTGCCACACTTGGCTGCATGGAGTCTCTCACACGTACTGGGCTAACCCATGAACAAAGGTGGAGCTGCCTCCTAACAGTCCATCCCTGGAGAGAAGTGGCCATTTTTACAGAACAGGGATATATGACCGGCAAAGAAATGTCTCAGCTAAAGAAATCCATGGATTCACAAGAAGAAAACAACAGCAGTCTGGTGAGGGACACCAGCTTTGCCACACAGGGAGAGGCACCGCTTGGGGGCAAATGAACCTTCTCCTTGAAGAGCAGCAATGACTCAGCTCCACCAGCCGGGAGAAACCACCAGACGGAGCCGGGCACTTTCTCAGCACAGGAAAGCCCCGCTGGGGAGGGGGCAGGAGGCGGCTGCCACTTGTATCCAGCTTCTGCGAGGCATATGGGGAAGAGAAGCCAAGCGTCCTGCTGCGCCTCCCAGCCGGTGGGTCAGCCTTCGGTGTCACAGCACCAACCCTCTCCTGGCCACCCTGGAGCCCTCGATGTCACTTTGATGCCCCTGCTCCTGGCAGACGGAGTGGTAGTCAGGGTAAGCCCAACTGCTACTGCTGCCCTCCGACAAGTGTGTTCACAGGCACACACCACCCACGGGAAGGGAGGGCAGTGGCGTGGCAGCTTTTCCCAACAGGGCTGGGAAATTGAAATGCGAGCAAGATTATTTGGTACCGTCTTAGCTGACACATGGAGGAATCATCTGGCTTTTGCATTCCTGCAGAACATGAGGTGCTCTCCACTGGCAGGGCCTTCCAGCTGCCTCTGCATAGCCTCTGCTTAAAAAGGAAAAAATTCATGCGCCCTTGGCTCTGTTTGCAGGATCAGTGCCCGAGCAGGCACACAGCAACAGATACCTGCAGAGTGACAGAGCATTGCTGCAGAACAGCGAGGACAAGCCACGCTGCACGTCCCCGCAGGCTTACGATGCCCACACAGGACAGTGGTGGCATCACAGGGAGCAGAGCAGAAACTCAGGTCACTTGGTCCTCCAGACAGGAGCTGGTATTCCCAGGGGATGACAGCCAGGAAGGAGCCTGGGTCATCTATCCGTGACAGTCCTAGCACTCAGCAGACACGAGGACAGCTGGGAGTGCAGCAGAGCGAAGGGAAGAAGAAGCAGCTTTCATTTAAGAAACACAGACATTGTGTTCGCTTGAATGGTTCAGCTGAAGTGTCCAAAGCCCAGTAGGACCCACAGCTGGATGAGCAGGCTGTCAGCACGCTCTGTGACTCAGCCTGGAGAGCTCCTCTTCCTGACTCAGCGATGAAAGATCCATCAGGGTTCCCATGGGAGAGGCACTTATGAGACACTCGTGTTTGTGACTGCTGCTGGAGACCTGCGAAAATGCCAGAATTCCTTTGTACAGGGGATCCTTGCGCCCTGCTGCTCCATGAAGCCCCTGCTGAGTGAGCTCCTACAGCTGCTGGAGCCTTCTGGAACATCCTGAGTCACCTTTTTCAGCCTCGGAGCCATTACCATGCAGCCTCTTCCGCTGACAAACTTCCGCGTGACTTTCTGACCGGGCATCCTGAGATGCAGACTGTGACACCCCAGATTTCACCAAACCACAGAGCACGGGCTGATTGCTGGGTGCACTCAGATTATCTGTGGGAAGATTTTTAGATTCCATCAAAATCTCTGCAGCCCTGCTGCGCCCCAAGAAGCATCGCCCCAGCCAACACGAGGCACCGGCAGCCAAGCAGGCATGCAAGCAGCCAGTCTGCAGGGAGCCAGCCCTGTGCCAGGCGAACTCAATCTGTGGTGGGCAGGCAAGGCAGGCAACCACTGCCTGCATGGCGAGCGAGCTGCCTGCAAGCATCTGCTCTCACCAAAGACACACGCTGCTCTCTGCACCGCTGAGACCTCGTGCCATCGGGCAACTCGTGCCCAGAGCCAGAGCTGGGATGCTCAGGACTCGATAACCACCTCTGGTAAAGTCTCCTTCTTCCATCAGTGAAGCTATTTGTGCCGCCATAAAGCAGGATTTGCTCCTTCCACCCCGAGCTGACACGTTTCAGGGAGCAAAGGCTGTCTCCTCCTGTGCGCCCAGATGGCATCGTCCCCAGGAGCCCCATCCCCGCTGAGAGGCAGGCTGTTACTGCAGCACACAGCACCAGCGAGCCCAGGGCTTCTTGACAGCCTCAGAGCAGCACTGAGAGAGTTTTTGGTGCAAGAGTGACAGCACCTTGCAGACATCTCACATTCCATCTCTGGAAATGTTCAACGCCAGGTTGGATAGAGCTCGGAGCAAGCTGGTCTAATGGAAGGTGTGCCTGCCCATGGCAGGGGGGTTGGAACGAGATGATCTTTAAGGTCTGTTTCAACCTAAGCCATTCTGTGATTCTGTGATCTGTCACCATGACCACACGAGCATCACAGCTCTACAAATGAGAGTGAAGGAGCAGCTGTTAGGCTGCAGCTCCCTCCTTTTAGTTTCTCTAGGAGCAGTTCATCCTCACATTCCTGGAGACTCTGTTTCTTAGGATGTGTCTGCATGGGTCACCACCAGCCCTGCTGCTCTCTCCCCTCCCTTTTGATTTTGCCTTCCCTTACTTCTTAAACCCATCACCCATTTTGTTGCACAGTGACATTTAATCCTGTGTTGTAGCCCATTCAACCAGGCACTGAAGAAGTCAAGCCAAGCTGAGGTTTGGATTTATAGACCAAAACCCACTAAAAAAAATCCCTCCAGCTGGTCCACCCCCCCCATTCCCAATCCACTTCTTGCAACCATCACTGCTGAGATAACACCAGGAGAGCTATTGAGTCTGAGAGCTGCCCAGACTGCCCCAGTATAACAGTGATATAGAAACTCATGGCCATTTAGTGCATCCACTGCTGAGTACACCACAGGACCCAGGGTTCTGCCAGAGCCCTGGAAATGCAAATTAAGACATGGCTTTTCAAGGGAGAATTTGCTATTCCCATGTCCTAAAAAGAGATAAATTTCACGGAGCCACATTTCACATCTGTCCCCACATGCCACAGCATCAGGCACAAAGCACAGGAACAGAAGTGAGATAAAATTCCAGCTGCATCTTGAAATAAATCTGACTGCAGTTTTACCACTCGCCTCTCAGCTGTCCCCTTGGTCCTGCTGTTGCCTGTCCCACTTCTCCGACTGCCAGGAGGGGCGAAGGACACTGCCAGGGTGTGACCCTGTTCAGAGTAAATCCTTTCTCTGGGGGAGCAGGAGAAAATGGTGAGGACCAGGGGAAGCTGAGAGGGAGGAGGATGCCAAGGAGGGTCACCCTGGCAAAAAGAAGCTCTCCCTCCTCTCCACAGCACATCTTGTCAGTGACCCATGGCACTGACACCGGGGTGGGGAGGTTGGTGGCTTGGCCACCAGCATTACTACATGACCTCTTGGCTTTACAGCATCAGGATAAGGCTCCATGACATAGGACCAGGCAACATCAGGCCTGTCCAGTCCAGGTACCTCATGGGAACATCACTGCCATCCTCTCTGCCTGTTTTCACAAGGATGCCAACAGCTTGGCTTCCTCTCCAGCAGGACCCAGCCTGCAGGTGCTGGGTCTTGCTCCTGCATTTCTGTGCACACGGGAGCCCTGGCTTTGCTTTGGGCTTCTGGAGGCTCTTATGATCTACAGAGGAATGGGAATTTATGGATAAACACAAACACTAAATAAGCTCCCTCTGCCAAAGCTCCTGCTTTATATCCAAGCTCTCATGACAGGCGTTTGTCAGGAACAGAGGATACAGCGTTCTCCGTCTGCAGCATGTCTCCGTATGGCAGTGCTAGCAAAATCAACTTGTTCTACTCAGGGCTGTGAAATTCAGCCTGGGAGGTCTGTCTAGTCCTCCTGACCTCCAATTTCCCAGCTAAAATAAGGTTTTGTTGCTGGGAGAAGAGCCAGACTCCCTCCCAGCACTGCTGGAGCCTCTCCCCTGCCCCAGTCTGTGGGACAGCATCCTCCCAGCTCCCTTGTGCCTGCAGTGGTGCACAGGAGTGGCAGAGCCACCCCCCTTCACTGTGAGCCAAGGGAAGGGGCAGAATATGGAAAAAAAAGCCTGATTTCTTGGCCTGATTAAGTCAGGAGATGATTGTCAAACATTACTTACCCACTTCCTTCCCAGACTGAAACCTGACCTATTCTCATAGCTTGTAATAACATCTCCGAGTTAATTCACTGGAGTCATTTGTGTGCCAAAATAAGGCTTAACCTCTTCCCCTTGGCACAGAGGCTGGTCTGAGCAGCAGGTGAGAGCCCTGGGGGCACTGGGGACAGCAGCTCAGCCCCACCAAGCACAGCCCTCACTGAAAGCCTCCAGATCCCCAACCAAGCAGACCAAAAAAGGGTTGCTACAGGGAGAAACTGTAAGAAACACAATTAAAGCACTTAGCAAACACCAGCTCCTGCCAAGACCAGAGGAGCAATGCCCAACCCAGGAGGAACTGTTATTCTCAGCCCTGTGATCTCATGCCTCAGTTTCCCCACCTGTAAGCAGGACTGGACTTGGGGACAGTGGAAGCCTGTGCTGGCCTAAGGACAGCAGTAACCAGTTGCAACTCCCCCAGGAGAAGGGCAGGGAGATCCCCTCAACCTCCTCACTGCTATTTCAGAGGTGGTTTATGGGCCACACCTGGACACTGCAGTAAGCCCACCCTGCTCAGGTGGGAATGGGCATCTGAGCTTGGAGCTGGCACCAAGCCCTCAGCTGAGCGTCTCACAGGAATCCCAGGGAAATGCTTGATGCCAGCAGCTCTACCTCCAAATGATCAGGGTCTGGGAACAGCTAATCCCAGCAGGGGCTGCAGATTTTATCCACAAAATCTCCTTCTGCAGTTTCCTGCAGCACATTTGCTTTGGCTGAACGTTTCTAAGGGGTCCCTCAGCACAGGGCGGGGGTGGAGACAGAGGTTCTGAGGGCAGCAGCAGTTTTACAGCCAGAGGTGACGAGGCAAAAGGCCTTTTCCCTGAGAGCTGCTGGGCTCTCCAGCACCCAGGGAGGCTTTCCTGATGGGATGCTCCTGGGCACAGTGCGGAGGAAGGCCGGCCTTGCTCAGAAACATCCCACCGGGTGTGTTTAAACACCCACCAGCCTCTCACAGACAGCGGGAAGAAGCCGATTGTGTAAAACATCAAATCGCTGTCGTTAGCACAGGCTGAAAAACCCGCTCGAGGAGCTAATGCAGGGAAAAAAGGAGCTAAGACAAGGAGAGAGTGGTGGCACATGTGACTGATAATCCTATCTGCCCGTTTCTCTCTCAGCCATAGGTCTTCGTCCCTGCTGGCGCCGCTGAGATGTTGCAGGTGCGGAAGAGCAGGGTGGGAATATTTCCCTCTTCCCAAATCAACACCGGGCAAAGCAGGGATTTGCCAACATTCATCACAAAAATGCCCCCAAGAAGCAAAGAGGAGCGGGTGGGCTTTTTCTGACTGACTTGCACCCTTCCTTGCGCTCCTTCCCTGCTGCCTGACCCACTGGAACATCTTCCATCCCTCAGCGATCACTGAGACCTGGGGATGAGGATGTTTGTCCTCGCAGCGGGGTGATCCATCCTCCATGGGACACGCATGGCTGGAGACACCAGGCATGTGGGGACTGCAGCAAAGCCCCTGTGGATAGCCCAGGCTGTGGGTGGCAGACTGGCTGTGACCCAAGGCTGTGTCCTTGAGAGGATGCAAGGATTCATGGCTTGTCCCGTTGCCTCCCCCCCATCACACCCTCTCTGCTCTCACTTCTGCTGCAGAAAGCAGCTGTAGCTATTCCTGCTGGGAGGTGTAAGACGAGGCTTTGCCAAGGGGCAGGGGAGGTTTTGCTAATTCACAGCTCCTTCGCACAGCTCACGCTGGTTTCCTAATGTGCTCCTGGCTGTTAAGGAGGTGAGACTTGCTGATACAGCACAATATCACATGCTGGAGGAAGAAGGGCTCAAGCTGGGACAGGTCCTTAAAAAATTATGGCTGTGTAAATGGGGTCCACCTTTTGATCAGTGAGAAGAACCTAAAAAAAAAAAACAAACTTGATTGCACTTTTTTTTCCCCCTAAAGTAAACTAGCAATGAAATAAAGATATTTGCAGGCCCCTGTCAACACTTCAGAGACCAAGGGAGTGGGCAGCTGGGAGTTGTTGCTCTGGCTGATGGTCCTGCACGCTCCATCCCTTGCCCAGAGGACCCAGAGATGTGACACTGTTGTCCGAAGCCCAGATACCATAGGACGAACCTTTGCTGGGAAATATAACCTTGGATTTATTTTCTTCTCTGCTCTTCCCCTTTTGGGAAGGGAAAAAACCCCCTCACATCATTCAGGATGGCCATGATGTAGATCTGTGAAAATCAATCTGAAAATCACATCATCTATGGCAGATTGCTCCATAAATTGACTGACTGAGTCCCAGGGGAACATGTGTGGGAGGGAGAGAGAGTCTAGCTTAGGCCTGGCTTTACAAAATAGCTATCCATCCTTAAACCTTATCATCAATCCCCTCTCCCTTGCAACCCAAGCATCACCACTACCTCTGCTGAAGTTAGCTGGAACAGCCTGCCAGGTGTGTTGCACCCACACCAGGGTCTCTACAGCAGCTCCCTCGTGCACTGAAACGCTGCAGAGACACCCAGCTCAGCCCTGCCATGCCTTTGGGCTGAGCACATCAGGTGATTTTGGGTGATCTTGGCTGCTAATTGCCACTGTTGGGTTGCTACCCACTCACCCAGCTCTCCCAGCACCCGACTGCCCGCTGCCAGGGACACCTGGAGAGCCCTGTTTTGGGGAGAGGGTGATATCAGCTGGAGAAGGAGAGCAATTAACACTTTTGGCATTCATTTAGAAGCCAGAATTGTGTTGATCTGTTTTTTTTTTAATTATCCACACAGAAATAGCAAAAGCAAATGAACAGTGGGCTCTTTCCTGCTCAGTGGCATTTAACCAGGAAATAGGATTGTGAATTTTGAGACAAGACAAGACCATGGGAGAGGCAGAGGTGAGACCAGCCCTGCCCATCCTCTTCCTCCCTGCTGCCTGTTAAAGCTGAAGGTGACACCAAACAGCTCCCAAGAACCTTGTGGGAGACAGTATGTACCAGCTGGCTCTCCTGGGCACTTGTAGGGATCAGTTTCCAGGGAGGTCCACGGTATTTTACCTGCTCGACAGACTCCTTGCTCACGGAGTCTGACAAATACAGCCAGCGTAGATGTGCAGCACTACATCACTGAGCAGGGCAGATCACTGTCAAGAGACATAAATAAATGAAAAGAAGAAAAAATAGAGGTGCTGAGCCAGGCCAGGATGTTCCAGCCCTTCGGGGAGGACAACCCTTGCGAGCACATCCCACTAACTTTGAAAGCCACGCTGGTTCTGGAAAGGACTGGAGGTTGTATGCGCTTGTTTTTCAGGGTGATGCTCACCTGTGGGGTGATGCTGACCTATGTGGGAATGCTCGCCCATGGGGGGGATGCTCACTCGGGGAACTGCCGGTGCTGCCAGCCTGTGAGCCAGCAGCTCCACATGGCTCCCGGCATGAGTAAGCACCAGCCCCACTTCAGAGCCCACACACATCCTTGGCACTGTGAAAACGTGCTTGCAAGTGCCACTGGAGGAACGAAAGGGAAGGAGGGGGATGAGAGCCACCCCAGCATTTCCCCTCTGAGCCGTCAGCTGTGCCCCCTATCAGGAACAAATCCCTGCCCGCTCATCCTTGAACATATGGATTTTAAACACCTCACTGGGACTGAAAAAAGGAAGACAAAAGGTTTCATTCTTTCAAGACCCTGTCCCCTCCTGTTGTCCTTTCCACCCCCACGGGACTTGGGTTTGAGTCCAGCATCTTCACATCCAAGTTTCCCTTGTTTTGCCAGAGGAGTGAGCATGGTCATCACCAGGCATTTGACTGAGGGTGTGTTTGAGTCCCAAGGACCAGAGCCTGGCTTCTCTTGCAAACCCCCAGAGGTGGACAATTGCTGACATCCTGCCCAGAAAGCCTTTAGGGAAGAGCCAGTGCCCACAGAGCTACAGATGCACCCAGTGCCATGGGCCTCCATTTGGCACTGCAGGAGAAAAGCAGGGCAGAGACAGAGAGAAAAAAAATCTAATAAGATGAGGCTTCTTCCCAGGAAGGGTCTTTTCCCAGGAAAAAGAGCCAGGTTACGGGGGGATGATCTGCAGCAGTCCCAGAAAAAGGACTATTCACATCCTCCAGGTACCTGGATGCAAGACAAGCCATACACAACATTCTCTGCAATGCTGGTACAGAGGGGAGGGACTGCTTCCACATCCCGGGAGCCCATGAGCTGCCTGGGCAGCTCTGCCTGGGACCTGGGGCTGGAAGGGTCCTGGAGCACCCAGGGCAAGGTGAGGGGAGCACACACAGGCCAGGCTTTTGGGTTTCTAGTGAACCTGTCCCCCACAGCTCTGCAAGCGCCGGCGAGGAGGAGCAGCCCCAGCACTTCTGGCAGCCGCACGCCAGCAGCATCTGTTTCTGGGGTACTTTTGTTCCCAATTTATCCCCTGTCTCCTGGAGCTATTATAAGCAGGTACAATCTGCATTGCCATTGTTATTCAGATGATGTACAGATAATTTTAACCTTTCTGTTCCATTTGTCAAGGGGCTTTTTTTAGCCTCTGCGCCTGCCAGCCAGAGGCTGGCTCTCCGGCAGCAGAGGCTCCCCATTTTGCAGCACCAGTTTCCCTTGCTAGGGTGAAGCTCTGCCTCTCTGCCTTGCTCATGGGCGTCTTCATGGCCCCAGATATTTTGAGGGTTTTGGGGAAACGTGGTAGAGGTGGTTAAGCACTCAACTAGCTACATCCATCACTCTTCCTGGTACCAACCTCCCAAGCAGGGCTCCACGGGATGTCCATCAGAGACACCTGCATACTCCATCCTGCTTTCAAAGCCTTTGGAGCAGCTCATACTGAAGACAATCACTTCAAAGAACGTCAATGCAGGACTTATGGCTCGCACAGGAGGAGGTCCTCTCCTCAAACTGCTTCCAGCACCAGTGCAAAGCCCTCATCACCACCCCACAGAGCCTTTCCTACAGTCAGGAGTGCAGAACATTTTCTTGACTATAAAGTGGGAATTCACTTCCCAGCCTGAAAAAATGCTGGGCTGTCACTGCATCCATCGCCTCAGGAAGTGCTCTCAAAGCTGGGCCATCTCCTGGAACTGTACACTTCCCACTGAAAACATGCTTTTCATCACTTCATGAGCCAAAGAACTGAAAACTAAGCCTGTCAGCATTTGGGTTTCTGGTGACCCAATAGATAGAACAGAATAAAGGGAAAGATGCACAAAGCAAAGAGCAAGACAAAGCCAATTCTTACATTTGGGCTTAGTACAAGTTGGCACCCCAAAGAGAGGGACTGCAGCACATGGGAAACACACAGGGTAAAGCTCATCTCAAAGTGGTCCAGACAAACAAGGCGACTGCCTTCATCCTTCCCTGAGCTCTACTTGGCACCCTCCTGTCACTGGGAAGAAAAAGAGTCCTGTTGAAAAGCCATAAACCATCCCTGTCACCCGTGCTCAGCCCGGAGGCTGCCACAGGCTGCTGCCTCACCTCTGACTGCCTGAGAACTTTCTGTGCTTTAAACAGCTCTGCAAAGAAGAAATATAAAACATGACTTCAGCATCTTTGCTTGACAACTCACCCATGAGCTTTGGACCAGGCAACAGCATCAGCATACACTTGACGTCTCCTGGGCGCAGGCATGGAGAGGTGGCCAAGCTGTTTGAATTCCCCAAAGCAGCAGATCCCAGCAGGGTTTCCAAGCCCTCGGTTTCCAGGCTGATGGTCCCTTGCATTTCTTCAGCAATACAATATCATCATGATGCTCTTGGCTTCCCCTGGAGGTTTGCTGTGGTGCCAGTGTTCACAGCTCCTCAAGCTCCTGGTCTTGGACCCCCAAGATGCCCAGTGCCCCCCAGCTGGCATGCCTGGAAGCAGCCAGGCACAAGCCACAGCTCCCCCAGGACACCAACCCTTCCCAAACATCCTCCCTGTTTCTCTTCTTCGCAGCTCCCCACCCTGCTTGGGGACATAGGGATGTCCACGCTGGGTAACCCCCCATCCCATGTTGATGGGACTGTCAGCACAGGCTGTGTGCCACCCCTTCCCTGCCTTGGGGACCTTTTGCAGAGGTCCATCATCTCACCCAGAGTCCCCATGGCCCCACCAGCATGGGGGGTGCCAATGAGACAGGGTCTGCAGCGGTTCTTTACAACAAGGTTTTATTTTTCTTTCCTTTTGACAAAAAACATTGAAGTTGTACATTGTTTTCAATCGGCTCGGTTCCCTGTTTGGGTCCGAACGAGCATGTTATGTTACAACATCCCACCCCCGAGCCTGGGAGTGAAGGCAGAGCATCTCCCACCCACCCTCCCACAGCCCCAGGAGCCACCAGCCCCACACCTGGGGGGCTCTGCCGTCTGAGGCCTCGTGGCAGAACAGGAGGATGGTGCTGGGACAACCAGCCTGGAGGGGACAGCAGGGCCCTGTGCTCATCTCCCCACAAACCCACCACAATCTCCACCCAGGAGCTTTGCAGGGCTTTGAGTCCAGTCCCAGCACCGAAATGGGAACCAGTTGCATGCTACTGGTGAACTCCTGCCTGGGCAGGGGCATGTCCTATGCAGGGAGAGGTTGAAATACATCCCTCGCTTCTCATCCTCCCTCCCACGGTCAAGCATGGCCACAGCCACAGACGGCGAGGGCATTGGCAGATCCTTGGTGTCCGGGAGGAGAAGGGAATGTCCAGAAAGCCACAGATAAGAGATTGTACCGCAGCAAAGCGAGTCCAGAGCCTTGGAAAGCAAGGCACAGGCTGCAATGGCATCTTGGGGCTGGTTTACCTTCCCCCTCAGCACAGTCCTTTCCGTGGTTCTCCTGGGTGGTGTTTTTGGTTTCAGAGACGTGTTTTGGAGGTGCCACCTTGTCCTCGTGGGTCCCTGCCTGTCCTCCCACCATGGGAGCAGGACTGTGGCTGTTTCAGGAGGCACAGAAGCAGGGCATTTTTTGGGCCCTCTCAGGGTAAAAGACGGGCTCTGTTTTGTTCCACACAGTTTTTGTACGTTAGTTAAACGCGGGGCTGACATGCCAAAAAGCTCAGGTTTGGACACTGCAGCCCAGTGCCACCAGGGGTTGTGCCCCAGCCTGTACCACCACTGTAGAGCATCAGCACACACTGCTCACCGGCCCCACTCGGGGGCTGAGGAAAGAAAAACGCTCAAAGCCTGAAATCCGTATGAAACGTGCCCCCGCTTTGAGAGCATCACTCCCTCCCTCCCACCCGCCAGGCACAGACACAAAAAGCCGCCTCCTCCCCTCCCCGCGGGCTGTTACTCAGAGCCCGGTGCATTGTCAGACACCTTTCTGCATTTAGAAGGAGACGATTCCACCACCTATATTTAGAGCAGGTACGGCATCGCCTCCCCCGGCCCCCAGCACCACCACGGCCCCGGTCCCGGATCCCACGCAATCCCACACTGCCCGTCAGACCCGGCTCCCCCAAATTCCAGCACAGGGAGCAATGCTCCCACAGCTTCAGGCTGAAGCCATGAACTGCTCACAGATGGCTGGAAGGGGACAGGTGATGCCTACGCCCCCAGCCAGCACTAGGGACCTTCCCCACAGCTGAATGGGGCATGGTTTGTCCCCAAATGCCGACATGGGGGATGCAGGATCTGAGCCAGAGCAATGGAAAGGGCTTCCTGGGGAATTTTTTGATCCTTTGGCAGGTGGTAGTGTCTGTTTGGGAAGCACAGGGTGAGCAGGGACAGCAGAGGTGCCACCCACTAGCAGGGACCAACGGAGGCAGGAGCAGCTTTAGGCCCCATAAGCGAAACTTCGGTGCACAGAGGGCAGTTTGACCACTAGAAAGAAGGATTTTGGTCCATGCCCAAGCCCTGGAGTAGGCAGCGTTTGGAAGTGGTGGGACTCGCTTCTCACAAAGCAGAGCTCCATCAGGGGAGCTCACAAAGCAATCAGGGCAGGGACTGATCTGCACATGCAGGAGGGGGGCACTTTGTGCCCATAGCATCTTTCAGTCAGGAGAAGACATGAGTTATCCAGGACCAAAGCAAAGCTTGGCCAGAGCCACTGCTCTGCAGAAGAACAGCCCCAAGGACTCACACCACAACAACCTGCAGCACAGCACAGCCGTGAGCAGGAGGAAGGGCAGGACGAGGGCTGCACTGCCTCCCCCTGCCCATCTCCACAAACACGGCCACGCCTGGTCCAAACCCACCGACCACCCCCTGGCCCACAGAGCAAGCCCTTCCTGAGGCTCCAAAGGCACAGCACCCTCTGGATCCCCAGGACCACGCTCAGGCTGACGAGAGACACAACTCATAGCAGAAACACACCACTGATCACCAGGGTGAGCCACACATCACCACGAGGCCACCAGCACCTCCCTGGGCTGGCAGGCACAGCATCGCACCCACAGCCGAGGGTGTGCACGGATCCTTAAGAGCTGACAGCACATAATTATCAGCTTAGTTAATGACCAGCGCTGGAAGGTGGCCAAGGTGGCCCTGCATTTTCAGTGTTTGCAGGAGGGGTGAGCCACCCTGCTCACCCCCCAGACCATGCTCCTCTCTCAAAGTTCCACCAGCTCTCAGACACCCACCTGCTCCAGCACCGGGGGCATGGGGTTTGCAAACCCAGCCCCCCCATGTGGCAGCTCCTCTCTCCAAAGGAGGTGCTAGGCCCCAGGAATGGGCAGGGGCCATGGCTGCAGGGGAAACTGAGGCAGGGGTGGTGCCAAAGTCAGGCTCCTCTCCCAGGAGGACAGACCTTAAGATACCATCATGCATGCACAACATCTTCACTCCCCTGCAGACATGGATATCTTCTTTTCCTGGGAAAACACAGCAAAGAGGCCGCTGAGAGGTTTGCTGTCACCATCTTGGCAGCACTGGTGCCAAGTGAGCTGCACCCCCAGGAACAACCCCATCCTCATCCCTTGGGCATCCCACTCCTGCAGGCACTGCCGGCAGATGAGCTGCCCAAGGACCCTTTGCCACAGCCATCTCTAATGGAGAAAATGCAATTCCCACCACTGGAAACGCCTGGAACAGGGAGCAGGGTGACATTCCCAAGGCTCTGCTACAGCGACAGGTGCACAGCAGCCCCCTGGGGAGGCTTGGTCCTGCCCCCACCAAAGGGGGTGCAGGCAGCAAAAGCCCCAAGGGGCTCCCCAGCATTGTCAGGTGACTTAAACAAATCCATGTATGTGTATATCTTTATATATACAGCATATAAATATATATACACACACCCACCCATATATACACACACAGGCACACCTAGAGTTCTCCGTATATAAATAAATATATGTCGGTGGGAGACAGTATACATTCGGCAGCACTGAGCCCCCCTGCCCCAGTACAAACCAGTTGGCTTCAGTTTTGCCCCCACTGGCAGACAGAGCTGCTCTGGTCTGTCTGGTGCACTCTTATCCCCTGCACCTCGCCATCACACCTTGCCCCTTTTCCCGGCAGGATGAGACCCCCAGGGAGGGTAATTCAAAGCCACAGCAGCACAAGCCCAAGCAATAGAGCAAAGGGGGCCCCTGGTACCCCCTTGCTGGGGCTCTCTGGCCTTGGGGAGCAGAAAACCATCAGGATGAGCCTTCCCGGGGGTCCCACTTGGGGCAGGGAGCTGGGCTGCGGCTGGGGGGGCTCCCCCTTGCCCCCCAGCTTGCACACCCGGCCGGGCCACTCCACCGCCCATTAAATGCTTCTCTGTGCAGAAAAAAAAAGTGATAGTAATAAATGAAACTCGACAGATTTTAATTTTTTTTTTTTTTTGCACAAAGACTTTTTTTTCTTTTTTTCTCTTTTTTTTTTTTATCCCCCCCTCCGTTCCGGTCGGTTTTGATTTTCTCCTTTTTTTTTTTTCCCCTGCATTTGGTTTCGGTTTAAGTTTCATTCCCAGGCGTGGCAAAAGAGCATGCATTGGAGAGGGGGGGTCGAGGGCGGCGGGGCTGGTTGGGGGGCAAAGGGCGGGGGGGGGGTTGGGGCAGCCGAGATGGGGTGCGAGGGGGGGCAGCTTCTAGCACTTGTCGTCTTCCTCGGTGTCGCTGAGCACGTCGATGCTGGCCCCGCACATCACGCCCTGCCCTGCCCCTCGCCTCCGCCGCCGGTAGTGCCCGTTGGGCATCTGCCAGCTGTGCCGCAGCGGCGGCGCCGAGCCGATGGTGTTGGAGCGGCCGAGGCTGGTGGCGACGGCCGCCTCGAAGGTGAGCGTCTCCTCCTCACCGCAGTCTGAGGCGTGCGAGTCGTCGTGCAGGGCCAGGTAGGGCTCCGAGATGTAGCGCTGCGGCGTGGACTGCCGGCTCTGCTTCCCCGCCGGGGAGCTGGAAGACTCGGTCAGGCCGGCGGTGTTGGGATCCAGGGTGGAGGAGAGGAGCGGGGAGCCCCCCTCGCTCTCCTCGGCGGGCGGCGAGGCGTCCCCGGCGTGCCGGAGCATGGAGGCGTAGGACAGGAGGGGACGCGGCTTGGGAGGCACCGGCGGGAGCTGGCGGCGGCCTCGCCGGGGGGTGCTGGTGTCCGAGATGGAGGGGATGGAGCTTTCGCTCAGGGAGCCCATTCCCTGCAACGCACCGAGACGCGCCGGGGAATACAGAGGATACAGAGGCAACAGGCAGCACCGTGCACGCATTTCCCCCCAATCTGAGCCTGAGCTTCCCGTAGAATCCTCCCTCTCGGATGGGGGCCCCGCTGTGCCTTTGCCCGCCCCATCCCTGCCTCGGGATCTGCTCCAGGGATGAGGATGATGCCTGCTGAGGGCAAACCTCATCGGGGTCTGCAGCGTCCTCACAAGGGGCAGGCATCAATCTCCAGCCAGAGACAGGACCCGAGGGAACAGCATTAAGGTGTGTCAGGGGGAGATTTAGGCTGGGTATTAGGAAATGGTTCTTCCCCAAGAAGGCAGTTGGAATAGGCTCCCCAAGGAAGTGCTCACAGCACCAAGCCTGACAGAGCTCAAGAAGCATTTGGACAATGCTCTCAGCACATGGTGGGACTCTATGGCCAGGAGCTGGACTCAATGATCCTTGTGGGTCCCTTCCAACTCAGGATATTCTATGATTCTATGCTTTTGGTGGTCAAAAGCAAAAAGCACCCACAGACCCACTGCAGGAAGAGCTGACAGCTCGCCAGCTGCTGGTCTCCACAGGCAGCATCTCCGTGGGCTTCAAGCTGACTCAAGCACTGGCAGCTCCAGGCTTGTGTAGCTGGGACACCTTGACCTTGGCAGGGCGTGGATGCCACAGCAGTGAGAGGACCAGTGTGAGATCCACCCCTCTTCCCAAATGCTCTGCAGGGTGCCCGAGCAGCCCCAACCTGCTCAGCTCACAGGGGACACGGAGATGCCACCACAAGGAAGAGAGACAGTGCAGAGCTCCTGCAGTGGGGTCTTGTCTTCCCAGTTTTGGCTAGGAGCTTTTTTTATGCTTCCCTTTGTGCTTAGGGAGGGTTTTTGTCACTCACCTGCCTGCTGGGCGTCTGTGACCTGCCCTCGCTGGGTGACCGGGACTCACGCCGCCGCTCCGGCGACTCGTCCTGTGCCTGGGGACTCCTCTCCTCAGAGTTGCAGCGGGAGATGTCGGGGGACAGCAAGTGCTTGCGCTCTTTGGATCGGCCCCGCTCCCTGCCCGAGCGGTGCCCCTCGGACCGGTGGCCTGCGGGACATCCACATCAGTCCACACCATCCCCTTTGCAGGAGCAGGGAACGCTCACGCTGGAGGTTTTTTTGGGGATCCGGTGTGGAATGGGGCCACCTGCCCTTGCTCACCCGAGTCAGCGTTGAGGCGCCGGGCGGACAGCTGGAGCGAGGAGTGGTAGCTGCGCCGGCGGGACTTGTAGGTGTTCTCGCTGCTGCGCTCCATGGAGAACTCATCCAGCCAGGAGCTGTTGGGGCGCTTGTCCCGGATGGTGGAAAACGATCGCCGCATCGAGCTGGTGTCTGTCACCACCTGCAAGCAACCCCGGCCAGCCGGGGAGGGGGTTAGCACCAGGCAGGGCTGGGGGCCACGGCGGCCAAGAGTTACCAGTTCACCCCCATCACTGGGATCACCAGCCCTGCAGGATGGGGAGATTTAGGGCGGGGAGCAGCCAGCCCGAGCACAGCCCCTCCATATGATCTCTGCACAAATCAGGAGTGGCAGGAAAGTGGGGTTCAGCCTTGGTGCTCGTGGGCTCCCCTTCCCCAGCTGGCTGGAGCCATTCTGCACAAGCCAAGCCGGCTGCCTCGATTGAAGCCAAGGTGCTGAGTGCTGGGGGGGTGTTGGCAGCATCTCCCCCAGGCATGGGGACGTGGAGGGTACCAGACCATTTTCCCCAAGGCTGTCTCAACATCCCTCCCTGCCTGGAAAACAGGGTCAAGTGGAGCAAACATTGAAGAAATCGTTGACAGAGAGGGGATCATCCAGTGCCCATCGGTCTGTGTTCATGGCTGCCACCAATTTTCCAGACCCCTCCCTACTCTTCCTTTATTCCCACATCCCCATCTCTTTTCCCCTGCACTCATTCCCTCTCTCCCCACTGATGCTGTTACTTTATCTTTCCTTTTCTTTCTCTATCCCCTCCTTCTAGCTTGCGTTCTCACCATTATGGGGGAAACATCACCCCCTTCCATATTTCCTTTGCTTTATTCTAGCAGGTCTTTGCCTCTGCAGCCTCAGGCCATCCTCCATCTCATCTCATCTCCTCTCACCATTTTTGCTCCCATCCCCTCCTTCTAATCATCTCCTCTGCTGCTGAATGGTCAAGAAAGCCCATGAGGCTTCCTCTTCACACCACCCCAAAGTGCCAAAATGTGTCACACTGCCACCAACACTAGGACCTGGTGCCTGCACCAGCACCTCTGGGAGAAAGCAGACCCAGAGATTTCACAGCAACACCGAACCCCATAAAAGCATCAGTTTCTTGGTGGAGGCTGAGCACAAGACATAACAGAGAAACTAGGGAGACAAATGAGGAGGTGAGATGTGGCCTGAGTTCCTCTGGACAGACAGAGAAGAACATGTGTTGGGACAACAGGAAAGGACAGAAAACGCATTTCATCACCTGTGAGATCATCTGACAGCTGGGCTGGAAATCCTCAAACCTCAGCCAGTGCCCGGAGCCGGAGGAAAGGAGGGGTGTCCCACTGTGAGGAGACCCTGCATGGTCCTGCTCCACCATGGACCTCCCCCATGAGCCAGGAGATCGATTCCCCAGGCTGCTCTCTGCTGCCAGTGTCCCCCATGTAGGGGAACAGCAGCTCTCCTACTTGTGCAGCACCCCAGAGAAGGGGAGATGCTCCAGTACTGGGGTGTGGGGAAGCCACGAGGCTCAGCACAGAGAGAAGCCCCAGTGTTACCTGGCAGGCTTTGAATGGACCTGGCACCCGTGGGGGCTTTGTTTGGTTTTACCTGGGGATCCACAGTGAGACGAGGCATGGAGGAGGCCCTCCCAGAGACAGCGTGGTCCTGAGTGTCCACGGGAAGGTAGCTGCCACGGTTAGAGGGCTGCACTCTTTGAAACTCCCTAACCTCTGGCTCCTGGAAACAAACACACAGCCAAGCTCTTGGGATGGAGTTGGAGGAGGGCAGTGCGCTGCTTCTGCCCTGTTGGCAGGGGACAGCCCTGCTTGATCAACCAGAGGCAGAATTTAAGTGGGCCAAAAATGGGTGGTGAGACACCGGCACAGGTTGTCCAGAAAGGTGTGGATGCCCCATCCCTGGAAACACTCAAGGGCAGGTTGGACAGGGCTCTGAGCAACCTGAGCAAGTTGAACTTGCAGGGGGGTTGGAAATAGGTGAGCTTTAAAAGTCCCTTCCAACCTGAACTATCCTATGATTCTATGAAAAACAGAGTCTAAGACTTTATAATTCATCATGTTGCCATAAAAAAAATAATCTCCAGTTCACTATCCATTGCAGGTGAGCCTTGATGTGATGCTTCAGGTTTGCCTGATGGCCAGCTCACCTTGTACCTCTTTCAGTGACAGTGGCAACCCTGCCTGGATCTGGTGATGCCTTGACTGCCCACACTTGAACTCCTTCTTTTGCCATGAGGGGATAAATTTATAGGATTTTCTCTCTGACCATGCTTTAAAGGCTTCCTGGACACATCCCCATTAAAAGAACACATGCTGCCTACAGCACACTGGTATATTCCCAGCTGAGAGGAGCCTTTGTACAGGATAAGGAGACGGGCAGGCAGTAACTCTGGAGAGATCTGCTAGTAGGTAACTTAATGGGGAGGGGGAGAGTCTCATCTGCCACCTTCCCATGTGGTGGGGGTGGCGGGGGCAGGGGTACACAGCTCACACAGAGTGCTACAGACCCCAGGGACACGGACTGGGCTGGAGATGCACAGTGGTACAACACTGCATCCGACAGCGTTGGGTGGTGCACGAGGGCACACACAGACATGGAGAGATATATATAGATATGTATATATATATACACACACAGACAGACAGGCCGGCATGTGTGTGGGGCCGGAGGGGTGTGCTCCCCTTGGAAACAGTCTGACAGCTTGGTTTGGGACTGGGGACACCAGCACTGACAACAAAATGAACATGAACCCGAAAACATCAGATACCATCACTCAGCACGGGGTAACCCACTGAAATGAGCGCCTGTGAAGAGAAGGACATTTTACTGCAGGACATCGGACTACGGTCACAGCTCTTGCCCCTAAAGCACTTGCTGCTGCCTGACCCCACTGGCCAGGGCTGGCTGTGAACCCAGTGCCAGAGGAGAGGGGCAGAGCACACCTGGGGACATTTATCCTGTGCTTCGGATGTGTGTATGACCCAGCAGCTGCCTTCCCTGTGCCGTGCCCACTCCCCACACCTCCCCGTGCCCACCAGCATCCGTGCCGGGACTGCAGGTGAGCGCCCGTCAGGCAGTGGGTGACTTTACCAGAGACTCGTGCTCCTGGAACTGCTCTTGGGCTGGATCCATGCAGGCCAGCTGGAAGATCTCCTGCGGTGAGAGCGGGCTCAGCGAGGGGAACCCACTTCGGCCGCTCCTGCAAAGACAGCCCAGCTTCAGAGAGGCCACAAGCCAGGTGCTGCCATCGCTGGGCATCGCCCCTCCAGCGGCTCAGAGCTGGGGAGCCCCTGTGCTTGCTACCCAGGCCTTCAAAACCCTCAGGACAAACATCACGTTCTGTGGAGGGCTGGAGTGGTGCCAAGGCAGGAGAGGACACCAGTGCCTCGGGTCCCCCAGCAGCAGTGGGGACATACCAAGCTCAGTGCCAGCAATTCCCACCATCTCATTCCCACCAGCCTGGGTGCTGGGATGTCCCACTGACCCTGCACCATCCAGGGACCCACTGCTCAACTGCTCCCAGGGTTCAGGTCCATCCCAGACCCTCCTAGGTAAAAGTGCCAGCACTTAGTGCTGGGATGGTCCTGCAGCAAGAACGTCCATGCAGACCCTCGGCCATCCCTCTTTGCCACCTCTGCTGCTGTTGGTGATGCTGAGGCACACTGGCTACCTGGAATCCTGCAAAAGCTTTGTGCCCAGGACTGTGTTTTCCCTGCTCCCAGCAGCAATTTAACCCTCTGTGCATCCCAGTGCCAGCTCCAAGAACAAAACAAGCGCTGCAGGAACAGAAAAGAGCCAGGACCACCTCTCTTGTCAGGGCAGTACTCACAGGCCGGTCAGGGTGTCCTGCTGGAGGTACGGCAGAGCCTTGGCGTTGGAGATGATTTCCTGCGGCAAGGAGGATGGCTCCATGCGCTGGAACATGGGGGCATTTTTCTGTATTGAAGAGAGGAAGAGACTGAGCCTGTAGGAAATGTAAACAGACATCCAGCACTTCACCAACCAAGCTCCCACCACTTGGGAAGGGGACATCATGCTGTCAGGGACTGAGGATACCAAGGCACGTACACGTGCCCTGTAGTTGCCAAACCCCAACCTGTACCACCACCTTCATCCCCAGCTGCATCCCACGCTGCTGGCTGTGTGTTTGTTTGGGAGGTGGTGGGAAGCAACAAGAGGGATCTGCCCACCACGTGCCCTCACTGAGCCTCACCTGCTCCTCCAGCTGCTGCCGCTGCTTCTTCGCTTTGCTCTGCTTGTAGTAATCCATGATCATCATGGCTGCATATATTTTCCCAACAGTCAGGTCAGAGGCTGAGAGCATAACAGGGAACAAAGTGGGAACACTCGTGTTGTAACAGAAACAGCAGGTTTGAAGGCATCAGCGTGGACCTCAGGAAGAGCACTGCTGTGGGATACCCTGGTTACCCTCAGACTCCGCTCGCTGCTCCAAAAGAGAGAGCGCTGAACACCCAGACACTCCTCATAGAGATAAAATGAATGCAGATGGCTTGAAATCATCACCCTAAGCCACCAAGGCACACACCCTCATCACGTCATCAGATGTAACAGCACAAGTGATGCTCATCCTCCCTCCCCGATATGCTCCAGAGATGATTTACAGGAGACTCTGGGTTTGGCAGGAGTAGATCCCTGCAAACTGGGTGATTTTTCAAGAGAGTTCCCAAGCAGCCAAGCAGAACAAGATAGAAGCCAGCCTGTAGCAACAAACCCTTCCCCTACTTCTCCACCAGCTGGGGATGGGTCTGAACAGTCCCCACCTCCCTTTGGGAAGAAGTTGCTGTGAGGATGATGGGAATTTGACAGCACCCCCAGAGACTCACTTTTTGGCATGGGTACCAGCAGGTCAAGCATCTTCTGGGACAGGTGAGGCCAAATGGTCAGGATCTCCTTTTGAAGCTCAGAGTCCAACTGCTGCCAATCTGCACCACCTAGAACAACGGGGGGTAAAAATGGCCCACACACATCAAGACCTGGCACCAGGGTCCACCTAATCCCCCCCTCTCCCATCCTGAAGGGAGGCTCACAAGCAGCAACCAGCTCTCTGGGCTGGGAGGGCCATCTTGCATCAGCAAGCCTGGTCTCCTGCTCTCACGGGGAAACTTTCCTACCATCCCTTCCATATGTGCCTCCATCTCCCCATCCCCTGCCCTCCCACTCAAAGCTGCCACCTTCAAGCTTGCCTTGGGTCCGTCTCTGCAGCTCCAATCCTACTCCTGCCCACACACACCTGCTGCTGCCCCACTTTCCTGGTGAGTGGATCATGTGCTGGTGAAAGAGCAGCTCCACTTGGTAAATCTTTAAATGCTTAGTGAGGCTGTGCATGGAGAGCAGAGCTCTCTGGCCAGTGGTGAAGGGGGTTGCTGAGCTTAGGAAGACCCAGGCTCATCAGGAGCTGTCAACATGGATGAACCAGAGACACCTGAGCCCAGGGCAACTCGAGTGAGCTGCAGGAGACAAAGGTTCAAATCTCTGCTTTATCTCAAGGGGCTTGAACCCATCGCTTCAAGATTCAAGTTGTCTGAGGACTGGGCTTTGGCTGATATCTTGCCCTGGGTTGGGTTTTCTTCCAATAGCTGAGCTGTTCCCAGGGGATGTGTTATTGAAAATGCCATGTTTCTGCAGGAAGTTTTTGATCTGATGAATCACAGCCTTTCCAGTAACAACAACAAAGAAGGTTTTCCTGCTCTGAACATTTTATCTTCCCTGAGAGAGAGATTTCTTTCCCCACAGCCTTAGGAAGTCAAGCACATTTCCCCTCTCCTTGATTTCGTTTTGCACACAGGGAGGAAGGGGAATTCTCTCTCTCCTCCATTACACAGTGGACATCAAGCTGTTTTTACCCTCTAGAAACAGCTTCAAGTGAAAAATTGGCCACCTCTTCCCTAAAGAAATACATTTTTTAGAGATAGTGGCAAAAATTTGCCCGTTCAAGGTAATTGCTGTCACCCATATGCCAGGTCACCCAGAGAAGCTGTGGATGCCCCATCCCTGGAAGCGCTCAAGGTCAGGTTGGACGGGGCTTGGAGCGACTGGTCTAGTGGAAGGTATCAGGGGTTGGAACAAGATGATCTTTAAGGATCCTTCCAACACAAACCACTCTGACAGGACGACAGTCACCCTGCAGCCCTCCTGGCTCTGTCCCCTCTCTCTGCCACCGACGCTACCTTTGGCAATTTTGATGTCCAAGGCCGTGCGTATCAGCGCCATCAAGGTGGAGGTGAAATGGACCGTCATGTCCTCGGCCACGGGCATGTTCATCAGCACCAGTCTCTGCGCAAGAGAGAGAAGAAAACAGCGGACGGAAAACAATATCGAAAAACACATCGACCAGGCTGGAGGAAAAGAAATTAAACATTAAACAAAAGGGAAAAAAAAAATAAAAATTAAAAAAAAAATAAAAAGCAACAAAGAGTGTCAAAACAGCACAGCCAAAAAAGAAGGGCAAGGATCACCCCCCCCACCCCCCCCCCCCCCCCCCCCCCCCCCCCGGCTCCTTCCACCCCAGGACACCGGCTCACTGCCTTCCAGGGCTCCTCCTGCACCCCAGGAACGGCCCCTGAGCCCCCCTTCCCATGGCACCGGGGCTGCCACAGCACCTCCCGGCACTTTTGGGAAGACACACCTGATCCATCAGGGATGCAGGCATGTGGGATGTGCGGGAAGGGGAGAGGGGGCTCAGGTTTCCGTTCCCAGGTGGTTTGGCTTTCCAGCTCTCAACCCTTCCCACCTGGGGCAGGGGAGAGGAGGGTCCCTAACCTTCAGGGACTTCAGATCAGCTGGATTCCTCTAGCATGCTACATCCTGGCGCTCCCTTTTTGCGTCTTTCAGAGATGAAGTTTGCCAGCACATGCAGGGGGTCCAAATTATCCAGGGGTGGGGAAGGGAAGGGAAGGGAAGGGAGGGTAGAAAAAGTGCAGAAGGAAGGAGAAAAGGGCAACCAAGGCAGGTTAGACACGCCATGCTCCTTCCCCACCCTGGGCAGGCGGGGTGCAAACCGAAGTGACCAGATCCACTTTCCCGAGAGTATATTTTGCTTTGTGAATACCTTGGGTCATCCCTTCCCTGCCCATTTCTTTTCTTTTTCGCATGGATTCTCATGTCCTTTCCCTGTCTTCAAGCCTCCCTTTTTCTCCTGGAAAAGTGTGATGGTGGATGTATGCTTGTGTGAACAAACAAATGAGAGCTGGAGAGGGTGGAAGCGTGTTTGGAATTGTGCAGGAATCCCCTTGCACTAGCCCTGAACACTGCTGAAAGGGCTGTGGGCAGCAGCCCATGGCCAATAAAAGCTTCCATTTGCTCCACACCTGGACAACAAATCACTCCAAAGCTCTTGGTCATGTCCTGGCAGATAATGCCCTTGGCAAAGCCATGCAGCTCCCACCCCACGTCCTTCAGGGCTTCCTGTGCTCCTGCTCCATGCCTGCACAGCTGGGAACACGCTGTGCCGGTGCCAGGAGCTGATTGAGAGTCACCACCCCGGGGGGGAAAACTCAGAGACACCTTTAGAAGGCACCTGGCTTTGCCTTGCACAAGCCATCCTTGGGACAGCCCGTGCCAGTGCACCTGGCTCCTCACACACAGCAGAGCTGCTTCTGTGGGGCTTGTCCTTGCTGCCCACCTGCCTCCCGTCTCCATGGGCTTCTGTGCTGGCTGGGATGAGGGTGGCTCCAAACCCCGGGGATGAGCTCAGTTCAGTGAGCTCCTAAGGACATCTCACTCTCCCAACTGTACTACAGGGCTGCTCCCCACCTCATCCCCTGCAACCCTCACACTTCCACACTATTGCTCATCCTGCCCCTCCTCTTCCACTGGGGTCTTCCATCCCCGGGGCTCTGAGTGACCATGGCAGTGCCACGTGCGCGGGCAGTGGAGACCAGCCAACGTGGCCAGGGCTCTTCTGAGCACACCAGGCTCCCCAGGGGCAAGCTAAGCACATGTTGGACTCCCCAACACCTCCCCGGCTCCCCCAGTCCCACCTCCCACAGCTCCTGCTCAGCTCTGACCCCCGTAGAAGGAAGGGTTGATCTACCTTATAGGCCACTTTGGAAGGACATCTCTTGCCGAGGCCTAGCGGTGGTGACATAAGAGTCAGCATTTCATACATCTCAGTGTAATGGATTCGGCCACTGCTCATGGAGGGGGAAGGGGAGGGAGGGAGATGCAGAGAGAGAGGAGGCATTCCCAGAGAGCGGAAAAACGTACAAACGAAAAATAGTACAGGAAAACAGGAGAGAAAAAAAACAAACGGACAAACAGGAAAAGAACAGGAAACCCGTTAATCAAGGCAAATCATACATGAGAGACTGTCCTGATGTGGATTTATAGCACTGCTCACACAGACCCAGGAATGCTGGCAGAAAGCAACTCACCCCTCTCCTCTCTGCTGCTGGCCTCAAGTGCCTGTCTCGCTACCATGCTGGGGCTCCTCCTCTGGTCTCAAACCCTTTCCTAAAGCCCTCCAGCAGCCCCCACCTTGTCCCACAGGTTCCAGGGCTGTGTGCGAGTGGTATAAATCAGATACACGGCACTCGAGCCATGGGTTATTTGAGGTCTCGGTGGTTTGCACCGCAGTGCTCTGTGGCCTCTGTAGCGTCTTCCCTCCCGGGGGGGGGCCTGGGTATTGCTTTGCGTGGCCACCTAACCCATAGCCGGAAGGCTGTGTATCCCCAGCTCGTGGGGGTCTATGCAATTGGGAGGCAGCATCTTGCATAGAAGGCAGTGGGCCAGGGTCACTTGTCAAAGGAAGATGCCCAGTTGCTTCCGTCTGGCTCTGCGGATGGACCACTTTCCCACCATGCACCAGTGCAAAAGGCATGCTGAAATCGGCTGAAAAAACAAAACCGGGAGGAAAAGTTGTACATGCCATGCTCCCGCCCTGGCTCTCTCCCACATGCGGCTGCAAGTTCCACCAGGTTGGAGTTTAAAGAGTCTCAGCAGAGGCAGCTGTTTGGGCCTTCCAACATTGGGGTTCGTTTGGGTTTCCCAAGGGAGGCGGGTATGGCAGGCCCCCACCTCGCGCTCCTCTGCTCCACGAGGACCTGCCTAGGACTGCTGCAGTGAGGAATGCTACTAACAACAGGCCATCTGGTGATGCCTTGAGCCCTCTGCCAGGCTGAGGTATTTGGGCTGTGTCTCCCTCTCTCTGCACATCCACATTTCCCAGGGATCCTGGGCTCGGCCACCTCTTCTTCCCCTCGTGCCAGGCTTCTGTCCCGCACTGCAAGGTTCAGGATGCTTAATGGCCAAGGGCAACCTCACAGTGACAAAGGCATCAACCCTTACAGCTGGGCTGGGAGGACGCTGCTGGAGAGGAGCCCACCTCAGCCGGGGTGGCCTGGGAGAGAGGGCACTGCTGAAAAATTAAGCACCTCCACAGGACCTTTGCTTCTTCCCTAGAATGTGCTCAGAGCAGTGTGGAAGAGGGAGAAGATATCTCCTCAGGGAGTACCTGTGGTCTGGAAGCAGACTCCTGGCCAAAGAGGCCCCACCAAGACAAGTTCTGACAGGTCAAATGTGAACCAGAGATGGTGATGTCCCTCAACAGGAGCTGTTTGGGGTACAGGCATAGAACAGGCTGGACCATCCCCTTTGATCCCTAACATACCTAAGTGGGTGGAAAAGAGGATTGATAACAACACTGCAGAACATTAAGTGGGATGATGAAGAGGAAATATCCAGATCCAGGAGTCTGTAAGCAGTGCCTTGGCAGAGCTGGATATGCACTGACTCAAGGTGTCTGAAGATGAGATGACTTGGAAATTTTCATGCATTAATTTAGTGCTAAAAGGAAGCAAGACAGTGATCTTCCACCCACCCTTCCTGGCAGAGGGGATTTTAGGGTACCCAGCACATGACAGGCACTGTCTTTCACACTGAGGTTCTCTGCACAATGAAGGAGGAATGGATTCCTGTGACAGGAGTTTTGCATCAGTGACCAAGAAGGACTGCACAAGAACTGCACTTTGCTGCTCCTCAGAGCAGAGACCTTAAAGCTTTCTGAGCAGCACAGCAGTGCCCAAAAACTACTTCCCCACAGAGTGAAGCACTGGCAGGCACATGGAATGACATCCATCTGAACAGGAAGGCTCCAAAGAGCTGGTCCAAGCACAGGAACATCCTCTTGATGCGAGAGCTGACCCATCTACCCATGTCTGGATGGAGATGTGATCCATGACTACAGCACAAGGTGGCCTGTAAAACCAGCAGGGACTAATGGCTTAGTCCTGCTCCTCAGAGAACCCTGTGAGTGATAGAGGAGGAAATCCAGGGGACATCTCTCCTCCTGTGGTTAAGAAATAAGTACTGTGCCATACCAGGCTGTTAGGAAAAGCAAGCGATGTGACAGTAGATTCAGGAATAGGTGATATCCACAGGGACATCATCTGTGGAGCATTCTCCCGGCAGGCAGGGCGGGCTCACTGAACTGAAAGGAGTGCAAGTTGGGTTGGCATTTTGGGATCTGACAAGATGCAACAGCCATGTGGGTTTTCTTTCATCAGTTGCCTTTTGGGAATTGTTCCAGGGCAGTCAGAATCCCTGAAAAGTTCTTGTGTCCTTGAAATACCTCATGCACAGGGAGGAGGAGACCAAGGAAGAGATGGGGATGGTCTCCCTCACGTGACGACAGAAGCTGTTCTCAGTACCCTTGGCTTCCACCTCACCTTGAGTTTATCCACCTGCACTGCTCTGCCCATCCACAGTCAGCAGAAATCCCAGATTGCTCCAGAGCTCCCTCTTCCTAGGAAGCATTACAGGTACCCCTTTAAGCACCAGGTGATCCAGCTTAGGAGAGCAGTGTCTGCCAGTGGAGCCCTGTTGATAATGAGAAAGACTAACAACTCCTTCCAAAGGTGTCTTCTGTCTGCAGGGACCTGGGCAAGTGTCCTCAGCAAAGGTGCCATCCTCTGCAAGGGATGCAACAGACAAGAATAGAAAGACTTCAAGGAGCTCTTCCTGAGGTTCTTGCAAGAAATTTCCTGTCCCTAAATATCTCTTTCTCATGACTGAGCATCCAGGCTTTGTCTTGCTTGCTCTGCTTTGCCTCTTTGGTGGTGCATCATCCCCACATGCAGATGTGTAGGGTGACAGACCTGTTCCAGGGATGCTGAGTGAAAGAAGCCTTTCTGATGTTTCGAGAAAGATGGGGCAACTACACTATGCTGCACCAAGGAATCCTCTTCTTTTGCAGAGGCAAGATCAAAGGCCAGAGGCATCTGAGCTTCCCTCGCACATCTCAGATGCTGTGAGGGATACAGAAGGAAGAGCAAGTTCTACGATTCATTCTTTCATGCCATGGCATAGGTCATGGCACTTCAGGGAAAGTGGCAGGTAGAGCATTTTGCTCAGCTGCCATCCCAAAATAAAATTTGAAAAAAAAAAAAAGGTGCAAGTCAGTGAGACACACAGAGACCAAATCACTGCCATGGACCCATGGCCAGCAGCCGGGAGTTTGGCTCAAGATAAGGGAGAGGGGCTGTTGAGCTTCAGAGATGTGCCCTGGTGTCAACCACCTCCCCGGCAGATCCAGCAACCTGTGGGCAAGACTAGCAAAAGTCCTGCTCCCCAGAGACATGGTCAGTTGTCCTCCAAAGTGCCACACTTGAGAAAGGGTCTGCTGGGTACAGCACAGCATGCCCCAGGGAGAGGGGTCACCTTGGCCTCCCCATCCTCCCCCAGCCCTCATTCTCCAAAACAACAGCGAAGTCCCCAACATCCTCCAGCCTTCGCTCCCCCGCTTCCCTCCCCAGGAGCAAACCACATCTAAGCCCCGCAAAAAACTCCCTGTCCCACGTGAGGTACTTTGAGAAGCTGAGCAGGGATGGTGGCATTTGGCCTGGCGCCCTTCGGGGCTCTGGGGTGGGGGGCTGGCTGGGGGACGCAATTTGTCAAAACCCACCCCAGGAGGTTCTGGGCCCCCCCAGCCCCGCTCATGCCTCCCCTCGAGGGGAACAGCTGCTGGCTCTGGGAGGCAGTGGACCTCTTTAAACTCGAAGGAAAGCAACGTCAGGGTTCCCTGGGGAGGCGCGGTGGCAGTGGAGCGGGGGGGAAGGAGGGGTGGATGGTGCGTCCCGTGGCCAGGTTGTGGCGGAGGACTGGGAGGCAAACCTTGCACGCCACCCTGTAGGGGCAGTTCTCTCCTAGGCCCAGAGGAGGCGAGATCACCCGTACTAATTTGTACATATCCTTATACGAGATCCTGCCGCTGCAAAGGAAGCACAGGTGGGTTAATAGGACACTGAGAGGGAGGAGGGGAGGATGGAGAGCTTAACCGGGGGATGCTGGGGCCATCTGTGGGGCAAGACCCCCAGGAGCACATGGCTCTTCTCCTTCTGGCTCTGTCAGACCCAGAGAGGGGAAAGCTGTGAGCATCAGCTACTGTCTTCTCCACCATGAGAGTCAGCTCATATCTCCTCACACTGTCCCATCTTCACCCTGGAGAAGGACAGTTCTGGTGGTGAACACCACTCCATCACCCTTCCTCATCGTGCCCCTGACCCCTATGCCTGGTGGGAGAGGGCTGGGATTTTAGACAGGATGAGCCTGCAGCTTGGCTGGGGTTCTCACCACCACAAGCCCTTCCGGTGGAGTTGTGTCCCATCACATCAACAGAGATCCTGCCCTCACACAACCAACTCTCTGGGCCTCAAAAGGTCCCAGGGAAGTTGGCAGCTGAGCCACTTGACTCCAATATCTGGGGAACCTGAGATGGGGAGAGATAATGTGACCAGCTGGTGGCTGTGGCACTAGCACCTGGGTCTCTCAAGGTCCAGTCCTGTGCTCCGACCACCAGACCACGCTCTGCCAAGGGTACACATTATTAGAAGCAAACCTTCCCCTGCACACACCCCTTCTTGCCCACAGAAGCTCATCTCCCCAGACCCGGTGCAGTTGTTGCAGGATATGGCCTGTGCCTGTATCCTCCTGCACCGCTGAAATATGGAAGCAGTTGTGGCAGAGAGCTGGCAGGAGAGGGTGCAGGGGCCATTGGATGCTGAGCCTCCCACTCTACTCCAGACCAGAGCCCTTTGGGAAGCAGGACCCTGTGGGGTGGAAGTGCTGAGGTGCAGCGTGCTGCAGCCTCCCGGGCATCCTTGGACAAGCTTGGAGGGAAACCACGCGAGGAGGCAAAGAACAGCATTACCGCCCTACCCAGTGCCTTCGCCTCTGGTTTTCTCCTTGCTCGTCTCCCATCCCCTCCCCATCGCTGGCCAGAGATGGAGAACCCAACCAGAACCCAACCATCTGGACAAAATCCATCCCCTGAGCCCCCCTGGAGTTGGATATTCCCCCCATGAGACCTTCCTGGGATGGTCCCGGTGTCAGGAAGCAGAAGTGCTGCCCCACTCAGGCACTGGGACCCGCTTGGATGTACTCACCCGTTCCTCACCCAGCACCAGGGGCCAGGGCTGCCCTGGCAGGCCCTCAACCACCGGCTCCTGTGCATGTCCCCTAACCCCTGGCTACATACTATGACAAAAGAGCACAGCTTGCTCGGAAATCAGAGGGGCACATGGCTCAGACAGAACAGCCCAGACATGCTTTTACTGTGACTCTCCTGGAGAATGAGGCCACCAACATGGGGGGCAAGAGTGAATGAAGTGCCTGGTGTGAAGAAATCCTTCCCAAGAGTCATGGGTGAGATGCCCCACCCTGAGCAGCTGGGTGTTTCACTGCTCTCACCTCCTCTCCTCTCTCTAGTTGCAGCTGATATTAGGTATAAAAAAATATCTTGGCTGTGGCTGGTCTTTTGAGGGGTAGGACATTAACAGCGGAGGCAAAGAGTCTCCAAAGGGAGCGTGTGTGTTTGCCAAGGGCTCTCCAGCTAAGATCACCCAGGCTCTGCAGCAGCAGTAGTAGGTCATGGCTCCAAAGAGACTGTCCCTGGGCTGAGGGGGGAAGGAAGGGGCCACATAAAGCACCCTTGTGGTGTGGGGGCTGAGTGAAGGGTAAACATGCTCCTAGAGCTGCCAAGGGCTCTCCACTGCACAAGGGATGCTTGATATCACCCTAGGGGGAGGAGGAGTGGACAGCAAGCCCCCTGCAGTAGCAGCAGCAAGAGCAGAGCCAAAGTCTGGCCACCCACGGTATGTACAGCCACTGTGAGCCCATCCCGTTGCTGGGAACAGGCTGCTGCCTGCAAACAGGAGCCCTGCTCACCGGGGTCCTCATCAGCCAGGGCAGAAATGCAGGAAACAAAGTCCTCCCATCCCTAGAGGGGTGCGTGGGCTGGCCAGCATGGGAACACAGTTCCCCAAACGAGGTCCTCTGCAGGTGGCTTGGCAGGAGCTCAGCAGACCCCCAGCATCTCCCCATGGCTGGGAACAATCCCTGCTTGGCCCTGCTCTGATGGGGAGCTGTGGGTGCTGCAGACCAAGGGATGGAGCCAGTCTCAGGGCAGAGGCACCCAGCTGGTGCACGGGGAAAGGGAAGGAGGCTGAGGGGGATCTGCCCACTTGGGCAGGGAGGAAAGGAAAAGCAGGAACCTCCAGCTCTCAGGATAAACACCATGGTAAACCATGAACATCACCCAAGATGCCTGTGCCACCAGCCATTGTAGGAACCAGCTTCTGCCCTTGGGTGACAGCAGACCACCCCTGACCATCCCAGGCATCACTGATGGTTCCAGTAGTAGAACACAGAGACGCTCATTTAAAACCAGCTCTGAGAGGTTGCTCAGGAGAGAAGGAGCTGGCTACATACCACGCTGCTCTGTCATACTCTGCCCAGATCCGGACAAACTCATCTAGATGGTGAGGTCCCAGGATGGAGGAATCCCTTGTCAGGTACTCAAAATTGTCCATGATGACTGCCACGAACAGGTTGAGCATCTAAATGGAAGGGAAAAAAGCAGAGAGAAAGGAAAGTGGGGGGAGAGGGAGCAAAGAAGGGAAGGGAAAGAGAAGGAAGAGTGATTGTGGGAAGATGATGGAGATGACCCTGTGGCTGGGGTGCTGATGAGGGGGATCCCCAGGGCTCTTGGCAGGAGATACTAACCAGGAAGGAGCAGAAGAAGATGAAGGAAACGAAGTAAACGTAGGCCAGGTCGGTTCCACAGCGCTCATTCTCGCTCTGCCCGGATGTTGCCGTCGTGTCTGGCTCGCAGCCTTTGCCCTCCAGGCAGGACAGCATGATCTCCTGCCACGCCTCTCCTGTGGCACTCCTGTGCCCAACATAGCCATTCTCAGCAGCTCATGGTGGCACAGGATGGAGTCAGGGCAGGATGCCCCTGGGAGAAATCTCACAACCCCCTGCCCAAATTAAACACCTCTGGCATGCAGAGGAGCGTGTTCCATGGCTGCTTACCTGAAGAGAAGCATCAAGGAGCCCAGGAAGCTGCGGAAGTTGTTGTGTCGGTTGATGTGGCTTTCCTCATCCAGTTTGATATTGCCAAAAACCTACAGGAGGGAGAAAAATAGCTCAGCTCTTCAGGCAAGAACTCTTCTGCCAGGGAAGCAGCTTCACATTCATATTCCCATGCCTGAAAACATTCAAGGCCAAGATGGACAGGGCTCTAACCTAGTTGAAGATGTCACTGCCATGGGGTTGGACAAGATGACCTTTAAAGTCCCTTCCAACCCAAATCATTCTAAGACTCTGATTCTACAAAAGCACCCCAGCAAACACAGGCTGGTGAGCAGCCAGCGCGCCAAGGAGCTGGCGCCAAGCAGCCATTGGGGAAGGATTCTCCTCTCCTTGGCAGGGATTTACAGTGGGTGGCAAAGGCTGCGAGAGGCTGAGCTACCATGGAAACAGGAGCACAGAGAGGACCTGGGATCAACCGAGTCCAACCGCTCCACATCCACCCCTCTGCTGCGCTACAAGTGGCCTCTGAGCACGGCACAGCACCCAGCGCTTCTGAGCGCACTGGAGGTGCAGGGACAAAGTCCCACTGCTGCGGGCAGGGGCTGAGTCGTGGTCCTGGGAACTCTCAGAAGCTTTTCCCTCGGTGGACAAATGGTCTGTGATGCTGGGGTCTGGCACAGAAGTGCAAACAAGGCAGGGAAGGGCTCAGGGAGGGTGGGACAGGCAGACTGCTAAGCCGCCACAGACAGCCAGACACTTGACACTACCATTCCTAGGGCCAAGAGAGGCAACAAAGCCACAAACATGGACAATATTCTAATAATGACCCACAGCCAAGGCCATGGAAAGACATAACGAACATTCGTAAAGCGCCTCAAACAGGAAAAATGTGCTGTTATTACTGTTAAATATTTATTCCCCTTTCCCTGAACCTAAAAATACACTAGCTGCAGAGTATTTTTTCCCTGTGCAGGTTTTTTGGAATGTGTAATTGTAGAATATTTTCTGCCTCCAGCTATTTTGCTCAAATAACGCCCACAGACTTTACTGCTTGGGGATTTGTTCACAATGGTGTTAAGAAAAAAAAATAAAATAAATCAAATACTACCACATGGCAGGGTGGGGTGGGGGGGCTGAGTCAGATGGCGGCTGTTTAGCACGGAGAACACCTGGAGCTGGTGCCGAGATGTGTAGGGCAGAGCAGCAAAAACCAGCCACGGGACTCTCGGGGCGGGAGAGAGGGGGTGGAAGATCCTAAACACCAGCGCTGCCAAAAATCTGCCTGTCCTGGCAGCGCATGTCAGGCATTAGGTACTGCAGCAGCTCATCAGGCAGCTCCACAACCCAAGTGTTCATCGTCAAAGGTGCTCTGTCAGATCTTCAGCGTGGGATTTAGTCACCGCAGAAGTGAGGCGGCCCCGCGGCACGTGCAGAGCTGAGCGTTTTAGCTCATGTGCTTCTTATTTACCAGTTGGAGCCTGGAAAGCTGCTGTCTCCCCATGCTCTGCAGACCTCCCACCAGCTGGTGGGTCATCACAGGGCTCTAAGCAGGAGTGCCCAAGCAGCGGCACAGCTACAACATAAACCCCCTGTGGAGGGATGAGGTGGACAATTGGGCTGCAGGGATCACTGCTGTGATCCAGCCGTTCGGGTGGGAAAGACAGAAGGCTGCTCACCGGGTCCCTCAGGCACGAAATCAGTCCCTGGGGGCTGTCTAGTCAGAGATTTAGTAGTTGCTAAACAAAGAGGCGGGGATTTGCCAGCAGCCACTACACAGGGTGCCCAGCTGAGTCTGCAAGGCCACATCTCCAAAGGTCCAAGTTGGGAAGGCAGCTGCAGAGCAAGACTGAACAAGCCCATGGCAGTTTCCCCAGGGCACGTGGCTCTGCAGCTCCCAAACAAGCTGTTCCACCCTCAGGACCTTCTCGGACACCATGACCAAGTGAGGCAATGACAGGCAGGCACAAGGCTTGCTCCTGTGTGTACTGCTGAGGACATGCCGGTGCAGGCTGTCCATGCCAGAGGGATGTCTGTGCTCACCTGCATGCCAATGATGGCATAGATGAAGAAAAGCATGGCGATCAGGAGGCAGACATAGGGGAGCGCCTGCAAGAGAAGCAGATGAGTCATCCCATCATTTATCACAGGTCCAGCTCCAGAGGAGTACAAAAAGCACAGTGGGCAGGTAAGCTGTGCCCATCCATCTCTCCTACGAGCCAACAAGACCTTGGGAACAGCCTGCATTTGGGAGCAGCACCACATCACTGTGGCCTGGGTGGAGATCACGGCACATGAGACTCACCTTGAAGGACTGCACAAATGTCCAGAGGAGGATGCGGATGGTGTAACCCTGGCGGAGCAGCTTGATCAGCCGAGCAGCCCGGAAAAGCTTCAGGAAGCTCATGTTGAAACTGCTGGTGTTCACCAGCTGGGAGGAGATGAGAGGGTCAGAGGGAGGTGGGAACCCCCAGGGCCATGCTACACCCCGCTGCTCCCAGCCCCTGCCTCACCTTGGTGTCTGTCAGGATGATCTCCGTAATGCTGCCAATGACGGTGATGAAATCAAAGATGTTCCAGGTGTCCCGGAAATAATTCTGCAAAAGGAAGGAAAGAGGGAACGTGGATTTGAGCTCGGGGATGGCAGGTCTGAAAGGCACTGGGCCACAGGCCAAAGCTGTTCATGGACAACCATGGAGACCTTGCAGCCCATTTGTATGCAGCCAGGGTCCGGAATACCGTCCTTTGTCTGAGACAGTGGCAGACCTGAGCATGTCTGCAGCAAGCAGCTTCTCCTGGGAGATGATTCATACATCCAACAGGCCACCCTGGCAAACGGGAGCAGGAAAAGTAGCCACAGACAGTGTAGGTCAGGCTGTAACAGCTCATCATGCCAGCCCTCACAGCCAGGAGGCTGCTCTGCCCTCCTCTTCATGGGCACCTGGACCCACCTCAGCCCTGCTATTTATGCAGCAGCTGGTGCAAGACCAAACGTGGCTGGTGACACTGGGAGCAAGGAGGGTGGCTAGGAACCCTGCTGCTAGTGGATCTTATCTCCCATAAGCAGGAAGGAGTAGGTGGAGGCAAGGCAGTCCATGGTTTCAAATCCTAAGTGAGCAGCTGGGGACTTGAGGACAGTGAATCAGGCAAGAAAGTTTCACCGATTCTCAGATCTGATCCAAATGATACAACCCAAGGGCAGCAGTGCATCTCCTGACCCTCTGGGGACAAGGGACCACAGCCACCAGCACATGCAGCAGCAGTTGGCCTAAACAGAGCCGTGGTACAGCACATACATGGTCCAGGCACCAGAGTACAGCAGAAACAAGGCAAGAAGTAAAGCAGCAGTGTGGCTTCACCCAGCAGCATCCAGCAGTGGGAAGTGTAAGGAGAACTAAAGGAGCAAATCCACCCTAAAAGCAGCTCTCAGGCCAAGATCCAAAATAAGTAGCAAGAACCTCACATTATTAACACCTTCCCCCTGTGATCTGTGTGCTGCCAAAGTCCAAATTAACACCCTTGTAAAGAACAGGAGCAGCCACTCACCAGGAAGCCAAAAGCGATGATCTTGAGGACACACTCCAAGGAGAACACCATGGTGAAAGCGATGTTCAGGTACTTCAGGGCCAGCTCATAGGTGTATGGAGCAGAGTAGTACTGATGGAAACAGAGAGACATTGCTAGCCAGGAGGGGGCCTGTCAGCCCTGATAGGCTGATAGACCTGATGTGGTCATGTTTATTGCCCTGGCTCCCTCAAGACTTCCTTTCTTTCTCCACCCAGGACAAATCTGTGGTGGTCTATGTTCCTTGCCCTGGGGGTCTCAAGAACATCTCCTTACTCTCTCTACCTCTCTCCCAGGGAAGCTGCCACTCCTTGTAAAGAGGAGGCAGACAGTAAATTCAGATCTGTCTCCACTAGTTAAGAGGTCCAGATAATTTGGGTCATCTCACTTAGAAAAGATGTCACCTCCAGTTTGGGGCATGCAGCGTTTAAAGTGCCTATGCCAAGGGAACACATGCTCAGACTCTGCCTCAAAGCATCTCCATGACCAAAACACCCTCCGGTCTCACCCCGATTGATCCTCCTTCTCCCCACTGCTCCAACCAGGACAGGCTCACTCTGACCGGCTCACCTTCATCATCAGCACCACGGTGTTCAGCGCTATCATGGCCATGATGGTGTACTCAAAGGACGGGGACACCACGAAGTGCCAGACACGGTACTGGAAGGTGTGTCGGTTCTGGGGCATGTACCGCGTCAGGGGCTTGGCACTGATGGCAAAGTCAATGCAGGCCCTCTGGAATAAAACAACGTGCGTCACAACCTGGCTGATGGAGACATGGGGGACAGCGGCTGCCACATTTCTTTCCTTCATGATCTGAGAAGGCAGGTGGCCCGCGGGTCTCTTACACCTTTTCAATATCTGGGGAGCTCCAAGTTCCCAAACCGCAAAAACCCCATGGAAGCATCTTCTTCCCCCCTTCCAGACTGTACCTCGTTCTTCTCCAGACTGCACTCCTCCATCATTTTGTCTCCTTGCTCTTGGAACGTGATGATGATGAGAGCCACGAAAATGTTGACGAAGAAGAAAGGGAAGACCACAAAATAGACGACATAAAAGATGGACATCTCCATGCGGTTGCTGCGGCTGGGCCCACGGTCCTCCTCCGTCACGTCCACCGAATGCTGCAGCACCCTGTGGGCAGACAGGTGAAGAAAAGCAACCAGAGGTAGGTCCTTCAGGGCTGCCACCACATGACACTTCCAATGGGACTCGCTCTGTACAGCCAGCTCTGTCTGTCCCCCCTTGTGCAATGACAAGGTAAAGCTCTGTCCTAATCTGCTTTCAAGACCTTTCTAAGTAGCTACAGTTTGTTTTACGGTGTTTTGCCTGTGCCTCTGATGGAAAATGGATTTTCCTGTGGTCTACACACAGAGAATAATACTGCCCAAGCTCACGTGACCATGTAGAAAGGTCTATTCCTATGGTCATCTCTAATATTGACCTAAAATGTATCGCAGGGCCATAGAGAAGAAAGGATTATCCATTTTTCACTCCTTAAGGAAGACCCCAGCCTCATAGGGGAGCTAAAAGCCCTTTGGTCTTGATATAATTTCTCATTGTTCCTCTCCTCCTTCCTGCCCAGCAGTTCCTCTCTCAGTCCCACCTGGGATCCAATGGGGATGTGATCACCCCCGTTCAAGGGGACAGACAGAGAAGAATACTCACTGGGGCCAACCCTCGCCGGTGGAGACTGTGAACAGGGTGAGCAAAGCCCAGATGATATTGTCGTAGTGAAACTCATGGCGTTTCCATTCCCGGCATTTCACCTCCATCTTGTTCTTCTCGTGGTCCACGTAGTTCCCTCTGCAAGGTTGGGAGAGAGCAATGACCTTGCTTTTTACACTGCCAGACTAAAGGATGGTGGGTGTAAACCCTGAGGGAAGTGTGTGTGTGCAGTGAGGGGCACCTCTCCTCCTGCAGGGATGGAGGGAGAAATGGGGAGAAGCTGGATAACAACCGTGAGGAAGCAGAGAAGGGGAAGGCAAAACAGAAGAGAGAAGGAGGAAAGAACAGGAGCAAAATAAGGGTCTCTGCATCCCATGGAAGGATGTGCAGTGCTGACACAGCAATGGGACAGGGCTCATCTCATGCCATCCAACCCAAGAGATACAGCCAAGAGCGGGTCATGACCAAGGACTTAACTGGGAACCACAGCAGACATTACCCAGAGGCGTCAAGCAGCATCAACAGGGAACCTACATGCAGTCCTTCTGTGTGTCCTTAGAGCTGTCAGTGCAGTAGAAAAACTTCCCCTTGAAGAGCTGGACGGCAATAACAGCAAAGATGAACATGAAGAGCTTGTAGACAATGAGGATGTTGAAGACGTTCTTGAGGGATGTCACGACGCAGTCAAAGACGGCCTGCAGGAGAGGGCAGAGCTCACCTTAGGGAACCCACAGCCCTGGCAAAGGGCAGGACCAAAACCAAGCTTGCATGTAGAAAGGTATTTCCCACTCCTGGTGGGGAAAGAAGGAAAAAAGCTGGGCCTTCTCCCAGGCAAAAAGCTATTTTATAAACGAGGTTAACACCAGAGCACCCATAGCACACATGTAGGCACCATGCAGCCCCCGGAGCAGCACCAGGGATGGATGTTTGTATCCTCAGTGTTCTCTGCAACCAAGGTAGCAGACAGGGGACCATCCTAATGATGCAATTAGCAGCACTCAGGACTAATCAGTAAACACTTTGCTGTTTTGCATCACCCCAAATAACAAGGCAGAGCAAATACCTCTGCCTGCAGCAGCAGCACCTCCCTTAGTGCTCTCAGCCCTAGTTCTCATAGCACTTTACGTGAAGAATGCCCATATCCCTGTTTCATGGTGGGGACAGGCATTTCCAGAAATGAATTGACGTGGGCTGAATCCATCCAGTGATGAGGAAGAAAAACTGGGGTCAAACCCCATGTTACTGTGCTTAGTTCATCAGACAAATAACCACATGTACATAAAAAACAGGGCTGCCTCGGTCTCCTTCTCCTTTCTGGCTCTATACCCCATCAGCTAAGGCAGAGAAATCCATAATCCTACCTGTGCCACAGGAATAATCCCCCTATTGAGATGGGAAATATCCCTCCAGTGCAACACCATGGCAGCATAGCACACAAAACCCCAAGTCCTTTGCAAGCTGCTCCAGAGAGAAAGATCATAAACTCCGGAAAGAGATTTGAGCTCTCCAAAACCAGGACAATCTACTTTTCAGGACAGCATCTGGGTTTTGCTGCCTTGCACCCACTCAAGCCCCACTGACAGAGGAACTACCTCTGACACCTTGCAGAGGTCCGGGCTCGCTTTTAATAACTCATTGCATCTCCAGATATGAAGCAGCCTGAAGGGTGCTGTGGTTGAAAACAGGGCTCCTAAAGCACACCCAAAGCTTTGAAAACAACTTGTTCACTGCCCATGAGCAAATCAATGTGCATGGTCCCTGACCCACCATTCCATGCAGGAGAAGACAGGTGTAAGGCAGGAGATGGGGGTTGTTACCTTCAGCTTGGGCAGTCGCTTGATGGTTTTCAGAGGCCTCAAGACCCGCAGCACACGGAGAGACTTGATGGTCTTGATATCCCGGCCCTTGTTGGTCCTACCACGTCGGAGGGAGGCACACACACCCAAAAATGGAACGGAGAGACAATAACCTTGTAGACCTGGATGCTCTGGGGGTTTAAACTGCTGACAACACCCCCCCCCAGCACGTGTGAAGGTGGGAACAGGAGGGGCACAAACGTGTGACTGCTGAGTGCTCAGCCCACCTAAACACAACTCCTCCAACACACGCGCTGACAGCTGGCAGAGATGACAAATGAAGCAGTGCTCTCCTCCTCGGGATTAGCACCTTTCCCCTTCACCGGGGAGCAGTGACCTTAACAAACCCCTCTGTGTGGGAAGCCAGGGCTGGGGCAGGCAATGCCAGACTTTCAGGGTAAAGGCAGTACCAGGAGCTTCCCTACTACAGGCATGTGCCTTTTGCAGGTGGGGCTTGCACAAGGCCCCCACCACTGCAAATTGTCTTCTACTGTTACTACTAGTTGCAAGAAATTAATAATAAAATGAGGGAGATGTACTCAATGGGATCTACATTGCCAGAGAAATTGTGGATGCCCCATCCCTGGAGGTATTCTAGGCAAGGCTGGATGGGGCCCTGAGCAACCTGATCTAGTAGAAGGTGTTCCTGCCCAAGGCAGCAGGGTTGGACCCTTGGAAGGGTCTCTAAGGTCTCCACAGATTGGGGCTGCACTTGCCTCCACCCCAAGTCAGCCGAGGCAGAGCTTACTGGCAGAATTATTGAGGAAAGCCCACTCATGACCCTCATTTCTTGAATATGATGATTATTCTCAACCACAATACCAGGTTTTTTTTCTTATCTTTTCACTGCCCACGGACTAGATCTCAGGATGGAGCAGAGATCCTGGTGAAGGTGGCACAGCCTGGATCCACCAGGCACCCTGGAAAAACGTCAAGGAAATGACTTGCAACAACAGATGCTCCCAATTACACAGCTCCTCTGCTAGGGTTAATGCAACAGGGAGCACAATAATGGGCTTAATCGTTAAGAGATGTAAACAAAACCACTAATTAATAGTCCTCCCTGGGAGCACAGCCCCACACATGCATGGGAAGCAACTGTACAAACAGCCCTGGGACTCACTTTACACCTCCTGGTTCCTGTTTTGCTCATTATCAGGGGCCTGGGCATCTGACTCAGGGTGGAGCAAGGATTTGGGGGCAGTGCTCAGCTGGTGCAAGCTGCCACCAAGGACAGCTCAACTGCAGTGATTAACATCTACCAAGGAGGGATCTCTTCAGACCTCGGGGGTGCCTGCACAGCAGTGTACTGCAGTCTCTGCAAATGTGGCTAAGGGTCAGCACTGGCACTGGACAGACCAACATCCATCTGCACCCATCCCCCTGTGCTCCCCAGAGCAGCACCCCACAATTTCCCAACCACCATAGTTACCCCAAAGCATTCCTGTCGGCGATCCAGCCCAGCAGCCACCAAACAGCACCAGCAGAGAGAGGGAAAAAGAGAGAAAAGAGGAAGAAGGTAAGAAAAGCATCAGGGAAGCTGCACAGTGACGACTGCAGCCTCTCAGGTACGGGGACCCTGTGGCAGCTGTCCACCACCCATGCTTAGGTTGAAAGGCACCATGAGTAGACCACACTGTGTCCTTCAGGATGGGGCATATTTCCAGGGAGAGACTCATCCAGCAAGCCAGGAGATCCTGCCCTCCCTGCTGGAGGTGTTGGGTTGGGGGCACACAGCAAAAGCTCTGCTGCAAGAGAAACCTGCAGAGAGCAGGACACTGGGCAACAACAAGTGGGTTCATGGTCCTCCTTAGCCAAGAGTTGAGGGGGGAGCTCAAGACTCGGCCCCAACCAGACAAAGGTAGGTGCTTCCAAGGGAACCTACCTTCAAAGCCACAATAGTTCCCATCCAAATTCTGCCAAATCACCTCCATCAAGAAATCCACTGATTAAGAGCCTGAACTGCAGCACAGAATCTCCTGCAACCCAGCAGGACACGCACTTGGACAAGCCAAGGTGGGCTACAAGGTCCTTAGTTGTAACCAAACCTCTGTCCCTGTTTGAGTTGAGTCCCTGCCACGTGCATACAGGTAAAACATTTCTTAAAACACATAAAACTAACCCCAGACCCTGGCTGCATGTTAGTCCAACAGGTGGAAGGTCTGTTGAAAAGGGGATAGTTTAACTTCGCAGCACTTCTCTGGTGGGACCTCTGTCCTGACCAGCCTCACACCAGCTTATTTGGCAGTATGTAGGGGTCCCTCTCGCTTCCAGACACTGATGTCAACTGGCAGAAGGAGGTGCTGCTCTGCAAGGAAAGAGGCACCTCTGCTGGGCACCTGCCCTTGCTCACCAGGTAAGATGAGGGCTACACACTGACCACTCAGCCTCCCCACCACCTCTGGGCAGCTGTGCAGAGCCACGAGCGAGTACCACTCCACTGCACAGTGCCTCCTTCAGAGGGTGCCACAGGAGGCATAAGTGAGCAGGGTCTTTAGTTACGGTTCTGGTTATTCCAGCTAACTGAATTTGAACTCTTTGGAGATTTACGGCTTTTTATTTAGGCTGTGTATGGATTGATGTATTAGCTTTCCATGTGGAGAGCTACAGATGAGCCGAGACGGCACAGGAAGAGGTGGCTTTATGGGTGGGCTCTTCCTTACTGGTGATTTGGATGTGGCACCAACAGTCAGCAGACGATGTTGGCACCACTGGACGAGCTCAAAGACCTCCTGGTGTGCCCACAGCTACCCAGGACCCCTGTGAGAAAACCAAACCACACAGGGGAGGCAAAATGGGGCAGAAAATCTTCACAGCACGTCCCAGCACTTCTACTGGGAAGTGCTGGACTCAGTCACCAGGTCACCTCTCTCATCCAGGTAATCACCACAGCCGTTCCATGGCCATCACTGCTGACCCAGCACCATGGAGGAGAGGAGAGGGAGTTCGAGAAGGAGGACAATCACCCCACCCCAGACCCACAACAGAGAGCTCATGGAGGGACAAAAAAAAGGGATGGATTCAAACATCACCACCAGAGTTTTCCCGTCGAGACCAGGGGGGGGGGGGGGGGGGGGGTGGCAGGCTGGGACACAGACCTGGTGAACATCCTGCAGCTCCAGGGGGTGTAGCAGTGATGGGCTGCCAAGAGGAGAGGCAGGTGTTCTTATAAATGCTTTATAATGTATAAACCCATCGGAAATCGCCATGGCTCCTTTGTTCCCCTCACTCCCAAAGCCATGAGATCATCTCCTCCAGTGGGAGCCACTGTTGGAGGCGGGGAGATGGACAATCCTGCAGGTTTACATTATAAAGAGCCCCTGTCCACGACACAAGCAACTCAGTATCTACCCAGCTACGGCTACAAGAGTGAGCAGGCGACATCGATGCTTGCTGCAAAAGGATGTGGAGATGCCAGGGCCTTCTCCATGGGAAGGGGTTCTGTGCCACAGCCCATGGGGTGATCACCCTCGAGAATTCAGCTGCCCCATGCCCAGAGGGAATGTCCTTCCCTCCAGAGCATGGGTGGAGGCAGGCAGGTGACAAGCAGGGCTGGAAGGAACACGGTAGCTTCCCCACATGCTCAGTGGTGGACCCTTCTAGCTCCCAGGGCAATCCCAGGAGTTGTGCCACCTTTGTGGGGTGGGGGCAAGGGGACAGCAAACACAGATTACTGTACTGTTAGCACTGGTGAGGACACCCATCCACCCAGGAGCAGGCTGAGCCATCAACCTATGCTCCTTCAGCCATCAAAAGTCTTGATGGAAGGAAAAGGCCTTGGAAGGAAAAGGCTCTCTTGTCCTCCAATAAAGATTCTCAAACTATTCAGTGCATCTTCAGGCAGGTGATGCCCTTGAGCCCTGCCAGATATGCTCTGAAGGGCTGCCCTGGCAGAGGAGGGATCAGCCAAATCCCAAAGATACCTGATCCACCCTTGTGGTGGCCTGGGTGGCCTCCCGGGGGCTCAGAGCATTGTCCCCAGCCGGCAAACTTGCCCCATGCCCCTTGCCCATGTCAGGGTCTGCAGTCATCCCCCTGCCCTGCCCAGGGGCTGGTTCATCCCTGCGCTGTGTGAGCTGAATTCTCCCATGCTCTTCCCGAGGAGAGAGCAGGGGCTGAAAGCACCGGGCAAGGAATGGGGTGAGGAGGGTGAGGAAGGCAAAAGCCACGAGCCAGGGAGGGTGCAAGTGGGCAAGAACCAGGAGGAGGAGCTGCCGCCCAGTCTGGGGTGAGATGGGAGGGATGGATCACGGGCTGTAATCCATCGAGCGACCTCAGGGCTCCGATACAGCTGCCCCAAGAGCCTCGCACGGTACCTGAGCTGTGGACAAGGACAAGGCTCCAGTCTGCGTGGCTGCCAGGCCCTCCCCTCTCACCAGCACTAACGCCACCGCCGCCAGTGTCAGAGGCACAAAGAGAGAACAACAGCGTGACAAAGGAGCCTGAGCCTCTCCTCTCTTCTCCTCTCCCTCCTCGGGCACCAGCAGGGCACCGCAGCCCTGAGGCCTGCGAGCATCACCTTGGCACCACGCATCTGTGCCACGCAGCCCTGTGCTCATGCTGCATCACCTGCCCCAACCAGCAGCACACAGGAGGGCAGAGCAGCATGAAACTCATCCCTGGGTGCTCCTCCCCTCCAGGGCACAGGCACCACAGACATCTTGTGGTACCTGCAGGTGCCACAAGCTCGGTTCCGGAGCCCAACCACAAGGTGATGCTCAGTGAGGACACACTGCAGGCCAAGCACACAGGACCCTGCCCCCACTGTGGTGCTGCAGAGGCTGCTGGCACAAACCCCACCGGCCACATCCCCATCCCTGCAGGGCTCCAGAGCAACACTCCCTCTCAGAGCAGAGGAAAAGTCATCAGCCAGGGGGAACCATTTCCAGCACAAACATGTTCAGAGGGCAGCTTCACCCTGCTGGCTACTGCTTTTGCTGTCTCTGTGCACCCCAAGATGCATAGCAGGTGTACAGCTCCAGCTTTGCCACCCTTAGGTTTTCTCCCCTCTCTAACAGCCCCTTCTGCTCTGTTTCAAATCTACTTTCACCATCAACTTCTTCCTAGCACCTCCAGCTCGCCTTGCCTTGCTCCCTGCCTGCTTGCTCACCAGCATTTGACAAACAAGGAGAAATAAATCTCTGGAGCAGCCCCACACCGCTGCCAGGAGCCATCCCAGAAGCAGAGCAGAAGGGTGCAGAGAAATAAAAAAAACAAAGTCAGGGTCTAGTAGCCATAAGACACAGCTGCATTCTTTTCCCACCACAGCCAAGGGAAGGCAGGGAGCTGACAAGGATGGCAGCCACTTACGCCAAGGCAAAAGCCACCAGTGCTCCCACCACAACGATGAAATCCAGGATGTTCCACAGGTCTCGGAAGTAGGAGCCGTCCTGCAGGATCAAGCCTTGATCAATCATCTGGAGGGGAGAAACAGAGAAAAACAGGCAAGGGATGAGCAGCTCAGACATCAAGTGGAAGCAGCCACTGGTAGGACAAGCTGGGGCACAGGGACACTGCTGGGGAGCAGCAGACTCATCCCCGTGTCCTGGGTATAGGTCAAGGAGCATCATATTTGTGTGGAAGCCTGGAGGCTGATAAAACTGGTGCTGAGCACTCTGGACTCCCACTGCTGAGAACCAAACTTTAGGGTCTCTGCCACCCAGATTTAGGACCAGAACTGAAAAACTGAGCTATCTCCCATCCCCTGCAAGGATGCTGCCAGTCTCAGCACCCACAGCCTGCAAGGGCTCTTACCTTGATAACCATCTCGAAGGTGAAGACGCCAGTGAAGACATAGTCAAAATACCTCAGGACCTGCAGAGAGAGGTCACGGGTGCTCTGCAGCCGCTGCCAAGCAAACAGGCCCACTTGTACCCACCCAGACCCCACTACCACCCCACACCATGGCTCGCCTGGCTCAGGTGCAGACAGAGGGTTGGTTTCCTTGCCCCAAACCCAGCCTGTTCCCTAAGAGTTCAGTACAGTCATAAACCCAGCCTGTGTAGGCAGGAGGGAATAATTTCCTGTGCATGGCACAAGTGGCTTGGGACTCATGCTGTGAGCTGGAATCGTCTGTCTCCACACCAGGGCCTATGAACACCAGCATCTAAAGTAGTTTAAGCTACTTTACTGCTGACAAGGTGCCCTGGTCTGCAGCCCGGGCTCTAAACCCCTCGTGTGGGAAGCTGGGGTTTATAAAGGAAGGTGATGAGGAAGAAGCCAGACTGCATGGCACAGTGCAGGTGCTGCCACCAGCTGCCCTGATTCCCTGTCCCACACGTGCCCCACCACAGAAGCTAAAATTCTACAGGACCTCTGCCTGCACTGCCCTGCGGGACAGGGGGAGCGGGAGAGGGTTGCAATCACTTTGTTGCGGTCGGAGTTGGTGAGGACGGGATCCTCGGCCGCCAGGGCGATGCTGCTGGCGGCGATCACCAGAAGGATGCACATCTCGAAGTAGCGCAGGTTCACGATGTAGTGGCAGGCCCTCCGCACCCTGTGGGGACACAGCCCAACACCCCGACCTGTGAGCCCCCGGCAGGCCCCAGCCACGGCCCACGCGCAAAACCCACCCCACGTCACCACCTTCCAGGGCGGAAAGATGGGCAGCAAAGTCTGAGGAGCAAGAGAAGGGTGAATTTGGGCTTGCTGATCCCTTTGCTTGGCTGTCCCATCCATCCAGACACCCCCACAACCAGGCAGGGAAAGACTCTGACAAATTGGGGTGCTTATTCTTCCAGGCTGCTGGAGCCAGGGAAGAGCTACAGGGGAGTATAAAACTGCAGATAAATATAACAAGTAATGAATAAAAATCCCAACTAGCCATCAGCAGTTGGGAGAGAGAGCCAAGAGTGTGACTGGCACAGAGGGAGAGTGTTGTGGGGCCTGGGGAACACCACAGCTGGTTATCAAGACTGTTTGGGAGATATTCAGACTCCCTCCCACGGGGATTCCCTGTTTTTGGTGATGTCAAGAGGTCTTTCCCCTTGCAGCCCTCCCCAGTCCCGGGGCTCCTATGATCCAAAAAATGTCTCACGGGTTGGTGGTGCTGAAGATGAACATGGAGCTGTGCGGCACCATCGCTTTGCCCGTCTCACTTTTTTCCTTCTTCCGCTTCTTCTTCTCCATTTCCTCCTCGTCCTCTTTGGTCTCGGCCTCCTTTAATGGGCTGGCTTCACCATCTGTCTTGTTGCTAACTGCAGGAAAGCGAGAGCCTTTGCCCGGCCTTGCACCTAGACAGCACCCTGGGGTGTCCCTGCCACATGCAGGCACATGCAAACCTCCTGACTCCCTCTTTAAATCCCCGTGCTGTTACAGGGAGAGGGACCCCTCTCTCAGATGGGGAAAAAAAAAAAAAGAGACAAGCTGCTGGGATGAAGCAGATGAAATGGGGTTTAACAAGGCCAGTTTTCACCAAGCTGTTTAATTAATAACACTGTTTAAAGGAGCTCACCTTGACAGCGAGAATGCTGTTAAGGTGTTTGAGCGGCAGCAAGCTGGTGGAGGCTGTGCACGTGTCAGGAAAAACAGGGAATGCAAGTGTTTTGCCCAGGCAGAGAGGAAGGGGGAATGAGGAATCAGATGAAGGGGTGGATGAGAAGGAGGTGAGGAAGGGACATGGTCCCCAGGGGATGGTGGCACATCAGCGTTACATTTGGGACTCCCAAATGTGGAACCGGGGTGCTGGAGGGAGGTACTGCAAGGAGCAGCAAAGAAATCCCCCCCCCAGTTGACGGGTGTGGACAGGAAAAGCCATGCAAGCGGCTTTCCATCCCCACAGGGTCCCCGAGGGCTGGGAGAGGGGCTCAGGAAAGAGAGATGGTCCTCACTCTGTACCACAGCGGAGTCGTGGACATCGATCATGATGGTGGTGCTCTCCGTGGCCTTCTCGGTGTTGGGGGTGATGGAGGAGAGGTCGGGCTCGCTCCGGCTGACGGTGCGACTGCCCTGCAGCAGCGCCTGCTCGCTGGTGTCCGGGCTGCTGCAGTCCTGCTCCGTCAGGTTGCCTGTCTTCCCCCCGTGGGGCTCCGGGACTGCATGTGGGGGGCTCCCCTTCTTGGCAGTCCCAATCAGATCAGCATCACCGGCAGGGACTCCGTTTGTCCTGCAGGAGGGATGCGAGAGAAAACAAGGTGTGAGAGGATAGGGAGAGAGGACGAGGAGCTGTGGGAATGGCAAGATGCCCTCCCCAGTTACCAACCTGATGGACTCTCCGCTCGCCTCTGGCTCCCCCTGAATCAGCGCCTCGGCTGCGGCCACGTCCCCACGCCGGTCCCCATCCTGTGCCCCCTCCATGGTGCTGGCCTCCTCCAGACCCATCTCCTGGCTGGCCGAGCGGCTCCCCAAGATGCCAGCTTGCTCCTTCCCCTCCATCCGGGCTCTGCGGTGCCGGCTGCGCCGCTGGCTCTGCCTCATCCTGGCCCTATCCTCGACGCTGCCGCCTGCCCCGTCCTGCTCGCCCGGCTCACAGTTCCCATGGCATGATTTCTGCTGCCACATATCCTTGTCCCGCTTGGCCCGGGGCGATGGGCTCCTCCTGTCCTCACCACCGCCGGGGTTGGCTCCCGGGACAGGCTGCTCCGGTCCCTCAGCCAGCGGCCGCTCGCCCTTGCCCTGCTCCTCGGCGCACTTCTCCAGGGTGACGCCATCCCCTGGTTTCTTCCTGCGGAAGATGCTGGCATGGGGGTTGATGAGGGGCGGCTCGTCCTTGTTGATGCCCTCCTGGCTGGACATCTGCATGTGCCGGCGCAGCTGGCTGGTGCGCTGCTCCCACACCGACATGTGGTGCCGCCGCCGACGCTCCCGCCTGCGACGGGGCACAGCAAGGGGTCAGCATCCTGGCTGACCCCACCTCCCACCAGGTGAAGCACCCGCCCCGGATTTAATCTGGGAATCCCAGGGAGAGGGAAATGCCACCACCAGGGTTACAGGCTGTGCTAAGACTTCGTCAGCATCCCTCTGGTGCTGGTAGGGGCTGGAAACAGGGCTGAGACTGTACTTCTGGCCCCTTCAGAAGGCATCGGGCTGATGGATGACCAGCCCCAGCAGCCTCGCTGCTGCCCTGAAGCTTTCTTGTCCAGCTTCTAGGAGCAGACAGCACCCTGGCTTGCCCTATCCCAGACAGGCAGGGACCACCTTCCTCTTGTGTGATTGCCTGGAGCCACCTTAAATACGGGCCAAGCCCTCTCGCTGCATACAGGGACCCCTTTTTGCCTCTCGCCAGCACATCCCGGGTAGGAAGCCTGCCCCGAGGCTTGGGGAGCAGGAATTTTGACTGTCTGCAGGGGAAGGAGGTGCACTGGGCTTCTCTGTGTGGAGGACTAGGCTATGCCACGAAAACCTTAGCAGTGTCGTAAGTTCACCGGCAAACACCCTGGAGCAGACAGACGCGCCCTTCCCGACACACCTAAGGCACGGGGAAACACCCACGAGCACATACACCGCTCACACACCGCTCACGGCACATCCACGGGCGGCGACACGCACGTAGGGCACAGCACCACACACGGGGGGTCCGGCACACACCAAACCACACGCACGCACGAACGGGGTGCACGGGAGCACACGGGTACAGGCACACACACGCGGCCACCCCCTCCCCGCCCTGCCGAGGAGGCCGGAGGGGAGCGGGGTGTGCCCCGGCCCCGCGGACGCACAGACAGCACAGGAGCCACAGACGGACACGCGCCCCCGCGGCCCACATACAGGTGGCTGCTGCGTGGCTCCCACATCGACATGTGGTGTCTCCTCCGCCTGTCTCTTCTGGGGAGGAAAAATAAACGGGTTCAATCCCCCTCTTCGCCCGCCTTCCACTCCTGTGGGCAGCACAGAGAGGCGTCCCTCCCACCCCGGGCAGCCAGCATCTCCTTGCCGAGCGGCTGCAGGGCAGCGAGTCCCTGCGTGTGCACAGTGAAGCCCCACTTGCACAACGGCAGTGGGCTGCCCACAATCCCACTGACACGCTGTGATCCATTCCGTGGGGGCCACGGAGCCCCCCCCACACCACGCAAGGGGAGAGAGCAGTCCTTCAGAAGCCCCCATTCGTCCTTGGATATTTAACAGCTGTTTCAAACTGCTCCAAATTCACTTTTCCCAAGAAAAACGTGGCAATTGGAAAGAGGAAGGAGTGTATCAGGCCAGCCCCAAGCTGCTCAGAGCTGTCACCATGCTGCCCTAGGACTACAGAGGGGAACAGGAAGCTCCCCAGCAAATGCAAGGCACAAGCCCAGGGTGAGATGCTACAGAGCTCCTGTCACTTGAGCAGCCCCCACACAGAGAAGATTAACAAGGCTGGCAGTGTCCTTCACCCCCACCAGCAGTTGGGGAGATTCCAGGCTTTAACCTTCATATCAACACAGAAAAGATTAAGATAAGCACAGCTCCAAGCAAACTGCCCCAAGCAGATGCAATCACAAAATCCCTTAAGTTGGAATGGGTCTACAAGGATCGTTGAGTCCAACCCCTGGCACCGCACAAGACAACCCCAAGAATCACACCAGGTGCCTGAGAGAGTTGTCCAAATGCTTCCTGAGCTCTGGCAGGCTCAAGACCACCCCCTAAGAGTTTGAAGACACTCCCCGTTGTCCTACCACTTGTCAAAAAAACACCTTGTCAAAAGTCCCTCTCCAGCTCTCTTACAGCCCCTTTAGGTACTGGAAGGTGCTTTAAGGTCTCCCTGGAGCTTTCTCTTCTCCAGGCTGAACAACCTCAACTCTCTCAGCCTGTCCCCACAGGGGAGGTGCTCCGGTCACGCTCATCGTTACAGCGTGGGAACAGCCCAGTGCCACACTCAAGGCAAGGGATCGAGTTGCAGGCACCCACCGCCGTCCCCACAGCAAGTGCCCAAGCCTCCGAACGCATCCACGCACCACGCTGGGCACCAGCACATGACAGCACCCGCACGCGTCCATCTGGCCACCCACTCGCCAAACGGCCCCGCTCCATCTGCACCGCGGCGCCCGCGTACCAACACAGCACCCCGGCCGGCACCGCCGCCCGCGCCAGCCTGGCCACGTGGGAGCGCTCATCCCGTGGGAGCACTCGTCCCGTGGGAGCACTCGTCCCCGCACGCCGCCAGACCCCTCTGCAGGCAGGAATGCTGTACCGACCTGCCCGCGCTGGGTACCCACCGAGGAGTGAAGCCATCCGTGCCCGTGCACACTCAAAGGCCAGGTCTGCTCTGGCTTGTCCCGTGCTGTGCTGTCCCCACTGTCCCTCCCTGGCTGCTGGCATCAGTGCAGCACCACCAAAAGCACATCAGAGCCGATGCTCGCAACACACCCCACCATGGCATCACACTACCTGCCCCGACCCTATCCATCCTCACGAGTGGGAGGAGCTGGAAAAAAAGACCTGTGAATATCAATACCTCTCATTTCAATGCCATGAGAACAATAAAGGAAAGGTTAGAGACTGTTTTCCCAACCACCTCTACCTCACAATGACTAGAAAGCTTTATCAGGGATGTGCAGCGTGGGCAAATCCTTTACTGCCTTAATATATTCCATCTCCCCTCTTCTTCTCTTCTATCTGTCCATTCTTCATTCTCTCCTGCAGTCTAAATCCCTCTATTTCCTTACTTTATCCAACATATTCCCACTGGTAGCCAGAAACAGTCATGGCATACGGACTCCACCACCTTTCCCATAATCCCCCCAGGTACTTGGCCAGACACAGATTTATTATGAACATCCCATCACCCCCAAAACAAGGTGAAATCTGTGGCTGCTGGGAGGTCAGGCAGGGCTCACAAGTACCCCTGGTTCCTGCTCCCCCTAAAACCATGAGTGGGGAGACCATCAGATCCCACCACTGCCAAACCAGGGAGGGGGCTGTTGCCAACGCTGCCTCTGACCCCCCAAGATCAGCACTGAAAACAGCAGTTTCTCTCAGCAAATCTGCAAGAGATTCTGCCGTGTACGAGCTTGGCTGGGTTTCAAAGCATAACGAAACCTTAAAATTCCCTGGGAAGGGATTCTATAAAAAAAAAAAAAAAAGGGAGAAAAAAAATAATCCCTTCAGCTGTACTGAAATGTACTGTTTTGGGAAACAAATCAAAACGCCTCGTTCCAATGTTGACTTTGAAAGTTTTATGTGATTTAGACCATATGACACTGCAAAATAAAGAGAAAAAAGGCATCTAGAAAGGAAAAAACAGAATTTTCTCCTGCTGAAACACAGAGACAAGGCTCCTTAACACCATGCTGCAGGTTTATGTAGTTTGAGGCTTTTTCTCCTTGCTCAAATCACATTTCTGTACAAGCAAACATCATTTCACAAACCTGCTCCATCTCTCCTAACTGCATTCACTCCCAAGGAAGGAGCCTGGGGGAGATTTGTGACACTGCTGCTCCCTTCTCCCCCAGCCCTGGCTGCTCTCTTGCAGCTCTGCCACAAAGAAATGCTCCCCAGGTACAAATATCACCTCTCCTCAAGAATAGCTTGAGATACCTTCCTCCTCCCCAGCCTCCTTGCCCGCCCTTAGCATCGGCCCTGAGTGTTTGAACTCATATTTGGGGCAGAAAGCCTTTTTTTTAGCGTATTTCTGCCATGCCCAAGCACTGGGTTTGCTGTTTGGGGTAGGGTCTGGCAACTCAAGGTCCTCCAGGGTGACCTGGTCCCTGTGCTGCCACCTCTCCAAAGGCACTGCTGCTCTTGGGGAGCACAGTCCTAGACCTCAATCCATCCATCCATCCTCAGGAAGACACCCAGAGAGGGTCACCCCATGCAGGGACCTCTTTTTTTTTGAGAAGCCCCCACAACCAGCCATACCAAGCTCTGCTGCAGCTCTGTGCCCTTCTCAGAAGCCTGGCTGGCCTCAGGGGTTCACTGGGGTAGCAGTGGGGGGGGTCACTCACTCGATAGCTGGCATGTTTGGGGCAGACATGGGGCTGACTTCTTTGGCTTTCTGAAGGGCGTGCTTCTGGTTAAAGGCCTCCTCTTCCTCCTGCTCATCCTGCAGAGAAAAGAGAGGCATTGCTTAGTGGATGATGGGATTTCAAGGGAAGGTGCAGCCATGCGAAGGATCTGCAGGGCTACCCTACATGCCAAAGCATGAGGGACAAAGGGGGGGGGCTGTATTTCCAGAAACAGCCTTTATTTTCGTTGTGCTGTGGGGATGCAACTTCCCCACTACACCAGATCTTACTGAAGGCGTGAGCTCTACTTAAATAAGTGAACCCAGCCCACTGCAGGCAAGAGCTAGAACAGCCCCAGACAGCGTAGACCAGCTCAGCCCTCCCTTCTTCACAGCCACAGGGGCTACACAGGCATCCCCCTAACAGAGTGGGAGGTAAGACATCCATGAATGACCCCGGCAGAGACCGGATTGATTTAATGAGTATGGTTGTGTCTCCGGAGCAAAAAATGTCATTAGGAGTCATTAGCGAGCATTCAGCCTTTTCAAAAACTCGGCACTCTCTTAATTGATGCTGCTGGCACTCCGTGGGGCTCTCCCATCCCTCTCACCCCAGCAGCAGCCAGCAGCTCCTGGAAGTGCCATCTGCACCCACTGTGGGAGGACAGGGACCCCCCCAAGCACCCCTCAGGCAAACCAGCACCATGCTCCATTTCGGGTCAGATTTACACCAGCGCAGAAGCCTCGCAGTGAGCCCCAAGGACATGAGTAATAGGCATAGGCTCTACAAAAATCTGGTCCCCACGGGATCACTGGTCTGCTCCAAAGAGTGGCAATGACCCTTGCAGCTCTCTCGTATTCACAGTTATCCAGATGGTGCTCCAACAATTTAGCATTCCCCAAATATTTCCCAGCATGGTCTTAAAAACAGGTAAGCCCAATAACCTTCTTAAGCACCAGTCTAAATTGCATCCTAAATCACATTCGCTGCCCTGCGGGCAGATGGGGATTAAATACTGACACCACTGGAAAGTGCTTCCCACTCTACATCTCCAGAGTGCTCCAGAAAATAACAGTCCCCACACCAGATCCCATCCAACAGATGAGGGTTGTCTTGATCTGACTGGCAGCAAACAGAACTGGGGAGCTTAAATGGAGGAACAGTTAAAGCCACACTGGAAGTGTGGGTGTTGCTGAAGAGATCAGCAGGTTTAAGCACTTTCCTAAATCAAAGTCTAAATGGCTTTGCCCCCACTCCCTTCACAAGAGAAGGAAAAGGAGCAGCAGGAAGGTACCTTGGTGAGCTCCTGGGCATTGGCCAGGTTGTCCACGGCAATGGCCAAGAAGACGTTCAGCAGAGTATCTGTGAGCAGCTAAGGATGCACAAGCCGTGTGTTAAGGACATGCCTGTCTGCAGCTACCAAGGGAGGGTGGCCCTGATGGCTCCTCGTCAGCGCAGTGAGGAGCAGCCAAAGGCATAAACTCCTCACCCATCCCATTTAAACAGCCCTCAGTGCACCTCCAGACAGCTGCTCCTCTGCACTTGGGATACCCAGCACTGCCACATGTGTGGTGGGTCTTTCCCAGTTGGGAGAGAAGGAAGGAGCAGTGGGTGGGGAGGGGAATGCCCCCAAAGATGGGGTTGTCACCACTCAAAGCACAGCAGCCGTGTGGATACAGTTTCCAAACAGGGTGAGGACGATGAAGTAGATGGAGGACCACATCCCTGAGCGAACGCCTCCCTGGGAGCGGATGCCATTGTACATCACCTCGTTCCAGTCCTCACCAGTCAGGATCTGCAGGAAAGCAACACAGCAGCTCTGTCACCTGCACCTTCTTGTCACCTGGATCTCTCCCACCAATACACAGGAGCCAGTACAGAGACCCTGTGCAGTGGGTAACCCAGCTCCTAAGCTGCAGCACCTGAGGGAGATCACACTGGACGTTGCTGAGGATTTAGGTCTCCTCAGAAGAGTTTTGAAACTCTTCATCTTCTGTAACAGAGGTGGAAGAGTTTCCATCTCTTGCCATCCACTTTGTTATACAGGAGAGGGAGGAAGCAAGTTATATCCTAACAGAGGGGAGCCTTTTTGGTTTAAAGAGCCCCTTCCAGCCACAGGGGAGTGAGTCCCAAGTCTCTTTAGTTGTGTTCCCTTGCAGTCCAGCTCCTACCTGAAACACTGTCATGATGGCCGCAGGGAAAGTGTCAAAGTTGGCTGATGGAGTCCCGTCCATGAAGTTAAACCTGGAAAGGGGAACCGGAACATAAACGGGATGAAATACCAAGGTCAACAAACCCTGACTGCTATGCTATCAGCTCTCTTGCGCTTAGGAGGACCTCTCCCCAGTCCAAAAAAGGTCTCCTGAATATTTGGTGCTAGAAACCAAAAAGTCTCCTGGTTAGAAGGACCCCCACAGCCCAAAGGCACCCCCCGAGCAGGGACTTTTGTGTGGGAGAAGTACCACTGTTAGGAGCAGACTGAGGGGGAAGGCTTACAGTCTTCCTGGGCACCTAAAGAGGGTGTCATCACTTGGTTTTAACATCAAGAAATTCCTATTCCTCAGACTTGAAACAACCTACCTGCCTCCAAACAGCTGCATTCCCAGCAGGGCAAAGACCACAATAAAGAGGAAGAGGAGGAAGAGAAGACTGATAATAGACTTCATGGAGCTCATCAGGGAGACCACCAAATTTCTCAGGGATGCCCAGTACCTAGAAAAGAGAGATGCTGCTGCAGCACTCACAGTGATGCTGACCTTACCAGCAGGAGAGCAGGAGTGACTGGATCTGGGCTGCAGCCCCAGTCTGAGATGGAGACTGACAGGCTCTGATGGTTGGTACGCACTTGGTTATTTTAAATATCCGCAGGAGACGGAGGGCTCGTAGGACACTGATCCCAAAAGAGGTTCCTGGTCTGAATATAGCCCAAACCACTTCAAAGATGCTTCCCACTGTGACCTGAGAAACAGACACAGCCACAAGTCAAAGACAGGCTCAGGACAGGCTGTTGCAGGGAAACATAATGTGCCTGAAGATGAGGCACCCACCACCCTGCCCAAGACCTGGTGCCTCAGGATGGCACAGGGAGGCTGCCCCAGCAGAAAGGGCTCCCCTGCCCACTGTGAGGGCCATCCCATTCTCCCCCTTGGTGCCTTATGTTGCATCTCCCCCCACACCCACAGCATCTCCAGGCCTGCTTACCCCACAGTCAAAGCAGTTGAAGGAAGAATGGAAATAAAGGCGTGGCCCCATCCCGTACATCTTTAAGGACATCTCCAGCAGGAAGAGCCCAAGAAACAGGAACTCTGCATAGTCTAAAGAGAAAACCCAAACATGCTACCCTGGGGACAGTGAGCTGTGTGGAGCATCCTGCATGCACCCACCTGTCACCATACAGCACACCACAGAAACGGGACAAGTCAAGGACCACACTGTATCCCCAGGCTCTCAGAGTCTGGGATGAGGGGAGCTTGTCTGTGAGGAGCTAAATTGTACGTAACAGAGCATCAACCCCATGGTTTAATTCTTCAGGGTAGATACACCTGTGTCCCAGGGGTTTGGGAGGACCAGGGGTGGCCAGCACAGAGCAGAGCAGCTCTTCAGCGTGATTTGACAGTGGTTGAGGCGTCTGCAAAGGCATCAACCACATGACACTGTAGGAGAATATTAGCAACCTGGATTTAAATCAGCACATGGCTGGAACTTGGCCAGGGAAACCAAGCTGAACAGCCAAGAGCCAGTGAAAAGCTTCTCCAGCTATTTCCTGCACGTTTAGCAGGCAAGAGCCCGGCTCTTCCCCTCGTCCAGAAGATGCTTCTCACCACGACCAGCTGCCATACCACACCGTGGCATGCTGGGATCCCGGCAGGCCTGAGCACACCATTGCAGATTTGGGTAGACCCGGTGGTTGACAGGGACATTTTCAAGGTAAGAATAACAAGCAGCACTACTGCAGCAGCAGCTCAGGAGTAACACACGACTGCCGCGGGGCTGACCACACTGCTCTGCACTTTGCTTACGCTAGGATAGACATAGGCATAGTGCCTTTGAGACCTGACCTTGTACCATGGCCCACGGGCTGAGGGACACTCCTGTAACTGGAAGCTTGGAATGCCCATGGCATGCTCTGCACCAAAATTTTGACTCCGTGACCGGTCCCGTCCCTGCAAACTCACACCTTTCAGCAATTGTTTGTGGGCATTCAAAAACATGTCTCCAGCAAGATTTCCATCACCACTGGTCACAATTTTAGGATAAATCCCACCAAGACCCCCAGTCTATTTCTCTCTGCTGACAAACGCATCGGACCTGAAGGACACAAGGCTGGTACAACCCCTCCACATTTGCTCACAGAGCTGAGACAGCCCTTAGTGGCCACAGGGCCAAGGGCAAAGCTGAATTCCGTAGCTGTGTACACTCCTTTGTTATCAACAGCGAATGTAATTCAGGTTATTCCCCACCCAGCTCCATACCAGCATGATTCTGGTGGGGTTCATCCCCACTCTCCAAGGAGCGAGGGTGTGCTGCAACCTCCAGCTACCAGAGACAAGAAGGTTTAGCCCACCCAGGCAGAGTTCTCACACCTACACAAAGCCCAGGGACTCACAGAGGAAGTGGGTGAGCCAGGCTGGCTGGTTGTGATGGACGATGGCCACGCAGGCGGTGTTGAGAGCCACCAGGCTCAGGACGATCCAGTAGAAGACCTGGGATTTCACCATGTGGCGAACGGAGATGCGCAGGAGCCGTTCCTTGTGTCGTAAGTAGGAGGCACTGTCCATTCTGGCACCTTTGAGGCCAGACTGACTCAAGGGGTTACCTAAAGGAAAAGAGAGGGGACAAGGAGTTGGGTGCTCCAGTCAAGGTGAGAGAGGGACTTGGATGCTCCAGCCTTCCCTGCAACATGAGACAGGACAGGTGGCTCTTAAGGGACACAACTTATCCAAATGGTTATTAAGTGGCACAGGCGACAGCCTCCACGTGATGGGTGTGACTCTGGCAACTCAATAAGCTGGCAGAGGTTTTGGGGAAGCAAGCTGCAAACTGCACTGACCCAAGGTTGGATGAAGAGGTCTTCTCTGTGCCAGCCTCCGCTCGCCCACGGAGGAGATATCGACACAGTGCTCGTCACTCGAGCCCATGGCATCTGTCCGGTTCCTTTTGATGGTGGCTCGCCTGAGCACTGGGAAGGGAAGAGGAATGGGTGTTGGACAGCAGCAAAATTCTGCCAGCAGCCAGCTCATTAACCAGGACCTGGTGACCAGTGCTTAGGTCTGGCAAGAGGGGTTAAGCTCAGGGGTTAAGCTGTCAATCCACCTCCCCACACCCCCCTCATGGGCTGCAGATTCCACTGAGGCACCCCCAGACCTCCTGTCTCAACTAGGCAGGCAGAAGGAAGAGCAGGCAGATTTTAAGGGCATTGCTTGTCTTACCGTCTAAGGCTGAGGTCCCAGAATTTTTGTTCTCTTCAGCCAGCATGACTTCCTCTATGCAAAACACACAGTTCAGCATCAGGAGATGAGACACCATCAGACATCACTGCCCTGTACCTAATCACCTTTCCCAGCCCAGAGGCTGGCTCTAGGTTGCAAACTCTTATCAAGTATTGGTTAGGAGGGTAGCAAGTGGCAGCTACCACACATTGGGTCAGAAAGAAAAATTACTTGTAATCGTCCCTTCTCCCTCCACTGTCATTAACCTCACCATGAAGCTGACCACTGTAGTCAGGTCAGGGGCTCTACAACCCAACCCAGGGCCAAAACTAAGGTCTGGGACTCAGGGCTCGTTTCGAGATACCCATATTTTAGAAGTCTGAATGCTAGATGAAAGTGTAAATCTTCCCTTCACAGAGCTCAACGCCCTGACCTGATTCCTATGAGGAGCAAGCAAGGACATGGACTGTGGCAACACCCACAGGCTGTCACACTTGGCTGGGTGTCAGCAGGAAGCCTGGAACCTCCACCACCCCAAGCTCTTGCTCAGGTCCACCAGCCCCAAGGCAGGAACCAGTAAGTGCATCCCCTCCAGACAGCTCCAGGAGGAGATTTAACTGGAAAACCAGTCTCACCGTTCACTGCTCTACATCCCCACTGCCCACCACTGCAGGGGACTCTAGCAAATGCCAAGAGAAAGGAAACCACTGCAGAGCAAAGCTGACAGCCGTGTTGCTCACAGCCTCCCCTGGAGATGCAGCACGCCTCGTGCTCAGAACATGACAGTTTCATGCCACAGAACAAGAGGTTTCATCAGCGGTTGGTGATGTCCTTGTTTGCAGCCTGGCCGGGCTGTCACACCGAGCTCACCCAACATCACCACGGGACCCCCTGAGCCACTTCGGGGTTGCACTGGATGTCGCTTAGGGATCCCCTTCCAGCCCCACCACCCCACATGACCAGCAGTCTGTGGTGCCCCCTGGAGCCCCCCGGCCCCCCAGCCTTTACCCGCTTTGTCTATCCATGCCCGGTATCCGTTGAGCTCCCGCTCGATCTGCTGCTGGCGCCGCAGCTTCATGAAGGCTCGGCGGTTCTCCACTCGCTCACGCTCTTTGGCAAACTCCCTGGGGAAGGGCAGAAGGCAGTGGTGAGAGCAGGTCCAACGGGCAGCAGGATGTGCAGGGGGCTGGAGAACCACGGGGACGGCAGGGACCAAGGGTTTGCCAAGGTGATTGTTGGGGAGATGCACAGCCATCCCTGGCCAAAGCACGGCCAGGGGATGGGTGAATGATCGGGGAGGAGAAAAGGAGGCATGGATGGACACGAGCAAACCCCCTGCTTGACTGCTGAGTCCTGCATGCCCCAGCTGGGAGCTGCCACCATTCAGGGATGATGCTCCCAGTGCCACCCAACTCCAAAACAGGCTCGGCTTCTGTGTGTCCCTTCAGGGAATAAAAACCAGGCAGTGGGAAGAGACAGTGAGGAGATGGAGCAGGGCAGGTCATGTCCCCTGCCTTTACCTCCTCCTCTGAATTCCTTTTCTTTCCAGTTTCTCCTTGGATTATTTTCTCAGGACTTGAGACATCCCTGTTGTCCTCCTCTGGATTTCAGTGTCTCACAAGAACTGTCCAGGTGTAATGACCAGCCCAGAAGAGGACAACAGCTTGGGGCATCTCTGCAATGGGCAGGAGGTCAGGCAGCACCACAGGGGCTCTGTGCAGACTGGGGCATATCCAACACTGAACAACACTGGCCAGAACTAATGCTGTGCCTGCTGCAGCCTCCAACATACATGGTGCACAGAGGCAGTAGCAACCACGTGCTCACATGCACCCCTAAGCACACAGATAAACACACTCCTCAGTACACAAGACAGGATTACACCTATAGCCCAGCCCAAAGCTGTGTGACAAGACACCCCCATTCGCAAAGTACAGAAAAATGGAAATACTTGGCAGGGAACACAGGAGTGGCAATGCAGGCAATCTACACCCACACCAGGGGCTGTATGTAAGATGACACGGCCAGACCTGCTTCTAGGAGGTCCCACACCCCATGTTTGCACACACCATATACCTGGGGCACCTTGACCCGAAAGTTACACCTCCACTGATGATCACGTTTGCACACGGGGAGCATCCCTAATACCAGACATCCCCCCAGCACACCCTTCCTTCCTTGCCACAACATCAGGGGGTCACAATCTGCTGGCTGCAGCTCCCTGTTCCATCCCCAAGTCCCAGCATCCACAGAACTCCAGCCCATGCCCTCATTCCCCCTCCTGGTCCCATGGTGCCCTGAGGGAAGCATGATTACAAAGAACAAATGGCATTGTTCTCTCTGGAAGATGAACATCTCTCTCCCCAGAGACTAGCAGCAATCTCAAGCCTCGAAAAATAAAATATGTTCAAAAGAATTGAAAGGACTGGTCTGTCTGCTGCAGAGAGAGTTCAAGTGCATTACCCCAGCTGAGCTATTACACCCTTGACGCTGTGTGGGCTCTCACATGTGTGTGTGTGTGCATGTGTTTGTGTGGAAAGCCCTGAATGTTCCCTGCAATCTCTTGTTTAAGGTCCCCAGACAATTCAAGTGTTTTTAATTCCACCCCAGGAAGGTGAAGTTTCCTGCCGCTCTGGCATTAAGCACCAAATGACTCTCCCCCTCCAGCACTGGCTTTCAGGCTGAAATAAAACTTTCTTCCCAGGGCAGGGAAGGGGAAGAGAACAAAAGGCAAGGAAGAGAAAAGCAGCCTAAGTGAAGGCAAGGAGGGTGGGAGGAGATGGGGGAGAAGGAAGGAGCTCCCACAGCCAACAGTGAAATGCACTTTCAGTTTTGGGCAGGCCATGTCAAAACCCCTCCTTGCCCTATCTGGAGGAAAGGCAGGAGCATTTGGCTGTGCTATCATTCTTCACCAGCCTTTGTTTGCAAATTTGGGATGTCAAAAAATGAGAAGATGCCATTTGCAGTCTGAGTCAGTGGGGAAGTTGACTGTCTTCCTCTGGTTTGGTCCTCTGGTCCTCCCAAAGCCTGAACCTCTGCCCCACAGGCCATAACCCCATGTCAGCCAGCACCTTGGCAGCACTTTACCCAGCCAGATCCTGTCCATATAGAATCCTAGAATGATTTGGATTGGAAGGGACCTTAAAGACCATCTCATTCCTTGCCCTGGACAGGGAAACCCCCCACTAGACCAGGGTGCTTCAAGCCCCCTCCAACCATGCCTTGAACATTTCCAGGGATGGGGCAGCCACAGCTTCTCTGGGCAACCTGTGCCAGGGCCTCCCCACCCTCACAGGGAAGATTTTTTTCCTAATATCTGACCTAACCCTGCCCTCTATCAGTTTGAAGTCATTCCTCCATGTCCTGCCACTCCAGGCCCTAGTCCAAAATCCCTTCTCCAAATCTCTTGTGGCCCCTTTAGGCACTGGAAGGGGCTCTAAGGTCTCCTCAGAGCCTTTTCCACTCCAGGCTGAACAACCCCAGCTCTCTCAGCTTGCCTGCAACTGGAAGCACTTGGTAAGCTTCCCCTGCTTTACACCAGCTGGGAATCAGGCCACTCTGCCACCTCCTGCTTTGCCATCCCTGTCTTCCATCTCCTCCTCTGCTGAGGCTGGTGCCTCCTCTTGCTGCACGGCGAGAGAAGCCATCCAGAAGGACCAGCTGAGCCTCAAGTCACCTTTTGCTGAAGAAGGGAATGGGAGCACCTTTTCCAGAGCCCACCTCCTCAAGCATTTTCCCCCTACCCAACCATTTGCCCACAGAGCACTACTTTGCAGGAGGCTGGTGCCACAGGCATTCAGGGACAAGGTCCGTGCAGCTGCGGCAGCGTCTCGGAGGGAGTCGCTTCCCACACACTTGATCCCTAATGGATCTTAATTGCTTTTGTCCATTAGAAGCAGGAAGGGGTGGCAGAAAGGGGAGTGGGGAAAAAAAAAAGTTAATCTCAACTTAATGAATTATTACATTTCAGAGAGACACGTTACCGAGCAGGGCAGCAGCGGGGGCTGGTGACATCTGAGAGTGGGTAGGCGATGCTGACAGATCAAGGATTGCTCAGAGCCAATTTGCAGCAGCGGGTAGAGATAATACTGTGTGTGAGTGAGAACAGGGCCAGCAATGTTGACTGACAGCCGCTTGGGAAGGCTCCAAGTCACAGGCAGGGCAGCATCCCATCACCAAGAGAGCAGGCTCCTGCCTCCCATTGAAGGGCTCTGCTCCCGGTGTGTTTGGGTTACGTTGCCAGGGATGGCCCAGTTTTGCCTTGCAAAGAGCCCAGGGCTTGCTGCCCCATGGGGTCCCTGCAAGGGGGTTCAAGGGAGCCCAGCAGATTGCACAGTCTCCACCAGCAACACCTCTGTTTGTCCACCTGGGTCTCCAGGCCCTAAATCCTGATGGCTCCAGCATGAAAACATCCACCCATGATGGCTGAGCTCCACACGTCCCAACCCTGTGTCATTGCAGCCCTTCTCTGCCCGATCTCATGAAGCTGAAGGTGCTCAGAGAGCTTTAGAGGTGAGTGCTGAGGGTCATGGTGGGATCTGGGGAGCAGTGTGTGCCATCTGTCCTCCTGCACACAAGGGCACCATCCATCCACACACCATGCCCAGCCTGCTGGGGCAATCAGAGCACAGATGGTTTGCTCCTCCTCTGCCTACAAATTCTCCTCTACAGCCTTGGCATTCCCCTCATGCAGCCTGGGAGCATCTTTGCTCCTGGTAGGAGGCCTTAGGGGGACACCACCATGCTCAGCCATCTTCATCTCCATGTCCCCACATCCTCCCCCACACCAGGGCAGTGATGGTTTTACTGCAATGTTGTGTTCTGCTCTAACTGGAGAGCTCAGGTCGGGTTTTAATGGGAGAACCATGCATGTGGAAGCAGCCAGCTTGAAAATGGGTCCCCTTTTTTGAAAACAAAACAAAACAAAACAAAACAAACATAAAAAAACCCCAAATGCTAAAACACAAGAAAACAGGAAAACCCTCAACCAACCAACCACAAAAAAACCAACAACCAAAAACCAGTTAAGAAAAAAGAATATCACAGATACTGCAATCCACTTTTCTACTTTTTGGACCATCTTTGAGTCCAGAGCAGGTATATAATGCTGGTCACCTCAGTATTGTGGGCTCCACGCTTCGAAACAACAAGCCAACTATCTTCAAACCCATCAATTCACCACCCTTTGCAACCATTAAAGTTTCCTCCAGCAAACAAGTTACCAAACTTAAAACCACATAAGGCAGCAGAAAGGATGGGATGGGAAGCAAAAAAAAATACTCGATTACACACTGAGGTGAGACAGCAGTACTATGCTGCTATGAAAAAAAAAACAAATATAATGGCATGCATACCAAGGAAGACCATGTGTAAGACATCAGGTAATACTGCTGCTCTCCTCAGGTCTCAGCTCATGGCTCCACTTCAGGTTTGAGCACCACAGTCTGAGGGAAAACTGCCTTCGAGACTCCAGGAGGGTGTCAGAGAAGGTTATGGGACAGAACTGACAACAGACGGTGTGGAAAACACAGCTGAGACAGTTGCAAACCAGGGGGATCAGATGGTATTTACCCAAGAGGTGTAAAGGAACTGAAGTAAGAGTGTTGAACTGACTGCGCAGTCTGTAACCTGGAGCTTCAACTCAAACAGACGGTGACAAGCAGCACAGCAAAACTGGCACTGCAGACCAGGATTATTGCACTGAACTGACAGCAAGGGCAGGAGCAAGGGGACCAAAAGGTGCAAAAACCTCTGCAGAGGGAAGATGTGCTTCACAGGCCTGCTTTGTAGGAGGAAACAAGTTTTTTGGCTATGGGAAATTGCTTGATTTAAGTTCACTTGAACTGCCAGAAGTTGGAGAAGATTCAAGGCCAGGTTGGATGGGGCTCTGAGCAACCTGGTCTAGTGGAAGGTGTCTCTGTCCATGGCAGGGGGGTTGGAATGAGAAGAGCTTTAAGGTCCCTTCCAACCCAGGCCGTTCTGTTATTCTCTGAAGCAACAAGGACAACTGTAAGGTCTTGCACACAGGACAACATAATCCAGGAGGGCAGCACAGCCTAGGATCTACCCAGCTGGGAAGCAGCTCTGTGGAAAGGGGCCCGTGGGTCCCAGTGACAAGCTCAATGCAAACAAAGAGCGTGCTGCTGCAGCAAAGGAAGCCAGCAGGATGCAGGGCTGCACCAAAGAGGGCATCACCAGCAGATAAGAGGGCCACCAACATTCCAGTTGCAGACTCTCCATTTCAACATTTCTCCAAGGGTAACAACGCTGAGGTTTGTATTGCTGTCCCCATTGCCCAGAGAACTCCATGAGCAATGATGCAGCAAATGCAGCAATAGGACAGTCAGCCCATGCTGCAAGGAAGCTGCAGAAGGGTGGTGGAGGGTCTGGAAGCCCCATCAGCCAGAAGCAGAGTTGGAAGCTCTAGATTGCATTTCACTCTTATCAGGCAGGGCTGGCATGAGCAGCACAGCTTCACTGCTTCAAGAGCCCCGGGCTTTGTTCGCAATCACTCCCACTGGTTCATGCAGTGCTGGAAAAATGTCACTCCTCCCCTTCTCTCCTATGCTCCAGTTTTTATCCTCTTTAAGCAGAGAACAGTTTTACAGTCACCCTTTGCAAGCAACAGTGATCTGCAGATGAAAGGTGCATGGCCGGTACTGCAGGTGAGTTACAGCACGGGGAAAAAAAAATAACCAGTTTCCAACATTTCATCATGTTAACTTCCCAGGAGCTTCCAAGCACTCTAATTGAAGCCTTCAACACACAGATACAATGAATTCAGAAGCAGCCATCAAGTGTGAAACCTGCAATGCAACTACTAGATGTGCCAGTCTGCTGCTGCAAACCGAACAGCAGCCTCTGATGCACAAAGGACAGATAATTCTATGGATGTCATTTGGGGTGTCCTGTCAGCTTCATCCAAACAGCAGTGCCCAGCACCACCTTACAAAGGTGGAGCTGATCCTGGAGGAACTGGGCATCTCCAAAGCCATCCACCAAGTCAAACAGCTGCAGCCATGGCCATTCTATTGCTGTCGTCAACCAGGATCACAGAAATTACAATAACCTGGAACAAACAACTCCAAAAGCAATCTATAAGCACAAATATCTGCCTAGTGCTTTGTCAAGAGGATCAAAAAACTGAGCTTTTCACCCACAGTCTGCAGACCACGGGCAATCCACAGAGCAGGTTTGCAAGGAGGCACGAACAAGAGCAATTTTGAAGCAATTGAGACATGCTGGCAAATAATTTGCCAGGAGAAATCAAAGGGGAAAGTCACCAAGTCATCTTTTTGTTGTGGATTTTTTTCTTTTTTAATCTCGTCCAGCTGGCTGTAAGAGGAGTCATTATTCCCCTGTAACACCGGAGGATATGGCACACCAGGCACGCACATCCCTTGTCAGGCAGCTTGTTTGCATAGGGCTTGGAGGGCCTCTGCAGCAAGATGGTACAGCAGAGCATGGCAAAGAGGCTCTCATTGAATATGGATGCCCACCTGCCTGCTGAATTGAGATGAAGGTCTCAGAGGCTCCTTTGCTTCACTCATGTTCAAATACCACGTCGATGACAAAGAGCCTCCCCAGAACAAAGTGACGAGCGTGGACGTTTCTCGCCAAATGTGGCCCAACCAACGTGCAGCCCATGGGGGTGCCGTGGGACCTGGCAGGAGGCATCACAGCCCACCCTCCTCGTCACACCCACACCTCCACTCAAAAGTGGCTTCAACCAGTGAGTCCCCAAACACACAAGCGCAGACATTTCACATCTCATCCGAGCCACTCCCAGAGATCCTACAATCAGTAAAGTGAAAAAACAACACAACGCTTCCAAGCTTCCAACTATTTCTTGGGCATAGAATCACAGAGTTATTAGGGTTGGAAAAGCCCTCTAAGATCCTCAAATCCAGCACCACCCTGTTCACCACTAAACTGCCCCCAGTGCCATATCCACGTGTTTTGAATGCTTCCAGGGACGGTGATTCCACCACTACCCCAGGGCAGCCTGTTCCAACACCTGACCAGCCTTTCAGCAAAGAAATTTGTTTGTTGACACCTTGTTCTCAACTCATGATCCCCACACAAGCCTTCCTGCATTGTGGCAACGTGTCTCCCCACATCCCCCTCCATGAACCGCCTACCTCCAAGATACTGATCCTCTTCCCAGTGTTTTTGACTCCAAACCATCTGATCCTGCTCAAACACATGGGGGCCCAGATTTTTGTGGAGAGCCAGAGAAAAGAAGCCCATCTCCATCGAAAATGTATACCTGTTCCCTCAACACCTTTATTATTAATTGCTATAAAACTTAATTTTATTCATCATTTGTTATGCCTCCAAATTGGATGGGAAAAAAAATTCAAATTAAGCAAAGTGAATAGATTTCAGAGATGGTATAGAAGGCTCCTGAAGGAACTGAAGAAAACTCTCCGGAGACTGGGAATGCAGTGCTAACCCAACCTGAAAGAAAGATCTTAAGACAAAGAAATCTTGCCAAATTGATCCTTTAATTATAACATTAGTCGTTTCTTTCAAAGGCTTAGTGCAAGAGCTGGGGGTGGGGGGCAGAAAAGACTTAAAGGGAGAAAAGACTTAACATCACCAGGATGAGTGGAAGCAATTAGGAGGATTTAAATTACTCTCGTTTGGTACAAGGCAGATGGATTTCATTTTTATTGCCATTGTGCTCGACTTCTTCCTCTGTGATCAGCTTCCAAAGGTCTCCTCCTTGGCTGGCCTGAGGATCCAGCCTTCCCAGGTCAGGCAGCATCCACTGTGCACCCACTCAGCTGTTGTTGAAGACCACAAATACCAGTGATTATAGCAGCTTTGTTACCCTGGAAAGGGGCTAGAAGTACAAGACTGGATAAGGGAATGGAGTCTACCAGCCCTTAACAAGAGGATGATGCTGCAATGAATGGAGGAGGGTGACTGCAAACCAGATCTGCAGAAGCTGGGGAAAAGGAGGTGGAAAAGAGTGAGAATGCAGCCTGTCTGGTATTGGGAACTCTGCATGAGTTCTCAGTGCTATTCCTCCAAGCATGACTTTTTTTTAACCTTCACTCTTTCACCCTCTTGCTCCCAGGGACAAGATAGACATAAACCATCTTCTTGCCAGGAGTGGCAGAGCAGGCAGGGTGTCTACAGTGGCTGGCAGAGGACCAGTGGTGAGCTGTGGTCACTTCTAGGGTGGCATTACTGCTGCTGGAAGCAGGCATGGGAGAGAGCACAGCTCTCATCATGTCTCTGCTGCCCTGGAGACACAGCCTGAACACACATATCCAAATTGTTTTACACGAGGAACAGCTGAGGAGAAAAAAAACCAAACCAAAACTCAGCAATTTCACAAAAAAAAGGAGAGGAAATCTTTGCAAATCTCCAGCATGGGGCATGTGCAACTTCTCAGGCCACAAGACAGCATCAGGTAATACTTGATATGAGTCTCAGCATCTTCCCAAGCTCCCAAATCCACCAGCTGCCACATGGCAGAAAACAGGGCATTTCAATGGATGCTCCATCCTTGCTCGCTCCCACTGACTCTCTTCTGCCAGGATTATTTCAGTAGCTTGTGTAGCTTTAAAAGCTGAGCAGTCACATCTCCTTGGGCTTCGTACCTGCTCTCAAAGAGGAACAGGGCCAAGTTTTTTTTTTCTTCTTTCCTGCTTTCAGTTAGAATTAATTGATCTGTAATTGCACCCATAGAGGGGGAAAGTTAATAGACACAGTAATAAATGCCAAAGCCACAGAAGAACTGGCTCTCCAAGCCCCTGCCTGGAGCAGCTCCATCTCCTCTTAATAGCGTCGCACGCAATTCCAGTGCATGTGTGCCTGTTAGTATTTAGGGAGAGAAATCGAGGAGCCTTGGTATGATGATTTCTTTTCCTCTCCCACATACTTTGTGCTTAAGGAGCAGATGGATCCAGGCTGTTTACATCACGGAGGTCATGCCTCAGCTTAACAGTTGGGGAACTGACTGTTGGGAGAGATGCTCATCGCAACCAGAAGATTGCTAAATCTGGGCTCCAGCAAGCTTCTGCTGGGCGCAAATTAAACATACAAATGTCCTCCTGCAGCCTCTTTGCATTCGGGTCCTACCCCGGATGTTTGACTGTTGCCCCAAAGAAAACCCCTGCCAAGATGAGGTGAGGGCAGAGGCAGCTCGGCAGCAGCTCCCGAGCGTGAGCTTGGAGAAGAAGTCTGCAAGTCCCGAGCAGACCTCGTTATTCACCGATGCAGGTGGAGCAGTTTGCAAGCAACACGGGTCCAGACCTCTGCAAGCAGGTTACCAGGGCTAAGCGCTCACCAGTGTGCCCCATGTTAACTGAGTGACCACGATTTCAGCCAGCTGGGAACAGCCTGTCTCCCTCCAAAGCAGTGCTGCAATGCCAGGGAAGGAATTCCTTCGAGTGGAGGTGTAGCTTACTCCCAAAGTGACCATCTCCTCTCAGCTCAGCCCAGCCGCAGGGCACACGGCGTATCCAGACCCTGCCTGTTCATCCAGCTCAGAGTTGGGCAATGGAAAGGTCACCCTTCCCCTCCTGCAGCAGAGCCAAGTGCTCTCTTCCAGCACAAGAGGATTGCGATAAGTGTTAAAAACAATAAAAACTAAGCAAACAGAGCAAGGAACAAAGCTCTTCTTGCTGTGCTCAAGAACATCCATTGTTTGCGTGCAGAAGTACCTTCTCCTGCTGGCAGCAGCTTCGGATGCTTCACCCCCACTGAGGTGCTGCATCCACGGAGCTGCAGAGGATGTGGCTGTGTCACACACGGTGGCTTTGCCATCGAGTGGCAGAGCCCAGCTCACCACCTCCGCTCACCTCACTCAGCCCTCTGGGAAGCTGAGCAGTCCTGCTTTTCCCTAGATATCTGGCACGCCACGAGAGCATCTCCATTGCCAATTAGGCCACCCACCCACTTGCATCCTTCCCCAATACAAACCCTATTAGCAATAAACAAACAGTCGAAATGCCAGCCAGTGCCTGGGAAGAGCCCTAGACAACTGCATCCAATTTGGCGGGTATGGAAACAGCTGCCTTGTGCAGGCCCGGTGCAGGAAAGCACCAAGACGGACCAGGGCATGGCCAGGCATCCCATGAGCCCCCCTCTGGTCCTCTGGCCAGTGTCTGGCTTGCAGGCCAGAGCAGTGCTGCCTTGCTGTGCCCCCAAGCTGCTCACCAGCACCAAAAGCTCCAGAGTCCACACAACACACTACACTGACACAATTCAACATTCTAACAAGGGGGCTTCCCAGCTACCTAGCCCTGAGCTTCCTAACTTTCCTTCTTTAGGCTTTTGCAGGAAAGCTCCTGCTTGACACTTACACCCAGTTGGACTTTGCTCAAACGCCCAAGCTGGATGTGACATAAGAAATACAAAAGCCATCCAACACTGCTTGGATATCTTCATCCCCCATAAGAATTCCCTCCCTGCAAGGCAATGTGAAGCCCTTCCTGTAGCCTGTCCCCAAAGCCCCGGGACTCAGACCCCAGAACAAGATTTGGAGAAATTCAACCCACCAACAGACTCTGAAGAAGCCCAAACTGCTGCTCCAGAAACTCCTGAAACCACCACCATCACACCTGAACTCACAAGACAGGGACAGAAATGACCAGGGCCATTCTCTACCTTGATTCCTTCATCCAAGGGCTTTCCACCTGGCCAAAACAGTGCTACAAAAGCTTTTGCTTTTTGGCATGGTGAGAAATTAGCTAAAAAGTTACCTGCTTCAGTAAGGGCAGAGGAGCCCACGCCCCCTTCCCAGTGCAGGAGAGGACATGCTCTCCCCATGTACCAACCCCTGCCAGCGGTTGAGGATGTGCTGATGCAACCACAGTTCATTGTCATGGAGACAAGACTTTTTCTCTCTAAACCCAGTTTAATGGCTTGGATTAAAACCGCCTTTCCCCTGGGAAGTGCAGAACAGGAACAGCTGCATTGTCCCCACGTCTCTGGCTTGTCCACACGCACCCCAGGCACTCCTTCTCTCACCAGTGTGCACCCCCCACCAGCACTGGGCACATCTCTCCTGGGCACAGCCTGCACAGCATGGAGGTGCCCTGCATCACTCTCCAGACCCACCCCAACCCATGCCCACCATATTCTATCAGCCAGCAAATCCACACCCCACTGCAAACCCATCCTGGACTCAAACGCATTTCCATAAGACTCCCCCCATGTCTCTCCCCTCTGGCAGGTCCCAGGCAGCCAGATCCCCACCAACCATCTATTACAGGTGATCGAAACCACGAGCTCTTCAGCCACACAAAACAGCAAGAAAGCATCATCAAGGCTGCCCCTTTCCCAGCTCCCAGGGAGAGAGAGCCAAGCATAACCAGGGAACAATCCCTTGCTGTGGGGCAGGCAGGCATAGGGGACATGGAGAGACCAGCTACTGGGGTCCTGGGGTCCTGGGCAGTACCAGGGGCCACCCTGGGGGCTCTGAAACATGCAATGGGCACAGCTCAGAGGAGAAGGACCACGTCTCACTTACCCTGACAGCACTCCCAGGACAAGGTTGAGGACAAAGAAGGATCCAATGATGATGAGGGGGATGAAGTACAGCCAGTTCCAGGTGGCTCCTAAGGCATCATTGGTCTGGAGGGGAAAGAAAAAACATGCGTGATGTTACCTTCAATAGCAGCAACATGTGGTGGTGATTCTCCTTCCGGGTTGACCACACTGGGCTCCTCAGGATAACGTGGCCATGCCTGTCAAGACTTGGTGGGCACCCTGCAGAGGAACTCCCCACTAGCAGAGGCCTGATGCCCCTTGGCATCCTGCCCCAGCCATACTCTCCCCAGTCTCCAGCCCTCATAGGCCAGGACCACTTTCCTCCACCTCGTCTGCCCACCCCTGCAAGGACATGCGATGTTAAGGCAATGGTATAGTCAGAAGTGTAGGGTCCTGCAGCCCAAAATCAGGGTGTTGAGGGCAAGAGGGCCACGCTGAGCATGTTTTCCCCAGCAGCTCGATTCAGTTGTCCCCTGCACATCCCACCAAGATGGGGCGAAGCAGCCCTGGAGCAGCTGTGCCTGCTGAGCACAGATTTATGAGGTGCCATAAGACCAGAGAAGCTGGTGTCTGAAGAAGGGGCAGACAATGTTTGTCCTTTAATGCACAGTGGGATACCTTCAAATGGGCATTCTGCTGCTGGCATCATTACTAATTCCTCACAGACACCCTCCCACCCTGGGTACCTTACCCCAAATCTGAGGAGCTGAGATCAGAGGGGAGCTCTGATCGCAGGGTACAGCCCGACGGCTATAAAGGCTCCTGACGAGCCCTGCTCAATACCTCCAGACATTAATTCACCGAGGGTTTTAATAAAGCAATGCCCCTGTGTCCCTGCTTCCCAGGCCCCATTTGTCCTCCGGTGTCAGGCACGGTGCACATGACGCCGGGCTGGAGGGTGATGCGGCAGAACGTGACTGTCTGGGGGAGGTGGTATCAATCTTGTTGCGATGAAAGACTCTTTCTCTTTTCTCTCTCTTCTCCCCTCCTCTCCCTGTGCTAATTAAGCCCTCATCTTCATCTGAGTCATTGGCACCACGTCTCCCGGTCAGCCAGTGCAGGAGCTGAGGCGAGGCTCTGCAAGAGGAGAAGCGCGTCTCCAAGGGGGAGAGAAAGCCACCGTGCTGGAGTCTTCCTCCAGTGACTGAGGCACCAGTGTGAACTTCAGCTGGGTGTCCCCAACACCCTGACATTGATTCCAACGAAGGACTGGTAACACCAGCATGCCTCAATGCACTGGGATGAGGATGCTGTAGGCAGAGACCTCAGTGACAAGGCTGGGGAAAGCACCTGGAAGGACTCACTGCCCTCCTCCTTTGGCACTGGGGAAACCACACACATCTTCCCAAGATCTTGCACTTTCCCAGTCCACCTCCAGTCCCTTTCTTCAGAGCAATGGGAGAAGTGATTGCAGGGAGGAAGGAATGATGCGCAGGAATCCCGTGCATTCCATGTTCATCACAGCCCTCAGACACTCAGGCCACTCTGCTCTGCTCTAACAGCACCACTGGCCATGGCATTAGTCTTCAAGGCACCGTGCAGCCCTCAGCCCAAGCTTGGCTGGGCTTCAGCTCCCTGCCAAGATGCCTCTGTGTACCTGCCACCCATGCTAGGATTGCTAGCATTTGAAACAGGCTCCTGCCTAAAAATCACAGGCTTTCCCAGAGGTCCTTGTTATGGGGAATGGAAAACAGATGAGCTCCTTTCCTATAGGAGAATGAGACAAGGAAAAGCTGAGGCAGGGGCTTGGCAGGATCCCAATGGGACAAGCTGTCTGCAATCCTGACCTCTATGTCCATTTGAGTACCCAGCTCCCACGGAGGTGGAGGTAAAGGGGATTAGAGAGATTTTTAAGGAGGTTTGGGAGGTTACATGTCCAGCACCACTAGCGGCCAGCAGCTCCAGGAGGGACACTTCTGAGGCAAAGGAGGGGATGGTCATGGACCCACACACTCAAGTACACACCACTGGCCACAGCCAGCTCAGGGAGGGTCCCAGCCACCCAGGCTGATGCCAACAGCCCCAGGAACAGCACTGCCCCCAGCAGCCTCCTGGCTGGTGCCAGCTTTGCTGGGATCCCCCACCCCAAAATAAAATTTCCCAGGGGACATCCCAATGCACTTTACAAACCCAGGAGCTGGCGATGCCCAGTCAGGATGCAGTGCCTCCAGACTGTCACCTGGTACCTGCTCAACCACTCTGACTGCCAAAAACTAAGTATCCCCACTGGAAGGCTCCTCAGGCAGATGCTCCAATGGCTGCTGTAATTCTCAGCCTAAATTTATTTGTGGTCATTTTATATACCACTCTATTCTTTTGCCAGTATTGGCCTTAGGCTGAAATAGCTCTTTTCCTTCCCGTTTCCCATCCTGATCTATTTATAGACAGCAATCATGGCCATCTCCAGCCTCTGCTTTGCTAGCCAAAGCAAGGTTCTTCCAGTTCTCTCTTGCATGACTGGCTCTCCTGCCCTATTTACCGAGTAGCCCCTTCCCTCCTCCTGTCCAGGCTCAGTCCATCTTCCCTGGACACAGAAGATCTGAGTGAGTAATTCAATGGGTCCCACTCCATCCCTCCATGATGCTACAGAGATTTTGCCATCCCGCCTTCAATCCTCTCTCCTCCTTCACGGCACTGCTGCCCTGTGGTCGCCTCATGGTCACCCTGATGTCACCCACACTCATCCTCTCCTCCTCCACACTGCTGCTTCCCAATCAGCAAGACCTAAGCTCCAAGGAGATATCTTTGCTGCTCCTCAACAAGCACATGGCTTTCCATTTCTCACTGCATCCCACATCTCTTCCTCCAGCCCTCAAATGCCTCCAGCCCAGAGTAGCAGTCTCCATCCCTCCACCTCCAGGAAGCCAGTCGATGCTGGAAGCAGGAAAGCCCATGACTCATCCCCAAGGACTCCACTCGTTGCTGACATCCTCTATATCCCCTCAACACCACTCAGGATCATCCCAGTACTACTTGCTTTCCTGCTCCTCATCCCCTTCCCCTCTTCTCTGCTTCATTAAGACTCTCCCATAGCAAAAGCTTTACTACAAAGAGCAGCTCTACAATGTTTCCAGGCCTCTGATGCCAGGTTAGCCCGGAGTGACCTACCTTTGGCAAACCCATGATTCATTTTCCTCTCCTGCCTTCCAAATCTGTTCCGAAATGGCATGCGATCGAGGTCAGGCTTACAGTCCTATTCCTGCCTGCCTTACTTTTCTTCCCCTCCTCCCCCCGCTTTTAAATATAGGCATCGCATTCGCTATTCTCCAGTCAGATGGTGCCTCCCCCAACTCGATGGAGTTGTTAAAAATACTTGTTACCAGACCTGCCATTTCATGTGCCAGCTCCCTCCAAGCATGGGGGGGAGGCCATCCCAAGGGCCTGGCTGATGGGTGCCATGGTCTCAGTGTTTGGTTTCCATGTTGGGCGTGCTCACGGACGTGTCCTCGTTCCCGCTATCCAGCCTTTTGTTGCTTTGTGTTGACCAAAAGCTGGGGTGAAATATCCATCCATGCCCAAATGTCCCCAGACATCATTTCACTGTGCCTTGCTTCCATCTGCAGAGGTGGGGAACCGCTCGCTGCTCCTTTGAGCATCCTCCATGAGGTCTTTGTCAACATGACCTTTGGTGGCTCTCACAGCATTTCCCAACTAATTTTAGCACCAAGATGTAGTTGTCTTGACTGAGCAGCCCCTTTTCCTGTTCCTTTGGAGCATCATTTGCTCTTAATATCCCTCTGTAGGCAGTGGTTCATCACTTTGGTCCACTGTGCCTTCCCATAGTTTTTTTTCCCCCTTTGCTGAAGGTACCAGGAGGTCGTCATGTGCAGAATTCAGGGTAGACACAGGGAGTTTAATCCCCAAATTACGCCAATGCTGTAACTCCTTTAATGAAGAAACTCCTGGTTCCTCCCCAGCTCTCAGTGCAGCAGGCCAAGTCCCAACACTCACCCAAGCTCTTTGGGAAATGTAGGAGCTGCCTGATCTTTGCTGCTTCTTCCCTTCCCTTTAAGATGACCACCTTCTCATTATGCACCCCACCAGCCTAAACCACCACCTCTCAAACTCTCCCATGGCCACCAGACTAAAAAACATTTTCTGCTGCCTCCAGGCACACCTCAGACAACAACACAACCAGCATGAGCTTGTCACAGCTTCTTCCCCAAGGGACCACACACCCAAGGGTATTTCCCATACCAAGGCTTTGGTGGAGACTCCCAGCCTGAGCTGAACCACCACACTCACATCTTGGCACAACCAATTCTGCTGCCAGCAAAACCCTCTGAGCCTATAAATGACACCACCAGGGTGTGGGAGCAGGATCCTCACGAGGGAACAGAGCCAGCACAGTGGACACCAACCCAGAGCAGGAACCCCCACCAACCTCTGCTTCTCAACCCCCAAGCACCAGCTTATTCTTTAGGCAGCTCTTGTGTTGTGGTGGGTTTTTGGTGGGTTTTTTTGTTTTTTTTCCAAAGGGCAGGAAAAGGCACAGGGAGCTGCAAAAGCAGGTCTCACTCGGGGGGCCAGAAATCTAAAGAAATCTAAATATATACTCAAGTCGAATGCAAAGCACAAGCGCGCAGCCCACACGTACCCTCCCTCGGGCTGCGGCGCATGGGAAACTTCAGGATTTCTTTGCTACAGGGGAAGGGGAGGGGAAAAAAAACCACCTCAATAAACCCCTCAGTCTCTCCTAGCTAAAAATAAACAGAGAGCACGTACTGTCTGTGCAGGGTGCCTTAGTGGCCACTCATTGCTCACCAGCGCAGGGAGGGGAACTGGGGCCCGAGGGTCTGGGCTCCCAGCTCATCTGGGGAGCAGCAGGACACAGGGAGTCGCTGGATTTCATTCACACAGAGATTACAGAATCCTAGAACATTCTGGGCTGGAAGGAACATTAAAGACCACTCAGTTCCAACCCCTCTGCCGTGGGCAAGGACACCTTCCACTATCCCAGGTTGCTCAGAGCCCCATCCAACCTGGCCTTGAGCACTTCCAGCCACAGCTTCTCTGATCAACCTGTGCCAGGGCCTCAGCACCCTCACAGGGAAGAATTTCTTTCTGATATATAATGTAAATCTAATCTCTTTCAGTTTAAAGCCATTCCCCTTTGCCCTATCAAGATCCATCCTCATTGATTCTCCAGTGTCTCGTAACAGGGCTGGGCTCCCACTTGAGGCTTTCCCTGAGGGGCAGGGGAGTTTTCTGCCTTTTCCCAGCAGATGTGTCCTGGAGACCTCCACATCCAGAGTGACCAACACCAGCAGCACACCCTGATGCCCTGTACACAAAATCCATCTGCATGAGGAAAGAGCTTCTGTGGTTTCTGTTCGAATCTGGACTGAAACAGCACATAATTAGACTGGGGTAATGCACATTCATTACTGTATGGACTGGCTGTGGTCTGCTCGGGGGATATGGCACCTACAGGGAGGTTGGAGGGAATCTATAGGATCTCCAGCAGCATGGGTGGCAGCACCCTGTTCTTGTGGCTGTTCTCTGCCCAGAATTTCCTGCCCCACAGAGAGCTCCCACGGGTAACCACAGTTCTGCCTGCATTGCCGGGCAGGGATGGGGTGACCAAACTGTCCCAACCACCATGGCTGGGCAGGACAGGTCTGTCAGTCCACACTGGCTGCAATCCTAGTGAGGGGGTTTGATGGGGAAAGCCAGGATCTCAAGGGGCTTTGCCCTGGGCACTGTGCCTGCCTTCACCAGCCTTTCTCGGGTGCTTGCAGAGCAGGACAGCAAGTGTGAAACCAACACAGCTTCCATGGTTTGTACTCCAAACCCTTGGCTCAGCAACTCCTGATGGTCTTTGTCTGGTGGTGACACCCAGCACACCCCTGCCATGGCTGATGGCATCCCCCCAGCATCACCTCTGCAGCCCCCAACATGCTCCTCCCTGCAAATGACAGCTGCATCCAGCTGAGACTGACACATGGGTCAGCAGCAACAGCCTCAAAATCTCCATATCCCAGCAAAAGGGGGAGAAAAATAACTAAAAAAATACCTTACAGCAGATTCCCTGGCCTAACCAGTTCCCTCCAGACCTTGACACCCGCTGCTGCTCTCCCCAGTACAGTAACAGATCTCTTTCTTCCCTTTAATAGTGGTAATTTAATCTCCTGCATGCAGGGCCATGCTTCACTCCCTGCCAGCCCTGCCTGGGATCCATCAGCGACCCCAGCACTGGACAAGATCTGAATGGAAATGCTTTGCTTTTCCAAATCAGGTTAATGAGGAAATTGGTACATTTCCTCTGCAAGGCCAGGACTGACCCGTGGCAGGACACATCCTGTCATGGCCACATGTTGGGGTCTCCAGGCAGGGTGAGCACCTCCTGCCCTATTCCCTGTGCTTGGAACAACCCCGGGATGCTCTTGGATGCCCAGGGCAAGCAAGAGTCCTGGCAGAAGGGGACACAAAGATCAGCACAGCCCACATCACGTGGGCACGCTTTTGTTTGTGCATGTGCAGGGAAGGAGTGGGGAAACAGGAAAAAAACCCACAACATATTTCATTTTTCCCTTTTCTAAATGGAATGCAAAAAATGCATTGCTCAAAGCATTACTGAAAATCAAGCATTCAAAATATTTGAGATATGCATGAAGACCAATTTTGGTTCTGTTCTTGCCAACCCACCAAGAAATTGCACCCAGATGCCCCAGCATTGATTTCCAAACCTTGTCCCCATGTGTGCCTCCTTCTCTGCCTCTCCCCACAGTCATCCCTCACCGTGACCCCTCACCTACCCCCACTTTTGCTCCCAAATCTCTCCCTTCCCCTTGCCCAGATCCCTCCTGCACCTTCCCCAGCACCCTCCTAAGTGCCCAACAGGCAGGATGAATTTTTCCTGATGGAGCATTTGCAAATCTTCGCAGCCTTCATTAGACCCCTCTCTTAGCTAAGGCAGTGCCAGTGTTTCCAGTGCAGATCCACATGCCAGCACCACTGCCCTTTCAGCTGGACTCAGACCCTGGATGCTGCAGCAGGGCACGGTTTCCATGGGATCAGCTTTGGGGCTGTTTTCCCATGGGGCTTGGTTATTTCCAGCCTGGATCCCTGCTTTGTTTTGGGCACATTTTAAGCCCAGAGAGGCAGCTCAGGCCTCATGATATGCTGTCCCAAAATATGATTTTCATGGTTGTATGACATTCCTAGATGCAGGAACATCCCCAACTCCAGCTGCAAGGCTTTGGGGCAACAGACCCATGCACAACCTCACTCGTGGACCCCCACAACCCAATCCTGATGCAGCACATTGACCATGAAAACAGCTTTCCAACACCTCACCAACACAATTTCCAGCACCAAACCTGCTAATGGACTTGAAAGTCCTGGGCTTAAAAAAGACGAGCAATGGGGGACCAGACAGCACTGAAACCCCTTCCACCTCCTATCCTTGAGCCTGGAGCTGCTGGGGAATGCCAGAGCATCCATGCTGGAGCATTGGTGCTTCCACCAGCCCCTCGGCTCCTCCAATGCTGCCAGGAGTGAGACTTTCCTGCACGGGCAGGGAGCAGGGTGTGGGCAGGGAGCTTTTGATAGAACATGCCTGAAAGCTGGGATCCAGCAGACACAGTTTGTTTCTTGCTGTGTCATTTCAGCACATACACACACAGAGAGGGAAAAAGGGGATTAAAAAAAAAAAAAAGGCAGGAACATTTGGCAAGCTGGCGAGGGTCTGGCTTTGCTGAGTGCAGAGAAAGAGCCGTTTTTCCTGAAGGGAGGAGAGGGGAGAGCAGGCTGGCTGCTGCACATGTGCCTGGCAGGGACGGGCTCCAGCACGGGCACCAACTGGAGCCATTTGGGGAGAAACAGCTCACTTTGTTAAGTTAGGAAGCGTTTGAACCTTCGAGGTGGAATTTGACATCTCCTCTCTTAACTCCTCTTTAATTTCACCATATTTAAAACGCTCAGCGTTTAACATTTTGGAGGAAGGAGGAGGAAGGGGCTCCGTCCTGCGGTGCCACGAGTGTGGGGGACTTTTTGGCAGCCCCTGCTCCCCCAGCACAGAGCCCATCCCGCTGCGCCCGCACGGCCGGGAGCCGCCAGGAATAGCTGCAGAGGCATTACGGGCTGTGCTCGCTGCCGAGCTGCTCAGAGCTCTGGGTGCTGATTAAATTTTCATACCTCCCCGACAGGATATTTTGTGTGCGCTGTGTTTTAATTTAAAACACATAAGAAGGGACTCCTGTTCCCTTTCCAACCGTTCCGGCTTGAGAGCCTGGCGTCCTCCCAGGGCACAGAGGGCTAAAAAGCCAAGTGGTTTCCCTCTTTTGCCATCCCTCCCACCTCCCCCGCTCCCCAGCCTCTCTCCCTCCTCCTCCTCCTTTCCCCAGAGATCATCTCTAGCCAGCGCTGCTCCTTGCTGGGAGCACTGTTATCCATCACACTCCCAGAACCCACAGTACCCAAAGGGGCAGCAGGGCAGGCTCAGCCCCCAGCTCTGGGATCACTGAGCTCCTCCCGTGCTCTGCCCATCACCATGGTGTGAGGACAGGTGCTGTTTTGGGGATCTTTGCATCACAAGCCCTCGCTGCAGAATCCCTGCAACCCTTGGCACATGGTTGGCACTGCTGCAGCTCCTGCCCTGGGACCAGGTATCCCAGGAAACAGATATCAATGTCCAGAGGAACTGCAGCAGCTCCTGGAAGCGCTGGGGCTCAGGTTTCCCAGCTCATGTCAGGTGTGAGCAAACTCCAAAAAGAGGAAAATCCTCTCTGGCGAGGTCATTGATTTTGCTGCCTCCTTGCTGCTCCATGGAAAGGCAGGCAATGTCCTCACTCTGAAAGGCAAGAGGAGGAACCCACCCGGATCTGCATGATTCTCAGTTCCCACTCACACTGTTCACACAAAGGTGCTTCAGGGAGAGCAACTGAGTGCTGAGCATCCCATGGGACAACTGTGACACCCCAGGAATTTGTGCCAACATGCAAATTTTGTACACACACACATGGAAAAATAACTGTTTTGCAACAGATTCCTCCTCTGGCCTCCTCCAGGGTCGACAAGGGCAAAGTCAAGCCCTGCTCCCCTTTTTGATCCACGTGTTCCAGCATGGCCAGTGAGATAACACACCTCCCTTTCCCAGCACCCCAAATCAGGGCTGCCTGAACAGTCCCTGTTTCAAAAAGGATGGATGTGTCACCACATTTGAAAACCAGGCTCCAGCAGATCTCAGAAGATCTTCAGTACTTAAAGGGGGCTTGTAAGGAAAATGAGGACAAATATTTTAGGAGGGCCTGTTGTGATAGGACAAGGGGTAGCAGTTTTAAATAGAAGGAGAGTCAATTTAAATTAAATATAAGGAAGAATTTTTATACAGTGAGGGTGGTGAGGTCCTGGCACAGGTTGCCCAGAGAAGCTGTGGCTGCCCCTGGATCCCTGGAAGTGTCCAAGGCCAGGTTGGACAGGGCTTGGAGCAACCTGGTCTAGTGGATGGTGTCCCTGCCCATGGCAGGAGGTTGGAACCAGATGATCTTTAAAAGGACACTTCCAACCCAAACCTCTCTGTGATTCTGTGATCTCAGGTTTGGTCCTTCACAAACAAAACCAGCCCTGTGCCCACCAGCACGAAACCTCAACTTCTGCACACAGCGAGATTCATCAAAACCCTTCTGCACCCCACTTACAGAGGAGATGCCAAACACTGGGATGTCCTCCCCTCACACCCTCCTGGCCCCAGCACCTCCAGCATGCTGTGAGCACATGGTGGTTGAGTCACATTTGCTGCAAACCCCCGTCCTTGCAGCAGCTCCTGTTTTACAGCCGCTCTTGCAGCGTCTCAGCTGCCGTCTCTGCACACACAGCTCACACTTCACACCTAACCAGCGCCTCTGCAGCCGCCTGGCTCTCTGCAGCAGCTGTTCAGCTCTGCATGGGGACACGAGACCTACAGCTCTGCCCACCACCACTGCATTTTGGTAGGTGTTTTGGAAGCTGCCAAGGACTTGGTGTTCTTTCCCCCAGCAAACATTCTCCTCCTGCTGCAAAAGCACCCAGAAGGCTCCCGACACTCAGCCCTGGCACCTCCTAAGGCTCCCTGTACAGTTTTGCCCTCATGCTTCCCTGTGGTCCCAATCCCTGGTGCCACAAGAGGAGGAGGAGTTCAAGCTGACAGCCAGATCCATGCAGGAAAACATGCAACAGGAATCATAGAATTACAGAATTGTTTAGTTTGCACAGGCCCTCTAAGATCATTCAGTCCAGCCATTAACCCAGCATGCTGTGTTCACCACTAAACCACGTCCTCAAGTGCCACATCCACATGTCTTTCAAATCCCTCCAGGGATGCAATCTAAACCTCCCTCTGGTGCAACTTGAAACCATTTCTTCTGATCCTGTCACCTGTTACCCGGCAGAGGAGCTGTACCCCCAGCTGGCTGCACCCCCCTATCAGGGAGTTGTAGAGAGTGAGAAGGTCCCCCTGAGCCTCCTTTTCTCCAGACTGAGCTGCCCCTGCCAAGCTCCCTCAGCTGGCTCCTTATCAGACTTGTGCTCCAGACCTGCTCCACGAGGGGCAGGCAGCCCTGGGTTCCCTGGCTGCATGTCTCCATGCTGGCATTGCTCCCACAGCTATAAACACCAGCTTTCTCCTCACACTTGTGTTGCCAGTTGTCCAAACACTAAATCCCAGCCAGGGGCTGTGGTGCCCAGAACTGGTGTGACTGGAGAGCACAGAGCAGTGCTCCAGGCAAAGGAGCACACGAGCCTGGCAGGGTTGTCCCCTCTCCCTGCAGAGCCCACCCATCCACAGCCCCAGCACATCCTTGCCACAAGTGTTTTTCTTCCCATCTCAGTTCCTGGCAGCGTGGGGGGAAAGGAGAGTGGCAGATCCCATCAAGCCAGCCTCCTCCTTGCTACCTGCAAGCACAGTAGCTGAGCAATTCCAAACGGGAAAGCAAATAAACAATTGGAGTGAATAAATACAGCCTCCCGAGCCGACATTCTGGAGGAAATATTGATTTCAAACTCCTGTCCAGTTTGCTTTCTGGGACCTTGGGAGCTGGGCTGGGCATCCAAAGCCACCAGCATCACCGTGTACCCGTGATGTGTCTGGCCAGTTCCATGGCACACAGTGGCAGCCCCTCACCAGCCCCGCCACTCCCAAAGCATCACCATTTAATGACAAAACTGCAACCCAGCCCCTGCCCCATGCCAGCACGGCTGCAGAGGCGGAGAAGTAGGACAGTGAGCCTCTTTGCCAGCACTATATTTCCCTCTGGTCCCTACAGAAATCAGGTTTGGTCTCAAGCCAGCCCAGGGAAGGGGCATATGCTCCAGTATAAGAAGAAAAGTAAAATATTCCTTAGCCCGTTTCAGACCACAGAGACAGCTATAAAACCAAAACTCCCCTCTAAAAGAAAACAATGTCCACCAGGCTCCCGGGGACAGGAGCTGGGAAAGCTATAACACCCCCTCAATCTGAGGCTTTTTCTTCTATTTTTAACCCATACTGTGATTTCTACCTTCATAGAGGCAAGGCTGAAGAAAAGAAGGCAAAAAGCAAACACATAGATGAAACAACACACGTGGAAAGTACCATGGGGCTGATTAGCTTTTCGTGATGCTGCCTACAAATTCTGGGAGCTACGCTCCTAGAGCCGGTAAAATTGTGGAAAAATGGATCTTAAAATCATGATACAGTTACACAGGGGAATATTATAGTAAGCAATTTCTTTGAGAGGTTGCTAAAGTGGTTTTCCTGCCATCTCCCTCTCCCCTGCAGCGTTAATCCGCAAGGACGCAGCCTCCCATTGCTTTACCCCAGTGGGAAAACAGAGTCCCCCGCCGAGCCCCCCAGACCTGGGGCATGTGCTGGGCAAGGTCCATGCTGGTTAGCAGCAGGAGCCTGCTCTGGTTTGCTGCTCCAAGTGATGAAGTTGTTGGCAGAGTACTCCTGTGTTTCCCAGCCCTCTTCCTCCATCCCCCCAGGGACTACATCTCCCCACGGGCCTCTCTCATTTTTTATTAAAAAAAAAAAAAAAAAAAGGCAGAAATCCATTTTTCTTTCTCCAAGCAGCAAAAGGACAGAGCACCCATAACCTCTGCACTCTGAGAGACAGCCCGTGTCCCTGGGGAGGGCAGGAGGTGCCGCCCAGTAGTGCCAGGAACACCATCCCTTGCCACCCCCCAAAGTGAATCAGCAGCATTTTACCATACCAAGGCCCAAATTCTCATTCAATTATAAGCCAAGGAAGGTCCCTAATCTTTTCCATTATAGGTTAGTAATAGCTGGTTCTTTGCAGAGGAGCGGGAAAGGGAGGCACCTTATTTATGGTCCCGGCCATCGGGAACACGGTGACAGAGCACGTTTGCCCGGCATTGCAACTGGTGCCGGGAAGGTTACTTGGATACCAGGGCTGTGGTTGCCCCAGGGGCTCCAGAGAGACCTCAGTTTATCAGCTGTGGTGGTAAACAGGGGGATTCTGTAGGGTGGGTCCTGTGGAGCATAGTTTTCAGTGCTCCCAGCAGCACCTCCCATCCTTACCCTCCAGTAAGACCCAGCTGATGAATCAGCAAATCTCAGACACTGAACTAATCAGTTCCAGCCTTCCCAGCAAGGACACCCCAAGCAACAGGAGACCAGACTTACTCAAACAAACCCTTGAAGTCGATCAGACCATAAACTGCCTGTCTGTGTAGTTCACCATCTCCTCACACACCGCCACTGGGGCTCCAGCACAGGGAGCGCTGCTGCTAATTGCTGCGGGCACCAAAGGATGAGAAGGAGGAGACATGGGGAGCTCTGATAGAAGCAGTTTTACAGAGAGACAGTCATTAACACAAGAACAAGGTGCAGGGAAGGTTGCTGGCACCAGCCACAGGCAGGCACGGGCTGCGTATGGCAGAGGGAGGAGGCAGCAGCTGCCCAGGGCACTGGAAAATCACCTTCCCTGCTCCACTCAATTATGCCTGGGCAATAGGTGCTGTAGTTAAGTCTCTAATCCCATTGACACACCAGAAGCAGACAAGAAATCGACTTTTTTCGGTCTGAACACTCAGGTGGTTCAATCCTGCTTAATTCCCCCGCTGAAGCAGCGGGATTCTGACACCGCCATCTCCTTTAGGAAGAAGAAAACCAAATCCTCATGGTAAGGTCAAGCCTTTGCCATGAACTCTCTCCTTCCTACTCCAGTCTAGGTTTCACAATCCATCTGTCCACACGCACCATCCTGCACCCCCAGAAGTACCCTGGGATGGACTGAGTGGGAGGAAGGGACCCAACACCGGCAGCCTGGTACCTTGGCCTACCTTGGGGTTAAAAAGCAGCCTTTCCATCAATGACAGAGCCACCACTGAGCCACGTTTCCCCATCACATGCCATCCAATTTGCCTCCCGCAGAGCAATGCCACTCTACAAAACTCCGGGCGTTATGGGAACCAGGGTATAAAAACATTCCCGGTGCAATGACGCCAAAATTGATGCTGAAATTAGGCTGGGAACAGAACAGGCACGGTTGCTTCAAGCCCACAAACTCAAACATACTTATATGGCCAGTCGCCCACAACGATGCCGCACTTTGTGATCGCCTGCAGCTTTTTTTCCTGCTTCCAGCTTCGCCCTCAGGTCGCTCTCTGGGCACCCCAAGAGTTTGGCCATCGGCAACTTCAAGCAGCTGCAAACCACAGGAACCCAGCCCAGACATTCCCTGCTCCACCAGCACAAATATCAAAGATTCCAGTTCCCTGTTGGACACTGAAATGCCCTGGACTCCCCAGGGCAGGGGGTCCAAGCCTAGCTCCAGGGCTTTCCCAGGCCACCATGGGGATGCAGGCACATCTGCTGCCTGGTGTACAGGGAGAGCACATATGCAGTGCCCAGAAAACATGTCCCCTCTCATGGAGTTGCCCTGGGGAGCACAGGAGGAGGAGGATGGAAGGAAGGATGCCTCCCCAGGGACAGCCCTCAAGCAGGAGGATTGTTGCAGCCCAAGCTCACAAGGTTTTGCTCTCTGCAATGGGCAGCACTACCCAGAGTTGGGGACTAAGCCCTTAGAGCTCCCTTCGTCTGGAGGAACGTAACACATGCCTCTATCCACCATCTCCTGCCCAAATGGGAAGGACCAACTCCATTCCCATCACAAAGGAAACTCAGGATCTTAGAAGTTTCCAGCACACAGAAATACTGCCTCCAGCTCCCTCACCCCCATGCCCATCTGCCCAAAAAAACCCCAGAGCAACTCTACTCACATTGTACAGGACTGTGGTCCACCCTTCCATGGTGATGCACTGGAAGACGGTCAACACAGCAAAGAGGATGTTGTCGAACTGCGTGATCCCGTCGTTGGGACCGATCCACTCCCGGCATTCGTAGCCTGGGGGGCAACCCTGCACCCCACATGGATGGGGAGGGTCCAGCTCCTCTAGTTCACCTGAGAGCACACAGAGAGGAGGCAAAGGAGGCAGAGGTAAGGAAGAGGTAGGAGACAGCTCTTCCCAGCTTTTTACCACCCAAAGGATGCAAAGTGGGTGCAGAGCCCTTCTCCTCACCTGAATTGTTTGTGTAGCAGGCTCGGTGCAGCTTCCCGCTGTAGAACTCCAGGCCAATGATGGCAAACATGAGGATAGCAAAAAAGAGCAGCAAGCCAATCTGGAGAAGAGGCACCATGGCCTTCATGATGGATTTCAAGACAATCTGCAAGCCTGGGAGAGGAAAGAAAGGGCACAGCTCAAAACACTGATCCAAACCCCCTACCTGAAGCACGTCTGGGTCACATTTGGCAAGAGGAGGACGGTGAGCAGAGAGGAAGGACAGTCATCCTCAGAGAGATGCAAGAAGCCAGCAGAGCCTGGAGGATCCCTTTGGGCAGGAGAACCATGGACAAAAGTACCATCCCAAGAGAAGGAGGGCTAGGTCACAGAGGAAGGCTCCAGGAGGGGCTGTTTCTGGAGCTGGTCCCCACTCCAGTGTCCTAGCTGTCCTTGTCCCACCTGAACTTGGTGGGACATGACTAGTGCAGCTCCATCCCCCTCACTGCCCACAAGGCACAGATCCAGCACACTGCCCTGCTGGTGCCCAGGGCAGGAGGGATGGGAAGACTGGAGCCAGCAGTAGCCTAGTTTCTTTATTTATCCCCATGCCAACAGATGAAATTTTGCAATTAAAAAAAAAAACAAAGAAAAAAAAAATCTCCCCTGAATAAACCCCAGTCCTGAAAGGATCCACCCACTGCCTTCTGGCCAGGGAAGCAGAGTTGCCAGCAGGCTCCACCAAGCCCAGCCTTGTGCCAGTACAGGGAGGGCTGGGCAGGGGGCAATGCCACCCGGGGACACCAAATGCTGCCACCCTAGAGTTCCCACTACATCAGGAGGTTTGTCCCCTCTTCCTTGATTTCACCCCTCTCCCTCTGAAGGACATCAGGGACAGATGCAGACACCCTGAGAGGAGGACCAGGAGCATCCAACTTACTGGGAATGCCCGAGACGAGCTTCAGAGGCCTGAGCACGCGCACGGCCCGCAGCGTCCGCAGGTCCACGTGGGTGTTGAAGTGTGTCCCAGCGGTGGCAAGGATGCTGCAGGCAGACAGGGAGAGAGCAGAGTTATCCCAGGCAACGCCCTCGGCCACCTCAGTGCCAAAAGCCATGTTCTCGTGCCAGGCTGGGGGAAGACACAGGGAAGACCGTGCCCCCGGGCAGGTACAGAGATTCAACACCCCCCAAAGGCCCGCATGTCAGTCAGCCCCATTTGATGCTGGCACCAAAGCTCATGGGCCACTGTGATCAGCCAAAGTGACCCAGGGGCCCCCTCAGCCCCAGCAGTCGCCCACTGATGCCCCCCCACGTGCCAGGATGGCTGGGGGCAGCCCCACATCACCCGTGCCGTGCAATTGCACTCTGGGGTCTCGACACCGCCGACATCGTGCTCGTCCTGGCTGCGAGGGATTAACCTTCCTTCCAGGCAGGTGGCACGTGGAGCAGAGATGGTGCCCTAGAAATGTGGGTCACTCCCCTGATGGTCAACCATGTTCCCCTGGCAGCACCTCCAGCCATTAGCTGCTCTGGCTTTTTCCACACATGGAGCTTCCTTAGAGTCCCACCTCTGGGATTGCCGAGAAGGAGCCGAGAACCTCACATACATTCAAAAATCTATAGTAATGAAAGTTTGATGACCTTGGAAGGCAACCTGCAAGCACAGGAAGAACTCCAGAGATTTTCTTTTAAAACAAAAAGATTTTTTTCAAGCCCATCTCCAGAAAACAAATTGGGGCAGGAGGGGGCTGGTACATACTGAGTCCGGCAGCGGAAACACTCAGGGCTCCTGTACCTGCTCTTGGAACAGGGAAGCTGTGCCTTAGGGATGCTGGCAGAACCCTCTCCCATCCAGGCTTGGTCTCCAGGTGCTGGGTGAGGAGGAGGAGGAGGGAAGATGCAGTAGAGCAGCAGGACATGGGAGAGGAGGGGATGGGGAGGAGAACGGGACAGAGGGAGGCAGCAACCTCCGGGTTGTTTGCAGCAATCCAAAAACCGAGGGAAATTGGGTCATTGTTCCACTAATTCATCTAATTACAGGCCAGAGCAGCTCTCTGGCGCGCTGAGCAATTAGCACTCTTTCTCTCCCCTTCTCCCCGAGGTACGGCAGGTACCAACCTGTCCCTCCAGAAAGGCGGCTGGGTTTCCTAGGATACCCTGGCAGCAGAAATGCTCTCACATCTGCAAACCAGGTTGTTTCAGCTCCTTTTTGCGGTCTCGTCTTCCTCCCTGCCCCAGCACAAGGGGTCAGCTGCAAAGCCTGGCCCCAGCAGCAGCTGGGATGCATCACCCACAACTCCCTGTGTATCACACTGCTTATCCCACACATATACAGGGATCTTTTACCCTTCATGGCACTTTCCCTTTCCCCTGAGCCCTTTCAACACAATCTCCCTGCCCCAGCCCATGACCAGCCCCCCCTACCCACAGGGCTGACGAGAGAGCAGAAAAGGGACTTAATTAAGTCAGAAGCACCCAGGGGGCTGGGGAGAGCTGCACTGTTAAATTGGTTGTAAGATCAAAATCAATAAGTATGATAAAGCACGGCCACTCAGCAGCATGAGGGAGAGAGAAGAGCACTGGCACTTTTATCCCTTTCACACAACCTGCCAGGGAGAGCAGGGTAACCCAGCACTCCTCAAAATGCCAGCATAGAGGACACACTGTGCCAACATCATGCTGGAGACCTCGAGACCCTTCTTCAGCTTTTGCTCCCCACATCCCAACACCTGGTGTGCCACCAAACCACCCAAAGGGGCCTGTGCAGCCCCTGCTCTGACTCCAGTCAGGACTGAGCATCTCCAGGAGGCCAGGGATGCTCCTGGGCTGGACACAGGCCCCAGCCCTTCTCCCGAGGGCTTGCCAGTGCAAGCCCAGCTGGAAGGCTCCTGGTAGTAGAGCAGGATGGGGATCGACAGCTCTCTCCTCTCACCACAGATCAGTGCAAGCCGTGGTCCTACCTGGTCGGATGGAGTGATGGAAGTGGAGCCATCACCTCTCCCAGCCCCACCAGCACACATCCCCTCCCGAGGGCCAGAGCAGCACCTGGGAGCGCCCTGGCTGCAAAGTCCTCCGCTAACCCAGATTTGTTTGAAGGGCTCCGGAGCCATCGCACTCCAGGCAAAGTTCAGGCGATTCCAGGGCACTACTTCCCAGCGCTCTAAATTAGCTGCTAAGAATGGGACTCCTCTGTGGCAAGGTGACATGCTCCTTGTCCTCGCTGGGGGACAAGGGACATCACGAGCTGTTTCGGAAGGAGGTTTGGACAGATCACCAGAGCAAGGCGGTTGCACTCAGACCTGTCTCCTGACCGATGACAAAAGCAGGACCCAGCACTATGAAATAGGTGCCTGCACATCCTTCTGCAGACACAGCCACGGCTCACAATGACAGCGGGGCACTGGGAGCACACTGGGAGCACACACTGCTGGAGCTGCTCCCAGCAAACCCCTCCATCCCAGAGCCTCCCAGCAGGGTCTGACCAGCCCTGGCACCACCTTTACACCTATTAAAGAAGCTGGAAAAAGCTAATCAAGCTCCCAGGCACACGAGCCTGGCTGCTGACTGCTTTTCCCAAGCCCTTCCATGGCTCTAAGTAACAGACACAACCTCTCCCCAATAACCAGGCTTTGCTGGTACAAACAGACACCACCATCACATCACTGCTAATAATAAATACAACATTCAGAACACACCTTGCTGCTTCAGACTTCAGCATTGCACCTGTCAATTGCTTATTAACCCTCTAATAACGCCTACTGTTAATTTTTTTTTAAACCATATCACCCAATTAAGGTTTCTTATAGTTTCTGAGGATGCACAGCCCAGAGATGGGATCGGGCTGTGACAGACCTTTATGCTGATACAGGGTGGCAGCTCCGGTAGAACAATTTAAACCCTTTTTGATCACTTACAATATCCACGTCTGATGTGCTAATAATTATTCTTTATTTTTAGGCAAGGACCCAAACTAAAATTACATCTCACCATCCAAGTTATTTGAAAAAAGCTGCCAGATTTAGGCTAAAAAAATCCCAATGATCTCATACTTTTCATCATATGTACTGGAGGAAAAAAAGAAGGGGAGAAAAAAAAAAGTGAAGGCGTTTTTATAGGTCACCCAGGCAAAGGGGTTAGTTTTACTTCTTCGGAGAAAAGGGGGAAGAGAGACTTCAGGTGGAGAAAAGAGCAGAGAGGAGCTTTTGGAAGGATGCAAATGAGAGAGGAGGCAGGATGGGAAATATATGCTAATCCCCCCCAAAGTATAATTGAATAGTGAGCAATCATCGGCAGACAAAAACACGCTTTCAGGGGAGGAAAAAAAATAATAATCCGATGCTTTGTGTTTGCAAGCAGGATGATTATTTTATTTTATTTATTTTCGAGGCTCCCGCTGGGGCTGACACACCTGCAGGCTTCGGGGCCGGCTGCCGGCACAGCCACGCTCAGCCCTCGGCGCCACTCCAGCTCCCAGCAGCTGAGCAGAACACACGCCCTCGCCTCCAGCAGAAGACCTGCACCTATGGATTTCTTCACCCAGGGGTGCAAAAAAAGGCAAAAAGAAAGAATACTCGTGTTTTAAATGACTCCCTGGTCTTCAGGACTGCGCAGAATAAACTACGAGTGAAGCTCGACGACCCTGCCTACACAAAGTCATCACTGAAGTCAGGCACTGTCCCACAGTACAGCACCCATTGTGCCTCCTCTGCCTGTGCCAGGGGATGTTCACTGCTGGGCTCCCATCCCCATCAGCCCAGCACAGCCCACCAGCAGGCCTCAGGTATAGCACACACAGCTCAGGGCATGCTGAAAAGGGCTTCACACCGGGGACCCCAAGCAAAGGCTGAACACCCAAATGATCAGACTGACCCTCAATTCATCCTCCCACCCCAAACTGAGTATCCCTCAACCATTTCCCTCAGGGACCACTGCTGAGGCATGCACAGACAAGCTGTCCCAGCAAAGGGTGTGCAGGGTGGAGAAGGGGATCGGTTGAGACAGACTAATCTCAGCCCAAAATCTGGGGCAGGGAGGGTGCTGGCTGGCTGGCTGACGTGCAAATTAATATTTATAATTAAGTGGAAAGGCCCCTGAAGGCTTGCACTGCCACCTGACTCTACAGGGGAGACTACTTCATAATTAATACACTGGTCAAACAGCTCACGGAAAGTAAGTTACCTGATGAATTTACCCCATTCTTGCCCTGTTCTGAGGGTGAACCAATCCCTCCCCTCTCTGCAGACAGCACCATACATAGCAGGATGTTCTCAACACTCTTGGGTCCAAATCTAGCTCGAGGCAGGGCCAGTGGGATCAGGTCACCCACCCTGAGGATGCTCCAGCAGAGTGCAGTGACTCTGCTTTGGGGATACCAAGGGATAGGGATACCAGGGGACAAGGATATCAGGTCCAAGTCCTGCCCTCAGCACAGTTCAGAGCAACATCAAAGCCTCCATCACCTCAGCCTGCTCTTTCTAGGTTTCAGGGCCATGACACAAGTGGATTGCCCTGGTGCAAAGCTGCTGCTCCCACCCTTCCCAGCAGCTTTGAGGGCCCTGAACTGGACACCAGCAACTCCCTGCAAGGTGTGACGAGGCTGAATGACAAAATCTGCCTTCACCAGCCTTTGATGAGGGGGATGAAATAATTCCTCAAGGCCACCTCTCCCTGGAACAGCCCCCAGGATTTGGTGCATGAGGGAGTATTCTGCTCTGGACCCTGAGAGCTGCCTCCCTCCTGCCTCTGGTCCCTGCTTCTTGGCAGGTACAGGATTTGGCAGGGAGAGATGATGCTGGTAAAACTGCATTTGCACACACAGGACGTGGTGGAAACTTAAAGTCATTGACAGGAGGCAGGAGAGCCCATCCTGCAAGAGAAATATAGTACAGAGAAGCGTGTACCACAGCAGGACCTGTCTGAACTCATGCCAAAGGAGGGGTCCAAGATCCCAGGGACATGTACCTGGGTGATCCCAACTCCCCACATGAGGATGTGGGGGAAATAACCCACTGTCCTTTCCCTCAAGCCAGGCTTCTACCCTCCAACTCGACTCCCAGAGCGAGGTCCATGGCAGCACAAAGAAACAGGGACTTTTGCCCAAGGCTTTATCCCCACAGGAAGAACAGGAGCTTCACCTCAGACCAGGATGTCCGGGTGCAGAAGGGGATCACACAGGGTAGAGGGGTGCCTGTGAGGGGAGGCAATGCCCCCGGGGACCAGCAGCCACGTGGGAGGGACTGACTCACTCTGCGGCTGCAGGAAACCAACCGCCGGGGAAGAGGAGCCGGGAAGGATGGAGCACAGCACGTGAGCGGCACGCGGGACGGATCCTGCGCTGGGGGAAGGCAGGATGCCTGTCCCCCCAAAGCCAGAGCCATAGTTGTGCCTGCCCAGGGGTCCCCCCACTAACCATCTCCAGCAGTGTGAAGCCTTTTCCCTCATCACCCACCCTTTCCCCCTCAGCGAGCCGGGGAAACGGTGCAGCCCTTTGTACGAGGTGCCGATGTCGGGCACGTCCCACCGCCGTGGCATATGGCACATGAAACATTCACAAAGCTGGGAAATCAATTATTCATCCAAATGAAAGACAAAACACCTTACTAATTGTCCTGGAAGGAAAGAGCTGGGAAAGGGGTGGGAGATGGGGCAGGCACCATTCACGAAAGGAAACAAAGTAAAGAGAAGAAAAAAAAGTCCTGTCTGGTGTGACCAAAGCATTGTTCAGCTTTTGGACCCAGAGTTGTCTCTTTACTACAGGACAACACTCCTTGCAATGGTTGAGGCTCCAGCAGGATAACCATGTCGGGATACTGCACTGGTACTCTGATTTAGTGCTTCTTCTCCAAGCCTCATATCCACTCCCTCAAGCTTCCTTGCCTAGAATTGCACTATATTCCCTTGGTTAGGAAAACATATGTGTGGGTGCTGGGGGAAGAGCCTGTTCCTAGCCCAGGAGTGGCAAGTTTGTGCTCTCACAAATGCTTGGTGTGCCAGGCACACTGCTGGGGGCCAGCACCCCAAACCATGAGAGGATGCAGCACATGAATATTCCCAGACAGAGCTGCCGCCAGCCCCTGTTCCCCCTCCAACTCTGGAACTCCGAGATCAAGAAGACCACCCAAACACACAGAACTTGCACAAGGTGCACTAAATACCAGGAAGCAAAGCATCCCTGCCTCTGCCATGGGGGAGATCAGGAGGAAGTGTGAAAAGGAACTTTCCAGGACAGTCATACCAAAATCTAGGTAGCACCACAAGGAGCAAAAATGCCCTCCTTATCCCTGGGCTCACATTGCAGCCCTGCAGCGTGGCAGGAAGCAACCTCCTCAGAAACGCTCTGCCCTGCTTCACACCAGTCCCAGCAGGAAATCAGGGCACAGGTATGTGCAGGATTTCCCTGGCAGGTCAGAGGGAGGGGCCTGGCTCACGGCTGCCACTTGGCTTTGCAGGGAGAGGACACTGGTCTCTGGGACAGGACTTGGGAGAGCCAAGCTTTCCTCCTCCAGCACAGGCTGGTGCCCATCCGGTTGGCTCCGGGCTTGCTAAGGGCATGGCAAGCAGCACCAGCAATCTTTCAGTTCTGCCTTTCCTTGGCCACGCTCCACCCCACAAAATCCTTTAATGGAAACCACCGTGCCCAAGGGCTTCACAAAAGGCACCCAGGTGTAGCAGCTGTTATTAAATCCTCTGAAAAACACTGACACCAGCTCTTCCTTTTAGTGACCCCAGTGTATTTATTCTGGTTTTACAGCAGCTGCTTCCCCGGCTCCCGAGCAGCACAACTTCACAAGGGCCCTTTGATTCCCATTTTGCTTTTTCCCCCCATTGTTAGCAGTGTTCCCCCACTCCTTCACCACTCACATGTTATTGTATTACTGCTATAAAAAAAGCCAATGGTGAGATGATGCTCAGGCACTGGAGTGTGTGAAGCACACACCCACCTGGATATTTGCAGAGGGAGTTTAACCCTTCTTATTCCATGAGCACCTTCAAATACAGTGTAGCACAAAAGCAGGCAACTGCAGGGTCCTTGTTCTCTCTTCCTAATGGCACCCAGGGAGCAGAGAGCTAATGCTCCAGTTCCTGATGGCTGAAGCTCCTTCAACCTCACCCTCTCAGGACCACCAATTAAGAGGTCACCAACCTCCCACTGCCCTTTCTGACCCATTTTATCCTTTTTTGGTCCTGGTCACACTGCATTAAGTGGGTCACAAGTCCAGCTTCAGCACCTGGCCAGCTCTGGTCCATGCACAGGCAAGGTGAGCATCCCCAGTCCCCAGGGGAAACACAGATGTTCCCCACCCTGGCTCTGCCTCAGAACGAGTAAAGGTATTTTATGCACACTTTCAGACAAAATTATTTTTAGCTGGAGGAGAACAGGCTGTTTTTTCAGGCAGCAATGAAGATTTGGAAACCACAGGTTATAAACAGAGAAAGGTTTACAAATGTGACTATTAGTTCCCCGGTGGAAGCTTTAGCATCAGGGAGCTTTAGGTGGGCGTTGATTTCCACTGAGATGAAAAAAACTGGATTTATTGACACAAGAAGCAAACACAGGTTGAACCCTAGTCAGTGCCATCCATTCCTGCAGAGGGTCCCAGGAGGCTGCTCACAGGAGAAGTCCCTCATTAGGCTAATTTACACCAGGGAGAGCATGCAGAAAATCCCACTTCTCACGGAAATCCTAATGTGGTGTCTGGGACCATGATGCCACCTGCATTAAGGACCTCTCCCATCAGATATATGGCAAAAAATAAGTCCAGAAAGGAAGAGTAATATCCTGCATCACACTTGGAGGGACAAGGGCCAGAGAGCATGATGCTGGGTCCCTCTGGTATGGATCCTGGGGTGGTTTCTGCTCACACAGATATCCTCTCTGGTCCATCAGCCTCCCAAATGGGTCAGCACATCCCAAGGCAAGCGCTACCCTACACCTTTGATGCTCACAACATCCCCTCCACCACACCACTGCCTCTTGGTAAGTGACAAAGAGATCCCCAAGAAGTACTTCCCACAAATCTCTGTCCAGACACTCGCATATTCATCAAGTGGAAAGTTTTAGTCCGCAGAGACGATCCCGAACCCGCCGGTCGCCCGCACACGTCCCCCGTGCAGGCTTCACCACCCGCCTTACGCAACCGACACAGAACGAACCGCCAAGTGCAAATCTTCTCCCACAAGCTGTTTGCAAGTCATTTGCCAGCCAAGGATTATTTGCTGCAGAAATTTGCCAATAATTCAGCAGATCAAACAGGCAAGAGTTTCTTGCAAGGGAGGCGCAACCATGGCACCAAGGAACAGCAGCTTTGTCGGCACCACACAGCAAAAGCAGGAGCCCAATGTGAACAGCACAGAGGAGCCCAATGACCTGGTCCAGCTGATCCCAGTGACCCCATCCTCCCCAAAACCAGTCCACAATGAAAATCTGTGTGTTGCCTCCTCCACCCATCACAGAACAGATTTTGCCCCTAAAGGTCAGTGAGGTCATGTCAGCAGGCACCAGCGCTGACGGAATGAAGCCAGCAGGTAACCAGGGGTTTCTTGGGAAGGGTTTCCATTCCACTGGAGGCAACATCAGGACACAAGGCAGGTGATGGTGGTGAAGCAGATGCTGGAGGGCTCTGCCCCACAACCAGCAGTGCCAGGGGGACCCAGGTACCTCCTATCAGGGCAGCTGACACGGAGCTCACAGCCCTTCATGGACAATTGATTCCCTGGCACGGGGCCCGGCCCGGCGCGGCACTGAAAGGAGCTGGCGAGGCTTTTGCGAGTAATTGCCGAGCGCTGACTCAGCACCGGCTCGGTTACAGTCAGCTCGCCCCGAGCCGCGGGGAGGGCGGGGACGGGTCCACAGCAAACCCCCCCTCCCAGCCCAGTGCTTCCCCTTGGCCCACGCCCCAAAGGATGCCCAAAGGGCATTTCCCATCCACCCGCCCGCTTCCTGCACTGCAGTTGCACGGTGAGGCTGAGAGCCCCTCTTGTTGCTACCAGGGGTGACACGTGTCCCATGCTGTCCCCAGAAGTGTGACCAGGGATTTGAGCAACTTTTCCCAGTCCAGGAGCCACAGAGTCCTCCCCAGGAGTCATTTGGCAGATGCAGGAGAGCAGCAGTTTCCTGTGCCACGGCTGCACCGTCCGCAGGGAGCCGGTTTGCTGCCCCCACCAGAGGCATCACCCCACCACCAGCACACCCTGCCTTCTCAGGCAGACATGGTCCCACACCCCAGCGAGGCCATCCAGGTCCCGATTGGACAAAGGGAGTCAAAACGTCCCAGACCACGTTCTCCTCAAGACTCCTCTCAAGCACAGTCTCAACCTGCACCTCTCCACCACGGACAAGCAGCACCCACCACCACACCCCTGGCAGCACCAGGCTCAGCATCCCAATTTCCTCCTCTGAACACCCAAAGGAGATCACATCCCACGTGGTGCCACCACCTTGCAAGCCAAGAGACAGGACTGTGCAGCAAACAGCTCTGTGGAGACTCCAGGCATCTCACCTGGCTCCTGTGCCTCAGTTTCCCCCACAACCCTGCCACTGCTCTGCATCCAGCAAAGCCCACAAAGTGCTCAGAGACCCACACAAACCATCTGTTTGTACACATCAAACCAGCTCCTCTGAACGTGACGTTTCTGTCAGCACACAGAAAGAAATAGGCACAACCCCGGCACCGCTTCCCTTGGTGGCTGCAGGCACACACCTGCCCTCCACACAGCGAGGGGAGTCACCCCGGGAGGCTTTTGCTCAAGCCATTGCCACTGTCAGCTAACACAAGCCCAAATGCCCCTGCTCATTCCTGTCACCAGCACAGCCCATCACACTGCAAGCAGGACTCAAATCTGGACCACGTCCCTGGCAGGTGACACCACCAGTGACACACAAGCAGCACCCGTGAAGCTCTGTGTGCTACCACCCCCAGCATCACTGCTGCACGCTGGCATGCTGAGCAGGCATCACCTGGGAACGTGACCCCACCCAGACCTCGTTCCCAAGCCCCCAGCATCAGGCCAACCCTAGAAAGTGCTTCAGAAGGCAAAAGGACAAGAGATTTTCCTCCTCCCCATGCAGTGTCTGAACAAAACCTCTCCCAGAACACATCCAGTTGCTTATCAGGCCATTCTCCTCGTCTTCACCTCACCCCGTGCCCAGATGGGTCACAGATGTCAGGACACCAATTGAGGAAAGCGAGACATGGTGCCCTCAGAGCCAGCCATCCCAGCCTGCTGGGGACCCTTGTCCCACCCTTAGCTGCCCACACAGCAAATCCAACACAGGAGCCTCCAGCACGAAGAACCATCCTCCCCTTCCTCCCAGTTGGGATGAAGAACCACCACAAACAACAGCAAACCAGGGCCTTGCCCTGGACATCCTGCAGCTCATGTCCCCACCAGGACGAGCCCCCATGCCCAGCTGCCCAACCAATCCCCCCCAGCCCCACCCCACTCACCCACTGAGGACCACGATGAAGTCCATGACATTCCAGCCGTTGCGCAGGTACGAGCCCTTGTGGAAAACGAACCCCAGAGCCACGATTTTAATCCCAGCCTCAAAGCAGAATATCCCAATGAAGTAAGGCTCCGTCTTCTCCTGCCAGAGGGAAGTCAGTGATGCAGTGAGAGGGGGGGACTGAGCAAACACAGCACCAGGCATTTCACATTGGCCCAACTCATGTTCCATCCCACTTTCCCCAGCCCCATCCTCTCCTTTGGGAGCTTTTCCAGCCCTTCCTCAGCCACATCAACCTTGGGGAAAAAAGATGGTGGCTATAAGTCACCCAAGGTTGCCCAGTCCTTCCCTACCCCACTTTCTGAGGGGCTTAAGCCTTCCTGAACCCTCTCCATAGAGGAGGAATATGTTACAGCAGCCCCAGAAAGGCTAGAGGAGCTGGTCTCAGAGGAAACTTCCTGCCCTACCACCCTGAAACCAGAAGCCTGGCAGGATTGAATATCTCCCCTTAGCTGATGCCTCTGCTCACCCACCAGCCCACCCGATGCAGGGCAGAGAGGGATGGACACAGGGTACTTACTAATCTCCTTGACATGGGTGTCTTGTCATCCTCAGGGAGGTGCTGCTCGAGGGCCAGCACGATGCAGTTGGCAATGATGGTCGCCAGGATCATGTACTCAAAGGGAGTGGAGGGGAGTTAAGGAACAGAGAAGAGGTGGATGACATTCCCAACCCGCCAGCCCTCCCTGCATTTCACCTGCTCGTTAGACACCACCACCACTTTCCCCACTGGAACACGCACACAACACAGCCTGGCTTTCACCTCCTGCTGCTCCCAGGCAGGTGGTTGAAGCACACCTTGGTGTTGTTTGGAAATGGGAGGGGTGACAAGGGAACTGAGAGCCCCCAAGACCTTCCTCGCCTCATCACCTCCCTCCCAAGCTCACATGTCATTAACCAAAAGCCTTTGCTGGGCTGGGAACTCCCTTGGGAGAGAGATGGTGCTTGTGGTGGTAGCACAGAAGATGGGCACAAGTCTGAAGGGGGACAGCCAGGCTCTGATCAGGTTGGGCTTTGTCTGGAAGAGGGTTTGCCATGGTCTCTGGCAGCGTTAGGGAGGCTCTCCCTGGCATGATACATTGCTGGCCAGGGCTGCTTTCCTTCTCTTTTCATCACAAAGCGACAGGAGATGGGGCTCAGAGCTCGGAGAGGGAAGGTGTCACAGACTATCAGCAGCTCTGGTCCTAAAGCATCCCCATGAGAGGGACCACCTGCACTGCCTGGGTAGGATGGGACACCCCTTGCAGGTCCTGGGAATCTGACCTGGATCAGTCCTCCCTGTGCTGGTAAGATGGACATGCCCTTGCCAAGCACCCTGTGGGCAGCAGGATGAGCCTAGAGGGCACTGGGAGCTGCAGAGCATGTGGCTGAGCATTCACAGCTCAAGACAGTGATGGCAGCTGAGGCTGAGCTTCAGTTCAGGCAAGGTGGAAACTCCCTGTGGAGACATCCCAGCTCAGCCACAGCTCAGCAAGACTCCAAGGGGTAGCAGCACTTTGTCAACAGGGCCTGGTTGGACGCTTAAAAGCTTCCTAAATCCTACAGCCATGTCTAGGTCTTACACACCCTTCTCCAGGAGCAACCCTGAGCCTGGACAAGAGGCAGCAGGTGCTGGCATCTGAGGACCTGAGTGGGAGGGGAAGGAAAGGGCACATTGATGCCCAGGAAAGCACCCCAAACTCAGCTCCCTCCTGCCTTTTGATTTATGGGATCAAGGCAGGGACAGGGAGCTCCCTCCTCCTGCCTGGCCCAGTGCCAAGCCCTGAAAACAAAGCACTTCCAAGTGACAGGATGGCCATATCTTTCCAACTTCCCATCCATCTTTCCCACATCTTCGCAATAAAAGCCCTGTTGTCCTCAATAACAAAACGTGGAGCGATTCATCAGCAGGCAGCACACCCCTGCTCCACTCCCTCTATGCCAAAAACCCTCAGCTCAATTACTGTCACCACTGGCATCAGCAGCCACCCCAGGAGGGGACTGCCACCTTCCCAGAGCTTGTCTCTGTGGAAAGAGGATGTGATCCCACCAGGGATGGATTTGCCTGTAAAGAAATCGTCCACACTTCCACCATCCCAAGTCAGCACAGAGAACAGCCCCCTGGATGAGCCGTTCCCCACCACACCAGGCTTCTCCAGACCCAGCACCTTCAGGTTCACAGCTCTCAGACCAGGAGGTGCCCAAAGCCCATGACATCAACCCCAGGGAAAAGGGGTGATTTTGCCTTTTGCAACATTGTCTTTTGGCCACTAACTACAGCGTAATGCTTTAAACCAGTGGCCTTGAGCCCAGGGACAAGAGAAGGTACCCCAGCGCTGGCCACGAGCATGGAAAACGGGGAACCATGAAGCGACCCTGGCAGGAGCAACCCTGCAGCAGCTAGCAAGGTGGGAGCAGGGATGGGCATCAGCAGGTCCCCAGAGAGCTGACCAGGAGGCACAGCCAAGGAGAGCCTGCAGGAGCTGGGAGGTATTTAGCCCAGTAGGAAGAAGAGCCAGGAAAGATTCAGCCAAGGCATTTAAAAGGCCACTCAGTGAAATTAATGGTCGCTAAGTTAGAGGCAAACCCAAAGAGAGATGCTGCAGAGCTCACTGCTGCCGGCTCGCACCATGCTGCCAGCCAGGCACAAAGCATGAGCAGCTTCCTGCACCTGAGGAGGGAGAGGACAAACCCCAAAAGTTTTCCTCTGAGGCTTAACACAAGTGAGGGTTTCACGGCGTGGCTCCTGCGAAAGCCACGTCCCCTCCCTGCCTCCCACCCCTGGCTGCACGCTCCAGCCGACGGGCAGACCGCGGCGCTTGGCCCCGAGCCACCAGCCTGTTTGGGATCTTTTTGTATCGTTTTCCTGAAAGTCTGCGAGCAATTAGCACCGGCTTAAAAGAAAAACAGCGTGTTAGCGGGGCGGTGCAGCCAGCTCCCCAGGCACCAGGCACATTTGCCTAGATGGGAAGTGTGGGAACTGCTCGGCGAGTCCGTCTGTCCGCCCCGGCACGGCTAAACCCGCCAAGCATCCTGCACTCCTCCCCACCACTGCCACTACTCCCATGGGGGAAACACCCAGGTGGGAAAAACCCAACTTCTCCCAAGGCAGCAGTGCCTGGGGGGCTCAGGACCACCTCCAGTGGCTCAGCTCACCCCAATGTTTCCTTGAGGGCTCCAACATCTGGTTCAACAGCACAGGGACGGCACACACCTACCCCAGCACAGAACCACATCCCTGCTCCACCCTCCAGCAAGCGCATGGCATGTGGGTGAGGAGATATCACAGAATCAGGGAATGTTTTGGGTTGGAAGAACCTTAAAGACCATCTCATTCCAATCCCCCTGCCGTGGGCAGGGACACCTCTCACTAGACCACATTGCTCAGACCCCCATCCAACCTGGCCAAGTCTAAAAGGGCAATTGCTTCCCTAAGCACTGACCTAAGCATGAGGTCACTGCCAAAAGTGACTCTCCAAACCCCACTGGCCCACTTTTCCGAGGAGCTGAGCCTAGGCTATCACATCCAGAGCTGTGTGAGAGCTGCAAGACATCAACTCTGTGGAAACCATCTCCCATAGCTCCAGCTGTGCTAGGTTTTGAGAGGCCAAGGGTAAGAAAACCTCCCAAGGGACAGCAGGAACATCTGGTTGAACTGAGGGATATTTTATCCCCACACTTCATGTCTGCCAAACAAGCAACCTCCCAGCTCAGGGCTGGAGCCCACCAGACAATGCTCTGTCACTGCTTTGTTTTCTCTCACATTAGATGTCTAATTACACAACCTTCCAGCCATCCAAACTGCAGAGTAGCCCTAGCCTCCCTCCAAGCCTGGTAACAAAAGTCCATCTCCCTCCAGCCTTCTCCTCCTCCTCCTCCTTCGTCTGGCTTCTCCTGGAAGATCATTAGGGAGCCGATAAAAATAGGTTTTCTTATTGATTTATCTCCTTTACCCAATGCTCTCTCCCCTGAACCGTTGACTTGTTTCCTTAGCAACTCGGCCGATCCCTGTGCACGCCACACCTGCAGCTCCATGCTTCCCATCCAGAGCCTTTGAGGTGGGAACAGTGACCACAGGCCATATAGGCATCTCCCCAAGCCATGACCCAGACCACCTGGAGCAGGCACTAACCCCAAGCTTGGAGTTGGAGCACCCTGGTGGGTCTGTCAGGGAGATGTTCAGCCACCAGCAGATCCTTTCTTCCAGCTGCGACCTTCCTCCCCACCTTCCTCCCCAGATAGAAGCCCAAACCAGCCTGCCCAGAACACCTGTATTGCTAAGGCAGGGAGTGTTCCCAGCTCCCATCCCCAAAGATAGATTTATGGTGCTGATGGTACATTGATGCAATCTCCACAGGAGGCTGGGTACGAGACAAATCCCTCCCTGGATGCGGGCAAAAGATGGGAGCTATGGAGAGCTCCGCTCCATCCCTCCATTTCTCAGTGCCTTCTCCCACTCTCCCACTCCTGGGCAGGCAAAGTGGGGAAGCAGCAGAAGAGCCAGAGGAGTGAGGTCACAGGGGCCTTGGGGAATCCTACTTCCAAGTGCCAGCAAGAAGAGCAAGAGCAATTCAACCCCTTGATCTGCATCATCCAGCTCAGTTCCAACACCTCCTAGAAACTCATGTCTCCATTTCCCCGCCTCTCCCCAGGTTTTCCCAAGGACCCACTGCTCTGAGGGGCTTTCCCTGCTTCCCAGGTGTCAGTGAGAATGAGCATCAGTTTCTACACACATGAACTTCATCTTCCTGGTCCCAACCCCAGCACTGCTGCCTGTCCCATGCAGACATGGCAAGACAGAAAGAAAACCCCACCTCCTCAACACCCCCATCTCTAGGACCCCAGTGCCCCTCCTCTCAGCTCCACACCCCAGCAGGAAAGAGAGCACCTCCTCTCCAAGGCTGTTTTCATAGAATCACAGAACAGTTCGGATTGGAAGGGACATTAAAGATCATCTCGTTCCAACCCCCTGCCGTGGGCAGGAACATCTTCTACTAGACCAGGTTGCTCAGAGCCCCATCCAACCTGGCCTTGAACACTTCCAGGGATGGGGAGTCCACAACCTCTCCAGAAAAGAGAGGTTTTTTGTTTCCAGGAAAAAACAGAAGTGCCAAGTAGAGCAAAGCCTCTGAGTAGCCCTAATTCAACTCTGGGATTCCCCAGCCCCACAACACTTCCCTGGCTTGTCCCTGAGGACAAAAGGGATCTTCCCCCACCAACAAGACTACCCAGTGCCCTCAAGCAGTCGTAGAACTGTGACCCCTCATGCTGACCCTGTCCCTGCATCCCGCCACCCATAACAGCCCATCTGTGCTGTGCTTGGGGTTGACAGAAAGTGATGTCCAGACCCCAAATCCTCCCACTACCCTTTAAACACAAGCCAGCTCCTATGTGCCTGTTACACACAGGGTCAGGAGAGCAAGCATAGACTTGGGGTTGTGCTCGTGTCCCTGCACAGCTGGCAGGGAGCACCCAGCCTGCCTAAATCCCACTGCACAGACATGCTCACTCTCTGCAGTCACAGACATTGCTGCTTGTGACTCCAAAACGTGCTGGTTTGGTTTCCATCAGGGGTTAAACAGAAGGCAGTGACAGCCAGGAGTCCAACGGGCAGAGCTGCCCACACTGCTACTGCTGCTGCTCCTGTAAGGATTCAGGATGTGGGATGCGGGGTCTGCCTGACACGTGCAAACAGCTCCATGGAGAAGCGTCTCCTTCTCCCCCACCTCACCCTGGAAATCAAATCTCTCTCCTCTCCTCCTCCTTTTCTTTTTTTTTTAAACAAAAAAGAACCACATCATGTGATTTTCCTGCCTTAACATCAGTTTTTTAACTTTGGTTGCCACAGCAACAGGATGCAACTTGGCGTCACCATGACAACAGCTGCCTCTGTTTAAATTCACCATCTGACAGGCAGCCTCGCTCTCCCCGGCTGTCAAAAAGATGGACCTGCCATTACACCTACTCGCCCCTCCCAAAAAAAAAAAAAAAAATCTAAAATCTGATGAATGAAGGGCACAGAAAACAGCCTGAGAGGGGAAAAAAAAAATCATAAAAAATACGTTCTTGGGGAGCGCAAGGAGCGGAGCTGCCCAAGGATGGCACGACATGGCGCAGCTCTTCCCTTGGGAAAGCAAGACCTGCCGGAATCTTGGCTGGGGAAAAGCAAAGGTACAGAAGATGCTCGGCCAGGTGACACTGCCAGGGTCCCTGAGGGGCACTGCCCACACAGTGTCAGGTCTAAGCGAGACTCATCACGAGCAAAACAATTCAGGCACACACGGGTGTGCTTCCCACGGAACAAAATCCCCGTGACTGTTGGATTGGGAATGCACCCTGGGGCCCTGCAGGCACTCGGGCTGCTCTTGGCCATCCCAACAGCAGATTTGGTCCTCCAAGGGGCCGAGATAGGAGAAACCCCTCACTACAGGGAACTAGGTCCTGATGGACATCCCTCTCCCCTGCCGAACTCAGGGACAGGTGGAGTGGCCAGGGTGTGCCTGCAGCCAGATGCTGTCCTTGGGGACGCAGCCAGAGCCACACAATGTCATCTGGCCTTTCTGAGGCGGGAGAGGGATCTTATCCAGGTCAAATGTGATTAGGTGGATGAGGAACGGAGCAGATATGGATGAGCTGCAGCCCATCTCATGTGCTAACTGAATTGCAGCTTTCCAGGCAGCCAAACAAATGAAATCAGGGCGAAAGGCCTGGCCATCAGCAGGAGGAGAGCAGGCAGGACGAGGCTGTGTTTCTCAAGGAGAAGAGGAGGAGATGTTCCTACAGCCAAAACAGCAGCTGCCTCACGTTCTGGGCAGGACGGGCTAAAAGAGCAGCTCCAGTGGAGGTAACGCATTGGGCTTCCAAGCAAGGAAGTCGGCAAGGACCTGCCTCCCCATGGAGCTGCATCCCAATCCCAGTTGCTCCTGTTTCTCCTCCTTTCCCTCCATGCATCATCCCTATTTACACTGGGAAGCCAAACTGCAGAGGCTGCTGGTTATAATTACACAGTTACCCAGCAGATATCCAGGCCTGAATCACCAGATATTTTTAGCCCTATTACCTAGTCAACTGGAGCTGGATGAAGAAGAGCCTTCACTCCTCCCTGCGCTCCACTCCAGCCCCCTTGGCTGTCCTCGGTGCAGTGCCCACTCCAACCCACGGCACAGGGACTGGCCCATCACCCTCCCAAAGCCTGCAGCTCTCATTGGCCATGGCCAAGATCCAACGCTCACCTCCCCAGACTACCCTCATCCAGGAGCAATGCCATGGGCTGCAGGCCAGGCAGCTGAGGTTTTCCTGGCCCTACCAAAAGGCACCGGCTGCCTGTGCCAGGCTACAGCTACAAGGACGGGAACAACTTGCCAGGCCAAGCTAACCAAAACTCATCACTAAGAGGTCTTGCCCATTCCCAAGCCCTCAAAACTCCAGTGGTGCAGAGGAACTCCAGGGTGGATGAGTTTCTAGGAAAGAGATGGCAGCCAGGCGGAGGACAGGCAGGAACGCTCAGCTCCCGCGCCTGGAGCACGCCCGTTCCCAGCACTCACACGGGAATATGTCACTTACTTCTGGAAAAAAGAAATATAAAATGAGCCCATCTCCCTCATGCATTGCAAATTCCAGGAGAGAATAATGCCGGGGAGTTTTTATCGCGTGGTCGTGGAGCTCCAGTCTCTAGGAGACAGCGGCTGCCTGGAGATGAGACATCACGCCGGCACGGGACCCCAGCCCACGCCGGGAGTGCCGGGCCAGCAGCAGCACCCCAGCTCCTTCTCACTCTAAACGAGAGCCGAAGGGGCGAGGGCCCTCCCACATCCCGCTGAAAAAGCACATGAATAATTTGGCATATTCTGGAAAAGCAGGCAGCCAGCCGGGCCGCTGCCCTGCAGGGCTCCGCGCTGAGCCGCCACGTCCCCGTCCTCGCCACCGCACCAACGCTCCTGGAGCCACCCACCCGGTGGGTGCTGCCAGGAGGGGCAGATTTAGGGATGCCACAGGGAATTCAGGGCTCCTCTAAACTGGCCCTGCACACCCAGGTCACGCCCTCAAGCCTGGACACAGTGCAGTTCCCCAACCAGGACCAGTTCCTGCTTTGCAGAGGTTTGACCTGACATGTCGGAGCTGCAAAGGGACATTTCCCGGGCGATGCTCAGCGGGGTGGGTGACCTGTCTTGCATCCCTGTGCCTTACCAGAGGCCTTTCCCTGAGGTACCTGTTGCACCAAACCAAGGCACTGCTGCCTGGCACCAGGGAAAGCCCTCCCATGCCCGCTGGAGGAGCCGGTAACTCAACCAACAAGTTGCGGGGAGAGAAAGCGGGAGAGGCGAGAGCTGCATGGAATGACTGCTGCAGAACACGGCACAGGGAGGGTCCTACAGCCAAAGCATGGCCACACTGAAGTTTTCAGGCTCAGGTCCTCCTTGGGGACAAAGCCCAGGAGGGGTCTCAGGGGGCAGCAGGGCACTGAGCCCAGGCTGATGAGGGGCTGAGTGCTGCGGTGCTGGGCACCGGCCAAGGCGCCCGGGGGCACCCGCAGGGAGGGTGGGAGGAGAGATAAGTGCGTGGGGATGTATGAAAGGATGGAGGAGCTGGGGAAGCAGGGGGGATATCTGCACCCACCACCCAGCCCTACGACGGGGAGGATCCCTGGGATAAAATCACAGATCCCCGTGCCAGTTTCTCCAAAAGGGCCACGGGGCACAGACAGAGGTTTTCAGCATCCTTCCCTCTGCCGCAGGGAGGGGGCAGCCAGTTCCCAGAGCTGCCGTGGGGGGCCGGGGGCTGCAGGGCGAGGATGGCTGTGCCCCTGCCAGGAGCGATCTGCAGCAAAGAGAGCACACACAGGAGCGACAGAGCCGCCACCCAGCAGCAACTGGAGATTCATGGGCTCCCAGGGAGCTGTCCCCAACGGGATGGGTGGCTCCACGTGGGGTGGGGTGACAAAACTCCAGCAAGGCATCAAGGCACACAGGAAAGGCCACGACACCACCACCACCCCCTCGCCAGGCACACGCACAGAGCATCCTAAAGCACGCAGGGTTAAACTGGGATCAGAGCACCCCACCTCACCAGCATGGGGGGATAACAAATCCAAGCCTGAGGAGGGGCTGGGGGGCTCCCTGCCGGGAGAAAGAGCTCAGCTCCCGTCAGGCACAGAGCAGAGGACAGGAGGGGAAGCAGCAACAGGGCGAGGAGAGCATCCCCGGGGGACGGGGCACCCCTCTCCGCACGCCTTACCTGCTGTTAGTGCCACACACGTGTCCTGGGCGGCCACCGAGGCAAATCCGGGGAGCAAGGGGGGGCTCGCAGGGGGAGCAGAAAGGATATGGCCAGTCAATGAGCTTCTTGGCATATTTCCTGACTATGTTCTCTTCCCCAAAGAGGAAGAGCGATCTGTTGACGGTGAAGCAGTTCTGCCGGACGGGGATGGGGTTGTACAGAGCCATAGTCCGGGCTCTCTGCGCTTTGGTTTGCTTGAAGGCTCCCGGGCTCCCTCCTGCAGGGGCAGGAGCTCCTTGCCGGCTCCGGTTCTGGTCGGAGCCCCCATCTCCAGAGCCCAGCCTGCCAGCCACTGCCTCCCCAAAGCGAGCCATCCTGGAAGAAAACACACAGGTGAGCCAAAGCAGCAGCACCGAGGCGGCGGGGGGGTGGGAGAGAAGAGGGAGGGGGTTGCGGGGCGCAGTCCCAACCACAGCCCCCTCCTCCTCTCCGGGTGATGCTCAGCTCCGTCTCTCCTCCATCCCTCCAAGGGAGCAGGGACCCGCGTGGAGGAGAGGCGGCAAGGCACGGCACCGGCTCAGTGCCTCCGGCACGGCATGAGGGGCACCCCGCTGCTTCCAGCCCCCCCAGAACGGCCACTCGGGCAGCAGGGAGGGCGGCGAGCCCTCCTTCGTGCTCGCCAGAGGCCGCGGCGGCTCAGTCCCTAAGCACCTTCCACCACGAAGCAAGGGGTTAAACCCAGCCACATCCTTCCCACCGCTCTGCCTGCAAGCCCAAACCAGCCCCTTTTAACCCCCCCGCTTCAAGGCAAGCAGAGATCAGGCAGGGAAAGGGCTGGGATCCAAGTCCTTCCATCCACCCGATCGCAAAGGAAGACACAATTCGGTACAGCACCCAGCGCAGCAGCCGAGGCCGGGGGAACAGGTTGCAGCGTGGTCCGGCTCAGTTGGAGCCAAGTGTCCAACTCCTTCCTCCCGACTCCATCTTCAGCATCCTGAGGGAGCCCGACCACCCATCTGCTGGCTCCCTGGGGCAGCGGGCAGGGATGGAGGGCAGAGCCCCCAGGCAGGCACCAGGGATGCTCAGCCCTTCGCTGCCAGGGCAGGAGCGCGTAAGGCGGCGTCGGCTTCCCGCAGGAGCCGGGCTACGAAATTAAAGGCTGCCGCGCCTCTGCAGCTCGGGGACAGCTCGCTTTAATGAAGTCAGTGGCAACACAGGCGCACACAAGCGCACACACACGCACAACACGCCCGGCTCGCTCGCTCGCTCCATCCAGTGCGTTCTTTTGGCAAGCACGGGAGCTGCCGCAAAGGAAAATCAGAGTCGAGGGGTGGGTCTGAAGGGAACAAAGGCAATGGGGGAGCCCTCACCCTGCCAGAAGCACCCCTCCCGCCCTGGCTGCAGTGGGCTTTCCAGCACACGGGTGCTCCTAGGTGAGTGGCTAAACTGAGGGGCAAGGGGGGCTCCCCTGCCTGCAGCCTTCCCACCGCATCTCAGCCCGCACCGAGAATCTCTCCGGCCACATGGACTGTGTTCCCCCCCCCATCCCTGGGACACTTCGAGGCTCCCGGCTCCCCGCCGGAGCCGCCCCGTCGCCAGCGGGTGCCCGGGGAGAGCCCTCCTGCTCACTCGCATACAGATCAGCCTTCTTTGCATCCCTCCCCCCCACTCGGTATTTTCTGTTTGACACATGATGTTGGCCAGAAGCAGCAGCAGCTCATCGGAGAGGTGTAAACAGCCCGGGCTGGATCTGTCCCTGCAGCAGCTGCCACGGGGAGGGGGGAGGGCTCTGACCCTGCTCCCCACCCAGCCAACCCATTATGGGCAGAGGACTGGGGACGCTGCTGGTGCTGCACCTCTGCATGTGCCAAGGTCACCCAGGGGTGCCCAGGGTCCCCTGGGCTGGGCTGTGCCCTGGTGCAGGGACTGCCTGCCCACCCACCTTTGGGGAACCCCCCCGCCCTCCTGGCACCCACAGGGTACATCCACAGATCCACAGGGATGTCCCCAAGTCCTCCGTACCCACCAGGCAGGGCACAGCCTCACTGCTCAGCGCACCCGGGGAGCTGTTCACACACAGGATCCCCCACCCCTCCCACTGAACGCCGAGGTCAGAGAGGTCCCCAGGGCCTCCGACACTCGCTGCCTGCCTTTGCCTCAAGCAGAGCACCCAGAGCTACAGCTGGTCTCACAAGACACCCTGTGTCCCCACGATGCTCTTCCCCTGTCCACAACACCACCACCAAAGTGCTCTGCAAACACAGTGACTGCTGCCCCATCCCTCACGCCTGCTGTGCGGCAGCCAGGGACACTTGAGGCATTTAAATTTTAAAAAAAAAACAATTTATGTTATTAAGGGCTTGATTTAACTCATTTGGGCAAGGGCTTCTCCCTTGGTGCAGCCTGGCACCACTTCACCAGGCACTTCTCCACCCTGCAGGCACTACTGTGACCAAAGGGCCAGAGGGTGTGCTTTTTGTCCCAGGCTCTCACGGGTACATTGCCAGGAGGCCTTGGGCTGACTGGGTGAGGAAGAGGAAGGATCAGGTCCTCCTCAGCAAGATAACAGAGGAATGTTTGCAAAACAGACTGTGGGATCATTGCCCCAGACAGGCACCAAGAGCCCACCAGCTCACAATGCCCATCTGCTGCATCCCTATTGACTATGCCTCCAATTAGCCTTATAACCAAAATGGGTGTCATTTTGGGGGGTTTCAGCAAGTCCCCAGCTACATCACCACTATGCTGCAGCACAGAGTGGAGTAGGGGTGGGCAGATTCCTCCCAAAACACTTCCCAGGCCACCAGCCAGCCAGAGTGACCCTGGGCTTCCCTTCCACTAACAGCAGGCAGCGAGGTGGCCACACCAGTTACCAACTAATTACAGTCCCTTCGGTTCAGTCAAGACACTACCCTAAACAAATCAATTATAATTTGTGGCTCATCCCCTTTTCCTCCTCCTCCCCACCACCAACGCAGCATCAGCAGCGATGCCACACTTCCCACCTTTCAACCCTCTAAGTCACTGTTAATTAAACCTGAGCCTGGGCCGATTGCCAGGAGCAGATCCTCAGCCTTGCAGAGCTCCTGCTTTGGCTCCTCCCGGCCCCCCAAGGCTTCTCCCACCCCCTAAGCCTGCACTGCAAGACCCCACCCCGCCTAAATGCTCAGGCTGTGTGTGGTGCCCAGAGGCTGAGGAGAATGGACCCAGCACTGCCTCTGCATCCCCTGCCTGGCTCAGAGCAAGGGGCTGAGGGGGAGGAAGGCAGCCTTCCTCCTCCTGGCCCCTTCAAAGCAGGAATACACACCTTACCTGGACACTTCTGCTGGGGCAGTGGGCTGTTCCCTCAACCCGGGGTTCACCATTACGTTTGCTGCTGCAGAGCAGAGCACAGGATGACCCTGATGGGAGTCTCTCTCCTGCTCAGACAGTGCTGAAGGATGGGATATTTATGAGAAAGCAGCTCCTTAAGAGAAGATTGAAAGCCAAAAGGAAAAAAAAGAAGTCTCTGGCTATGCCAAGAGATGCAAGCTCGGTTTCCCAGGATGTTTATTGCTGTTCTCATCTTGACCCTCACCCAGCACACTGGGATCCGTGAGTCAGGAAGAAGGATGGCTGATACCCGCATGATTCAACACGGCACAGGGATCCAGAGCCAGATATAGGGGGCTGTTTGGGTTTTTGTGAATGAAGGAAATCCAAGAAGAGAGGGGAACAGGCGGTGCCAGGACAGGAAGGCGCTTGGGATGCGCTTGTTTTTGTGGAGACAGGCTAACACTCCTCCAGTCTGGAGCACAAGGCTGATGAGAGGGCTGGGGATGTTCAGGCTGGAGAAAAGGGGGCTCAGGAGGGACCTTCCCACTCTCTACAGCCACCTGAAAGGAGGCTGTAGCCAGGTGGGGGTTGGTCTCTTCTCTCAGGCAACAAGCGGGCAGGACAAGAGGAAATGGCTTCAAGTTGCACCAGGGCAGGTTCAGATGGGATATTGGAGAAAAAATATCTTCACCAAAAGGGTTGTCAAGCTCTGAAACAAGCTGCCCAGGGAAGTGGTGGAGTCACCATCCATGAAGGGATTTGTAAGACATATAGATATGGCACCTGAGGACATGGCTGAGGGGTGGGCTTGTCAGTGCTGGGTTAACAGTTGGACTTAATAAGCTTAGAGGTTTTTTCCAACCTAAATGATTCCATGGTTCTATGATTCTCACGTTGATATTGCCATCCAAGCCCTCTCCTTGCTTTTCCCCCACCACTCCCAGCCATGCCACCACCCCTGCAGGGCAGGGCATCACCAGAGACACGGGGCTGCCCCTTCCCGGGTGAGCCCGAGCCCCCCCCCTCCCCCCCCCCCCGTGGCGGGGCCACTGCCGCCGCTCCGGCATTGCCATCTAGTGGCAGCTGTCCCCTCCCTGTATCCCCCAGCCTCAGACAGCAGCCAGGGCTTCGTCTGGGCTCCCCCTGCATGACCCCCTTTCCGAAGGATGCTCAGAAGCAGAAGCAAACCCCCCACGCAGTTACCGCACAGCCCCCTGGAGCAGCCTCTGGCTCAGCCCAGGCACCTCGAAGTCTCCCACCTGTGCATTCCTGGGTACAGGCACCCAAAAAACTGGGAAATAGCATTATAAGTATCCTCTGCCAAGCCTCGGGTTGCTCAGAAAGCCAGAAGCTACTCCCCTGCTCGGGGAAAGCATCAGGCAAGTCCCTGAAGATATTCAGAGTTGGGGGTGTTCAGCCTGGGGAAGAGAGGGCTCCAGTGAGACCTTAGAGCCCCTTCCAGTGCCTAAAGGGGCTCCAAGACAGCTGGAGGGGGATGATGGACAAGGGCCTGGAGTGACAGGAAAAGGGGAAATGGCTTCAAAGTGACAGAGGGCAAAGTTAGATTAGATATTAGGAAGAAATTCTTCCCTATGAGGGTGGTGAGGCCCTGGCACTGATTGCCCAGAGAAGCTGTGGCTGCCCCATCCCTGGAAGTGTCCAAGGCCAGGTTGGACAGGGCTTGGAACAGCCTGGTCTAGTGGAAGGTGTCCCTGTCCATGGCAAGGGTTTCGAGCTAAATCATCTTTAAGATGCCTTCAACACCAAACCATTCTGTGATTCTAATGCAGCCCAGGCAGGGTCTAGAAAGGGGGGAGAGCCTCCCCTTCCATGACTGATATTCCCAAGAGCTGTGATGGACTGCACTCATCTTAGAAAGTGGCTTTTGGCAACCTTATTTGAATTTATTTTTGAAATATGGCTATGCTGGGGAAAAAAAAAAGGACCAAATGAGAATCATCTACAGTGGTGTTCTGGCCAAATTTCAAATTGGGACTGAGTAGCTGTGACTCAGAAGCACGTTTATAACCATGCAGGAATGCAAGGATTTTTTCCAGGAACAGATTCATTACCTGCTGGATTAGGAAGAGGATGTTCTCCCCATTTGCAGAGGGTAAGTTCTGCTGAGCTGAGCACAAAATTCCCAGGCTGGTGCTGCTCACCCAGGGATGTGGGGGGAGAAGGTCCAAGCAGCTCCAGGATGGCACCACACCAGCATCTGCCTGATGTTCGTTTGTGCAGATGTTGGCAGCTGTGGCACAGGCCACAACAGCCCTGTTGGCGTCTCTCCTGCCAACAAAGCCCCAGGCTGAGCACAGTAGAGGCTCTGGGCCCCCCCACAGCAAGGCAGCCCTCACCTAAACTGGGGTGTTCCCTCTCTGCCATCTGCTCACTCTTCTCCCCAACAACCTCACCTGACTCACAGCACTGCCCATCCCACCAGGACACGCCTTCCCCAGCACTCAGAGAGATGAGCAACATCACCTTCACAACCCCCAGGACACGTTCCCAGCACCGACCCGAAGGGCTGACTTTGCAGGGTCAGCACTTCAGTTTATTCACAGAGGAATGAGGCAGCTGGAAGAACTAATAAAAGCCAGCAAATCTTACACCAAGCTAGAGACTGCCTCCAGATTTAAGTGACTGCCACTACTCCACCAACCCCTCCTGGTCACTGGGCTGCAGCAGCCACACCAAGGGTCACACAGCAGCAGCAGGAAAACTTGAATCTGCTTGAAGCTGAAAGTGTAATTGGCTGCCATAAAACACCCCCCTGTTCACAGACACTGCTGGTTTTAATTACCAAGGCCCCTGAGTCCAACATCCAGCCTTGGCATCTTTAAAATCAATAGGAAAACAATCTTGTAAAAGCTCTCTTTGCTGGGATGGGGCAATAACCTTCTGGAAACTAAGATTTTGGTCATCATACCACCCCCGCAACCAGCTCCTGCAAGTGGTAGTGGTGCAGAAGGAGCAGCTCTCACCCAGCCCTCCTCCTGCAGACCCTTTCCAAGACCCCAGCTGCAGCACACCTTGCATTCCCACCCCAGGGATCCCTCTTCCTAACCCTTCTGCAAGTGATTGCTTAAGAGAACCCAGCCTGGAACGTCTTTGGCCCCATTTTTTAAAATGCCTGCAAGTTCTCAGGTGCCAAGCAGAACACAACACAAACCTAAAGCAAAATGCCACATAAACACGAATGTAGCTCCCACCAGGTCCCACTCGAGGCTCCCAAACCCACAATGTCCCACCACACCCCAGCAGGGCCCACCAGCCTCCAGCTTCTCTAGGGGTAAGATGTCAGGACTGATGGCATGCATCAGCCAGGGCATTTTAGGGAGCTCCAGGCAGAGCCTGGAGGAAACCCTGAGAGCCTCCGCCCCTTTTCCTCCTCCCCTACATGCAGATGCTTCCCAGTGGCTGATCTGTTGTGACATCCTTCTGTGCAAGCAAAGGGGAGACACGTTAAAGGTGTCTCTGCAAGTCAGGTGGGATGTCAAAACAGGGATCAGGAGCTGTGTATAATCTGCTTTTTATCCTTCCCCAAGTGTTCCTCAGCACAGGGCAGGCATGACAAGATGCCAGCACCACAGCCTAGCACCAGGTCCTACTCAGGTGGCCCAAGACCCACAGTGCCCTGGGATCACATACACTCCAAGCTAAACTCCTCACATACCTCCTGAAGCCACCAAAAGTGCCCAAACATACCACAGAGCCTTCAAGTTAGCTGTCCCCCCACACTGCATTGCTGTGGGACTGGAATAGCTCACACATCAGCACTACTGATAAAGCAGAAGGATATTGCATCTTGGATCAAAGGGGGATTCAGCAACCAAATCATGGAATCATAGAACAGTTTGGGTGGGAAGGGACCTTTAATGTCATCTAGTCCAAACCCTTGCCAAGTACAGGGACATCTTCAACTTGATCAGGTTGCTCAGAGCCTGGCCTTGAAATGATGTCAGTCTGGAAGGGTTAAGAGAGGCTTAAAGGACAGCCAAGAAACCTGGGCATTTATGGGGACACTTTAGGGATGTGCATCTAGCACCACAAAACTCACAAGAGCCGGTTTTGGTGCTTGGTCTCACTCTGCCACTGTGAAGCTCAGTGCCTGCACTCACCCACCTCCCACAGGCTGCTCAGGGCTTTGTACTCCCCAAAACCACCAAACCCCACACCAACAGCCCCATTTGTGGGTGCACATTCTGCCCAAACAAGCACAAGGGGGTTGCTGACACCTCAAGCAGAGGCAGGTGAGACCCCATCACCCCTAAACCACCACAGATGAGGGACAGCATTACTTGGCCCCAGTGCTGTTTGCAGTGATGCCACACAGCAGGGAAGGATCTTGTCACTGCCTGCTCTCCCATTTCTTACCTAAACACCCCACTGGAGTGTTCCTGGTGACACAGCTCTCCTTGGCCTAACTCTCTGCCTTAGGCCAGGAGGTTTTATGGCTCAACTGAAGAGCCCTGAAATAACCACCCATTAGTAAACTGCCTGGAGTGCCCTGCTGCTTTATTTAGCCTTGAGAGTTGGGCTGTAATTAGCACTTCCAGTTGCATCCTGTTTGCTCTGGGCAGGCATGCAGCAATCCCACCTCTCAGAACAGCTATCCGCCTTCTCCTGCTCTTCCATCAGATTAAAGTAAATTTCCTTCCCTGCTTCCAACCCCCAAATCCCTCTACACAACCTCTCCCCTCAGCCAAAAGCTGTGGAGCATCCCAGCCTCATACTAACTAAGCTGGCAGGAGGTGAGATCACACTTCTCCATCCTCCTCCATCTCAGATGGGTCCAGTTTTGGGCAATGCATTTCTAGAGGGGCCCCCTTGAGAGGATCCAATGGGGGAAATAATATGAATATTTGAAAATTACCCTGCCCAAAAGACCAAGACTGGGCAGAATGGATAAAGGGAGACCACAGAAAGGAGGAAGGGAAAGAGCCCGGCCCCAGAAGGATATTCCTCTTCTTGCCACCCAAGACCTGCAAGAGCCAAACACCAAGCTGCCAAACTTGGTGTGTGGGAACAAGATCAGAAAAAACATCCCCAGGGCCATCCATAAACAGCCAACAAAAGAAAACTTATTTCTAGCCTGTCAAAAGGTTGGAGAGGGATTCTGAAATGTATTTTTTCAAGTGCTACACTACCCAAAGCAGAATAAATCCCTCTTTCTCCTTCAGCATCCTCATGACCCCTCTGGCGCAGCAGTGTTAGCTCCTGTCAAAGCCAGCAGGAGATTTTCTTCTCCCTTAGATCTCCTCTTCGCCCCCACAAGAGGCAGGTCCATGCCTGAGGACCATCCCATGCTTTCTCTGATCCTCTGCCTGCCCTGCAAGGCTCAAGTCAGATAAACACAGCAAAACTCACAGTACCAGCAAGTGGGGATGACAGAGGAGCCTCTGTTCTGCTTTTGGGCTTTAAATACCCCTGGAAACAAAAAGAAAGTCGGACCAGAAACCCGTCAACTCCATCCCCAACCTAATGAAGCCAAACTCACACAGTCTCAGCTTTCTTCAAAGCAACCTGCTGGCAAACAGGGTGGCTTTGACAAAATTACATTGTCAGGACAAGCGCCAGGAGAAGATGGAGCTGCTGAAAAATTTTTTCCACCAAGTCTGAACTTGCACTGAGCAGCTGATGCTCAAGACAGTCAGAGAAGTTCCATCCCTGGAGCGCAGCCAGGAAGGAGATGCTGCTCCCATCTTCCAAACCTGTGAAAGAGAAAAGGCCAAAAGAGCAAAACCTCTCTCCGAAAGCTACTCAGTGCTGGGAGGTGCGAAGAAACCGTCCCCCTTGCTGCGTCGGCAGGGAGTCATCAGCTCAGCAGCCTCTGTGAAGGCAAACACCCTCACCCACAGCCCCAGCAGAACATGGCTTCCATGATTCCTCAATGAGAAAAAGTCCATTGAAGAATTTTTAGGCCTATTTCCACTCGAGCGAATGCACGGACAAGAGTTACAGCACACCAGATACCAGTTTACTTTTCGGGAGCTGCAGCGGGAAAAGAGTGACCCCTGTGAAGTTTCTCTGATGACAAATAAAGGACTTGTGGTTTGTATCAGAGCCCATGGAGACATCATGTGTTATGCTACAGCATCATCCACCATGGTGCCACGCTGCAAGCTTGCAGGAAAGCTACTTCCCACCAAACAACCCTCAGGCAGCTGGTTAGAATCATCCATGAAAGATGAGACAACACCAGCAGTTTGGGAAGGGTTTTCCCCAGTCCGTTTTCCCCAGTTAAAAAGCAAGATCCTTGCTGGGCTGTGTAGCACCAGCCCAAAACCAGCCAAACAACAGAAACACAACATGTTTTGGATGACCCACACACCCATAATCCTGTGCTGAAGGATCGGAGCGGCCTTTCCCATGGAGCATGAAAAAGGTAAGTGGAGACAAGAAGAGCATCTCTCATCTCTTTTTCTAAGAAAGGTCTCAGTGTTTCACAAGCCACTTGGGGAAATCAGGAGTCACCTTTTGAAAGCTGCATTAGTGCAATTTCAGGGACCTTCCCAGCCTTTTACAGAATCCTAGAATGATTTGTGTTGGAAGGAACCTTAAAGATCATCTCATTCCAACCCCTGCCACAGGCAGGGCCACCTGTCACTATCCCAGGTTGCTCCCAGCCCTGTCTGACCTGGCCTTGAACACTTCCAGGGATGGGACATCCACAGCTTCTCTGGGCAACCTGTGCCAGGGCCTCACCACCCTCTCAGACAAGAAAATGCCATTTGGGGCACGTGCAATTAGACATGCACTGTGTTTTAAAATGCAAAATGTTGAGTTACCTTAAAAATAAACAATTGTCTGATTAGACTAGGCACCTCCTGAGGTCCCTGAATTCCACCCTGAATTAACTTATTACTCCACCATTGCTGAATACAAATAGTATGGGGGGGCAGGGTGTACTACACCTTAGAAACAGAGCAATAAATAACATCAGCTGTACACAGTGGAGAGGTTGGAAAACACCTCTCCCACAAACATCTCTCTGCCAGCAGACAGCCCCCTGATCAGGATCACACAGGGCTGCCTGGGAGAGGGGAAGAGGCTGAATTATTCCCATGGGAGGGAAAGGACGAGGGTGCAAACGAGCACTGAATATCAGAAGTTTCCCTGCCTGCACGCTGCACTGAAATATGCTCACAGGTGCTCTAAACCAGAGACTGCTAAAGCAGAGGGCTGTGCTGCCATCCAGAGGGATTTCAGCAGCCTGGAGAAACAGGCAGGGGAACAGCCTGGAGTTCAGCTTCATGGCAAACACCAAGCCCTGCACCTGTGGAAGAAAACCTGGCTGGGGAGGAGCTCGGCAGGGAAAGCCTCGAGGGACCTGGTGGACACTGAGCTGACCCTGAGCCAGCCATGTGCTCTTCCAAAAAGGGGCCAACAGCCTCCTGGGTTGTGTTAGGCAAAGCCAGCGGGTCCAGGAGGGGACCCATCCCCTTTGTGCAGCCCTGGTGAGGTACATCCAGAGTGCTGTGCCCCCAGGACAGGAGACACCGAGACTTACTGGAGCAAATCCAGCAAAGGTGACTAAGGGAGAGAAGCTGGGAGAGCTGGAACTGCTCAACCTGGCTGGAAGAGGCTCAAAACAGATCTGATCAGTGCATAAAATACCTGACAGTGCAAGAAGAAAGTAGAGCCAGGTTCCTCCCTGTGGAACCCAGTGACTGCACAAGAGGCAATGGGCACAAACAGCAATAAAACAAACTGCTTATACATAGGAATAAACTTTTTCAGTGTGAGGGGAACTAAGTGTTTGGGACAAGCTGCCCAGAGAGGTTGAAGTCTCCACTCTTGGAGATACTCAAAACCCATCTGGACACAATCCTGGGCAGCCTGCTCTAGGTGGCCCTGCCTCCCAGAAATTCAGCATTTCTGAGCCATGGCCAGGCCAGGGGGGAAGCTCCCTCCGAAGGCTTGTTCCTGAGAAACACAACCAGCCACGGTATGGTGCACAGCTTCAACAGTGCCCCAAGATGTGCTAATAAAGCTTCCCAACACCTGCAGCTGAGATTCCAGCGAGGGAAGTAGGAACTGCCAGGATGTGGTGGCAAAACACCAGGCAGCAGCTCCTGAGCAGAGGCATCTGCTGGGAGCCACCTTGGCTTCCATGTTCAGCATCCAGCTCCTAAGGAGCCCAGCTCCCTGGAAGAATGGGCTCTGCTCTGCAGGGAGGCTGGGACTGTCCCTAAAGTGCCCACCTCCCTGGCAGCCCTTGGGAGGCTTTGCAGTCACCTGAATTAATTCAGAGAGGAAATTCCTCCAGGGTGTGCCAGAAACCCAGACTTTGAGGCAGTTCAGCGAAAGATGCTGCTATTTCTGTGCTGTTGCCAGGATATTCAGTGGAACTCAGGTTCATCCCAGGTCAGAAAAGGAACTCCTCCCCAAGGATCCAAACCTTGGTCTGCACTAAAGGGAAGCAGGGAGAGCACAGGGAAGTCCAGGTCAGATACTTTTGGGAGAAATGCTTCCCTGCTGCTCAAGGCCAAGTTACCACGACAAAAGCCCTATTTCAGTGTCCCTATTCCCAGGTTTAGCATATCCATAGTCCTTTCTACCACCTGTATTACTCCTCGTGCAGGGTAAAACATGAGCAGAGAGAATCACCTTAACCAAGGCACTCATTAGACTTTCAGAGAGGTTAATTTCTTTGCCCTGGGTTGCAGAGGACTTGCATAGGAATCATGGATATATCTACATGAAGGATGCTCCCAGGTACATAACCCCAGCATCACCTGCCACCAACATCTCAGGGTTTTCACCTGCAGAGCTCCCACAGTTCCTGAGCTGCCCTGACATTTCTGCCCAGCCCTCCCAAGCTCCTAGACACATGGCAGCAGAAGTCTGAACAGGAGCCCATGGTGGAGAAGGACATGGCTAAGCTGCCTCTGACAGTTACTGACACTGCAAAAGTGCTGGAGGAAGAAACAGGAGGGAGACCTGAGGAGGGGTGACAGGCACTGGACAGTGGTGTCAGAGCTGAGACCTGGATGGGATGCTGGGACACCTTCTCCCTTCCCCAGCAGCACACACAGAGGAGCAAGGGCTGCTGTTCCACAGATCCCTCTCAACGTTGATGCTGCAGCTAAGGGCCACTGCCCTCCTCCAGCCCTTTGCCCCCAGGACAGCACAGAGCAGCCCCCACAGAGCCCACTCGGGTGGGAGCAGGGCTGCTGCTCACAGCACAGCAGCTACACCCACTACATCAAACACCTCTCCCAAAACTGTGCCACAAAGCATCAGTAGCGATGACCCAGAGCCACCTAGGGTTTGTCCCTTCCCTGCAGAGCCCAGGAGGGACAGAGTAGTGAGTGCTGAAACAGCTGCCAAAACAGCCCCAGTGCCCAGGGGCATTTCCCAGACAAGAGGCAGTGCCACCCCATGCACACTCCTGCCCTCTCCCCACCACTGCAGCCAATTAAACCCAGATGGTGCTGGGGAATATGCTGGGAAGCATCGATTGAGCTGCCAGCCCAACACACACCAAGGGGGCCCTTTGTCTCGTTCAGCACAAGTAAAAAGAAATAAGGATTTAAAAAAAAAAAAAAAAAAGGCAGCTTCATTTGTAATCTGGGATGCAGAGCGTGCACATAACCAGACAGAGGCTGCCAAGTCATAAAAAGCCACTGAGATCTGTTAGCAACACCCTGTGCGTTTTCAGCTTGTTCTGTTCTCTCCCTGCTTCCCATAAAACGGCACAAAGGCAGAGCTGCAGTAACAACACGCTCCAGCCCAAAAGGCTCCCCACGGTCTGCACTGCAGGTATGGATCCGAGGGAGCAGCAGGAAGCTCTCCTATCCTGCAGCTCCATGAACCAGATCATACCCTGCAAGGGAGACCTCACAGACTCGTGGCATCAGAGGCATTAACTCAAAACAGGAGATCGCTTCTAATTACCTTATTCTTTAGGATCACTGTCCTATGCTGTGGGCAGAGTGCATCCCTTCCCTGGGACACTGAAACCTGCCACCCATCACTCAGGGACTCCAGTGCTGAATTACAGCATCCCACCTTCACTGTACCACCATCCTGGCTGCTTTCCCTCCAGTCTCCTCTGCTCCCATGCTCCCTGCCTGGCATCTGGGAATCAGGCTTTTCCATGCATCCTTGTTGCAGGTATCATTCCAAAATGAGAGCACAGCTTGCATTCCCCAAATATCATAAGCTAAGCTTAACGAATTCCCATGCCCACTCGGTTTGTGGCCATGCAAAAGCAGGTTTGGGTCCTGTCTGCTTCCAATTCAGCTTGAAGCTTCTCTGGGATGTTCCCTGTGTGGCTCTGCCTGTCCTTACCATCAGCTAAGGAAGCAGCTGCTCAGCCCGGAGAAGCCACAGGAGGTTCCCCGTTTGCTTGTTTTGACGAGGAGCTTCTCTTTTGAGCTGTCTCTAAGCCAAACATCACCCAAATGATGCTGCCAGACGTACAGAGCAACGACAGCAGCGATTCAGCCATGACCACTCCATGCAGCAGCACACCCAGCCTTGGAGCATGGCAAACCTCTCCACATACTTCCATCCCAGCACCTAAACAGAAGGATGGAGGGTGGGGCATCAGGCTGGGACTCTGGAATACAGGGTTTAACGTTTGCCTTGGGCTTAAATCCCTCAGACAAGAACAAGGTGGGCTGGTACATGCACCTTTCACCATAAAGTTAAAGCCTCCCACAGAGCCACTGCTCCACAGGCACTTAGACAGTGTTTGCTGTTCTCTGCCTCAGCTTACTCATGGAAAAATAATAATAAAAAAAAAACCAGAAAAGAGAATTTTATCCTTCCTATTCTTATTCCACTTATGGGGTTGTTTCACTGGGAAAAGGCAGCAGAGGTGGAGGCTTGGTAAGGGTTGGACCTGCCAATGCTAGTAGAAAAAAAACCTTTGCTTCTCTTCCCTCACTGCAACCCAGATCAAGAGCAGCTAAACACCAACATCTGGCTGCACACCAGGAATGCCACATCTGCAAAGACAGAGAGCTAATCCAGGGGAGCAGAGGTCTCGTGCAGCAGCAGAGAGGCACATGTTGCACTCTCTCCCTGTGCCCACCACACTGCAGACTACCCAGCCAGAGCTAGCAAACAGGAGTACAAGGAGACCTCCTGCAAATATCCAGCCATTTTCCACATTCCTCATATTCCATTTAATGTCCACTGCCATGTTGGAGCTACGGGAAAACACTCCCCCTACTGCTCACCAGAGCCAGACTGCCCAGGCGAGAGCCCCCAGGGTGATTCAAGGCATGTGAGATGAGCCCTTCTGAAAATTAAATCACAAGAAAATTGCATTATTACTAATAAAATTACACACAAGGAAATTAATTTGCTTTTTCTCCCCCACACGCTATCCATCTTTTCCCAGAGAGCATCCACAATGCTAGGGTTACCGGCTCTGCACACCAGTCTGGGCTCTGGCAAAGCTTTTGGGGAAAACCTCACTGGTATATCCTAGAAAGACTGGTTTGGGTTGGAAGGGACCTTAAAGACCATCTCATTCCAACTCCCTGCCATGGGCTGGGACACCTTCTGTCAGACCAGGTTGCTCAGAGCCCCATCCAACCTGGTTTTGAACACTTCCAGGGATGGGGCAGCCACAGCTTCTCTGGGCAACCTGTGCTAGGGCCTCACCACCCTCACAGAGAAGAATTTTTCCTAATCTTAAACCCATTCACTTTCAGTTTAAAGCCATTCTCCCTTGTTCTGTCACTCCATGCCCTTATCAAAAGTCCCTCTCCCAACATTTATGAGTCTGATGTTAAAGAAGGAGCCTCTGGCATGCGGTTTTTGCAGGCTGAGGGGGTATCTGGGCACCTAAGTCTGGGAAAGGAACAGATCAAGCTCCCTGGTGCTCAGCAACTTCCCAGGAAGGGACCTGGCAGAGACAGGCAGTGGGGCTCTCAGGTCCTCAGTGGTACATGAGGTCTGCAAAGCCCAAGAGCTGCCACTAGTGCCAGAGCCCAGCATCCACCCCACACCAGAGGCTTCCCACAAAACCACCGTGAAGTGGGATGAGATGACAAACCCAAGCATCCAGGAGCTGGGAAATGCAAAGTTTGGACCCTACCAGCCTGGGGAAACATCCTATTAACCACACTGGGACGGCAGCAGCCGGCACGGCCGCCCGTGTATTCCCAATGTGTTAAAGACAGAAATATTGGGCTTTGTGTTTGAGTTACCGCTGGATGGAGCAACTGAGGGCGGCCAAAGGGGCACATCCCACACAGTGTGAGCGGGAAGGGCTCTGGCTTCATGTCCCTGCCACCAAAGAGAGCTGTAGGATCCAGGCAGTTAATTAGCGAGCAGCCGTTCTAGGGACTCACTCGCCAGCCGACAATTAACGAGGCCATCCCTCTGCTTCCTGCCCGGCCATGATTTATTCATCTGGCATCCCCGGTGGGATGCAAAAGATAACAAGGCACCGAGTGCTTGCCGAGCCCATATGTCAATTTATTTTCCCTGTGTGGGGCTGCCTGAGTCACCGGCCAGGAGGTTCCCTGGGCACACAGGGATGAGCACAGAGCTGAAAGGGCCAGGGAGAGCCTGCCTCAACACTGGGCTGCTCTCCAAAAAAAAAAGCAGGAGCAGCCTCAGTGTTATCACAAGCTGTTTTATCATGGAAGCCATCCCAAAGAAACCTTCCCAGCTTCACGCTGACCTGGATCTCGCCAAAGCAACGTGCCACATCTAATTAATACAGGGGCTCCCAACTCCTTCGGGTGTTTTATTAAACATTATTCCCCAAACAAAGTGCCTGAGGCAGGGAGCTGCTCTAGACCAGTGATACCAGAGCAGGATGTGCTGTAACAGCTTCTCCCAGGCAATTCTGCTGAGCAGACACGGGGAGGGGGAGCTTGTAATTTAAATGCAGGACTGAAGCACATGGCTGCAGCCTTGGTCACACAGTGAGAGCCAGGTGGGAGAGACTAATCCAGGACTTGGAACCGGGGTTTTCTCGCAGCAGCAAGGCAAACTATGGGAATAACTTAATTAAAGGAAAACAGTAAGTAAAACCAGTAGGTTCTAGCTCTGCCAAGCACTTCTGTTTTGTCAAGTTTGTTAGTCTCTCCAACTTACTCTGACTCCGACTTGAACGCTTTTTGGAGCTAAATACAAACCATAGAATCATTTAGGTTGGAAAAGACATCTAAGGTCATCAAGGCAAGCATTAACCCAGCAATGCCAAGCCCCACTAAACCACGTCCCCAAGTGACACATCTGTACAATGCCCTCACAGCAGGGCTCAAGCCACAGCAAAAGCAGAAGGCAATGACCCCAAATGCATCCAAAACTCACTCGGCATCCAAGGAAAACTATCTTGAGAACTTCCAAGTTTCCTCTACGTCCCACAGAGCACCTCACAACTTAGGGGACCCCCACCCAAAGTGCACCGTTTCCATGGAATGCCGCCCTCCAGCCTGGAGCTGAGCAGCCCAGCTCAGGAGGAACAGGAGATGGAGCACAGTGGGTGGCAGCTGCACCACGGGGATGATGCCACCGACATGACACCCCCCAGAGTCTCCCGCCAGCCCCAAATCAGACAGGGAACGCTCCCACTCCCCCCGGCTGCCCACCTGGGCTGGGGGCTCTCCGGTACTTACTCCCACTCCTTCCTCCGCGCCTGTGGCGTGCTCTGCATCTTGTGTGCCTCGTGTGCCTTGATAATGTCCCTCTGCTCGATCAGCCCGCCCCGCCGGCGCTTGATGACGTCCGGGCTCACGGGCACATACTGGCCCAGGCCCAGGTCGAAGGCGCTGCCGGTGTCTGCGTCGGCATCCCGGGAGCGGGGCTCGTAGAGGGCATCAAAGCTGGCAGCCCTCGAGACCAGGGCCTCGGCCAGGCCCTCGGGCTCCAGCAGGTTGCAGGACTGGGTGGTTTGCATCAAGCCAAGCCGGTGCTTTCGCCACGTCTCCTCCTCGGGCAGGGCCAGGACGTAGCGGGGGGAGGCATCGTCCAGCTCAGCCCCCCTGCCCGGCGCGCCCATGGAGCACGTGCCAAATCCCAGCATCTTGGGTGCTCTTGCGGCTCATCACTCTGGAGGGGAACAAGACAGAGAGGGGAGGCTCAGGGGTTTGCTCTGTTTGCACCACAATTCCCTCCCTTCACCCCACGTCAACCAAAAGTCCTGTTTCTCCAGGGTTTGCTGGGTTAGACTGTCTCCAACCAGGCACAGTGCACAACATCACTGGGTCCCTAAGGTTAGGTCAAGGGGTACCACTGCCTGCCTTGGTGCTCTCCTCATATTTCCCAAACTGGGCACCCCTGCACCTCTTGAACCTGCAGCTCTCTGACCCTGCAGCCAGCTCTCCCTGGAGCAGCAGAGCTTCCCATAGATGAATCACAGCAAAATTACAGGGGAGGAGCCTTGGGACACCCAGGTCAGATCACCCCTGCGCTCCTTCCATTTGGTTGGGTTTTCTCTGTGAGCTATGCCTGGGTGGATCATCCATATCCCACTCCAGCCTCACATTCATGGGATGACAGACAGACAGGCAGTACTTCATGAAGCTGGATGTGGAAATATCAGTGTGACTTTGACTCAGGAGCTACACATGGGAGCAAAAGGCACAGGAACACTGTCAGGAACACCTTGCCATGTAATTCTCCTTTGCTAAGCAAAGTAGATGATGCCCTATAGACAGGAGATGCTTGTGTCTGAGAATATACCCAAAGCCTTGTCATGGTGAAACACTGTACTCTCACATTGGAATTGCTCCAGGAAGGCCTTTGCTCCATCAGTCCCTGAAATTCCTCTCCCAGTGTTTGCCTGTGATGGAGGTGAAAGAAGGGACAAGGGAGCTGGGGTTGTTGCCCCCTTCTTAACTACATCTCTGATACAGGAGAAGATAACCCAGCAAGGAAAAGGAAGATTTAAAGCCCCTAATAATGCAGCAAACTGAGCACATCATCATTTTAACCCCTCCTCCAGAACAAACAGGGAGGTGAAAACAGAGGTTGGGATAAACGCTGGGAAACACCACAGCAGGAGAAAAAATAATATAGGAAAAAAAAATCAACAGTAACTGAGGGGACAACATAGAGCATGGCCCTTCATCCTCATCAAAATAAGCCTGACATCTCCCTGCTGCAGGGGAAGGGATGGACAGCCCAGGGGAACATCCTGTTTCCTTCGGGTCTGTAGTGATGCACTGTAAATAGAAGGTATCTAAAATCACCCCAAATTTAAACCTGCCCAGCCCAAGGGATATTTAGCTCTTGGCAAGCTCTCCGGAAAGGAAAAGGCAACTGCCAGCAAGAGCCTCAGCAAATTAATTAGCACATTGATAAGATGAGTTGGCTGCTCCCACTGAAAGCTATAAACAGATCCTTCACTCCACTACTTTGCTTACCCATGCGACTTTTTTTAGGAGCATTAATTACTTTTTCAAGTCAGTTCTGGACACCTTTATAAGATCTCATTTTCCTCAACTTCTGCTTTTCATCTCGCTCTGCTCGTTTTCAACCCTCCCCTGCTAAAGTTTAACTCCTTGTTCAGCTACTCCAGGTTTTCTTGAGGCTTTTTTTCTTTTGTGTTGCTGTTTTGGGTGGTTTTGTTTATTTTTTTCCTGTAGCTGATGAGATTTTTGTTTTGTTTTTTGTTTGGTTAGTGTTGGTTTTACTTTTTTTTTTTTTTCCAAAGAACTGTTGTTCTGTGGCCCTGTTCCTTTCCTGAACATTTCCTTGGCAAGGACAGGAGACGTTCAGGCACACCAAGCATGAACACTCCAGGTTTCAGCCATGCTGTGGCTGCAGCAGAGCCCTGAGGACAATTAGCCAAGAGCAAATGAGGACACAACCCGAGGGCAGGTCCAGCATCCACACGGAGACTGGCTCTCCTGATGCCTACCAATGCACCTCCCACCAGGCTGGCTGCTCCAGGGACACTGGTGACTCCCAGGCTTGGAGACAAGCAGGAAAGCTCAAGCAGAGACCTCAAACGAAACACTGAGAAAGTTTGAGGAAATAAATAGAAATAATTAGCTTTGCCTCCGCCTCAGCAAACAGGGCTCACGCTGCCAGCGGAACAAGCCACGTTCCCTCTGGAGAAGCGACAAGGAGAGAAGGGAGGATGCCAGAACATTTTGTGAGGGGAAGCTGACGAGGCTTACGCGCTAACGAGGGTGCTCGCGGGGTGCCGCGCACCCGGCACCGGGGCACCTGCCCGTCCTCTGGCCTCTGCTCCCCTCCTTACACGGAAAACAAACACGCTTTATTTCCAAACTAAATCTGAATTGGTGGGGAAAAACCACCACATTTGCTCATCGTGTAATTTGGCTTCTGCTGTTTAAATGCCAGCCCTGCCTCTGTCAGCAGGAAACAGCTCGGGATGTGCTGGAAATGGACCGTGGACAGAGCTGGGACCACGGAGGCAGCCAGCAGCCCAACTTCCATGCTGGGTTTGCTTAATAACATACAGCTTGAGTGCATATCATAGAATGGCCTGGGTTGCAAAAGACCTTGAAGATTATCTCATTCCAAACCTCCTGCCATAGATTCCTTCCACTAGACCAGGTTGTTCAGAGCTCCATCCAACCTGGCCGTGAACACTTCCAGGGGTGAGGCAGCCACAATTTCTCTGGGCAATGTATGCCAGTGGCTCACCACCCTCACAGGGAAGAATTCTTTCCCAATACCTAATCTAAATATACTCTCTTTTCAGTTTGAAGCCATTCCCCCCTTTGTCCTGTCACTCCATGCCTCTATAAATAGACCGTATCCATCTTTCTAATAGGCTCCCTTCAGGTATTGGTGCCTCTGAGCCCTTCCAGCTGCAAATCAGTCTTTTCCTGGGAATAAACCCAGGCTGCCACACGGCTCCCTGGTAACAGCTGGACAGAATATGGCTTCACAGCTCCATTAATGACAATTACTAGTTAAAAAAGCAAAGGAACATAGCATATCCACCTGTATGACCCCCTCATAGTCCCACATGTGGTTTCCCACAGGTGACCCCAGCTCATACTTGCTGTCCATATCCCTGGTTGCACGACTGGGATGCAGTAAGAGTATAGGACAGACCTGCACAGGACTCCAAGCAGCCTCTGCCACCCCAACCTCCACCGGAGAGGGGGACATTGCTGCCCAGCAATGGTACATTTGTCTGGTTTTGATACAGGAGAGCTAAGGAACCGCTGTGCTGTGACACATCACAGGCTTTCAACACCTGAAAATGAAGTCTCTACAGGCTCTTATCTCCCAAACTTCAGTCTCAAAGTAATAAAAGTCAGGAAATTTACTGTTTGCTCCTGCCGCGGGGAAATCATCCAGATAAAACCATGGCCACGGGGCCAAACTGAATTAGAGAGGGGATACTCACCTGCAAACACATGGGCACTTGTGCTTTCACCTGCACAGTTGCTGGGAGCAGAATGACAGTCCCAGCTCAGCCCAGGGCATATATGAGGACACAAAGCACCCAGCTGTGTTGACACAGCTGGAGCTCAGCCCATCTAATGGGGATCTCATTAGAGAGACTGCACCCAGCATCCCTCCAGCCCTTCCTGCACGGGATTGCCATGGCCAAACAGGGACAGAATAGTGAGCAGCTCTGGCCCCTTAGTCTGTACATCAGTGTGGGCTGAAACGGGACACAAGCACCCAAAGGCAGCATCCCAACCCCACAAATCACTGAGAAGAGCCTTTTCAAGCACCAGAGCACATGTGATGGAAGAAAAAACAAACAGATCCTCTCTGCAGCATCCTCAAGAGGTGCTACACGCTGCCAAGAGACCCAGCCCCGTTATCCCAACCCCAACCATGTGCCACAGCCAAGGAATCCAGCCCCAGCAGGCAGGAGGCCCTGGAATCTCACAACATACTTCATTTTTTTCCTCTAGCAGCTGATTAACTAATAAAGAGCTGCTGTGAGAAGTGGGTTCCCAGCAGCACCACTGACCTACGAAGAGGAAATTCCTTTTAGGGGTTTTCTCTGCCTGTGTGTTTGTGTTACAATGGCAGCAATCATGTCTTTAGCCAAGTAACTGTGTATTACCATAATAAGTACACTCAGCACTTAAGGCACTGGGTGAGCTCTTTGCTTCCTTTATCTGAATAAACTTCACCAAAACCATTGGAGTTAAAACAGAAAGGCTTAATGCTGTGCTGGTCCATGGGAGCTGATCTTCCCCAGGCAGCACAAGGGTCCAGCACCACAATGCTGAGCTCCAGCACTGCCATGAGCCCCAGGGCGAGCAGGGAGGCAGAGATCCCTCCCTGGAGAGGGAGTAATAGACAAGCCCTGGCTATTGTATATTCAACAGGCAACAAAGCTGCTGGAGTCCTCCAACCATGGTCCAGCACCCCAGCAGCCTTCCCTGGAGATTTGGGGAGTGATTTTTAACAGCAGCACCAGAGCAAGAAGCTGTTAAATATATATATATAACATTTATAAGATATTGTGTATATATATAAAATATAAGCCTACATGAGAGCATCTAGGATGCTGCTCCCAAGCATCTTGGGGACACCCCAAGCCAGGCAGGGATTTTCTGCTTCACCAGCCCACAGGACATGTGTCCTTCCCAAACTTGGCTGTTCTCCCTGGGAACTCACATGCTCAGATATCCTGGCCTAGTTCCATCCTTCCTGGGGCACAGGGATGCTCCAAATCCATCCCCTGCTGCCCCTTCCCTCCAACTCACTAACCCGCTTCTCTCCCAGGCCATGGGGGCCACTCGATTTTTCAAGATGATCAAATGCCATCTGCCTCTCTGTGCTCAGCCATGCTTGCCCTGAGCTGCTAATTATTAGTCCTTGCTCAAGGGGAGGAGGAGAGCTCACGCAGAGTGGATCAGGAGAGCACTAAAGCTCGGAGTGCTCAGAAGAATTTCAGCGTGGGGCCCTTCCAAACAGAGACAGATGGGCTGCGAGAGCGGCTGATTCATCCTCGTGGCCTTTTCCTCTCCTGCCACGTGCACTTCCCCTCCCAGTGGCATGGATGCCGTGGTGGGTGAGCCCTGCTCAGGTCAGCTCCGGACCCCCCATGGTCCTGCAGCTTTTCTGGCTGGGTCTGTGCAGGGCAGTGGTTGCAGGAGCCAGCTGGAGAGGGTGTTATTTTAGGTTGAGTCATTTGATACCGGGGAAAAATTTGTTGGATCAAACTCCCCCCTCTCACAGCCCCCGCCACTGGCAGGTTTGCAGCAGCTCTGGGAAGGACGGATCCCAGCATCCTTGGTACCCATGAGAGCCAGGGCTGCATCCTGTGCTTGGGAGCTTTGAATGACACCAGGAACAGAGAGACACTTAAGCAAGGTGGGGAAGATAGGAAGGAGACATTTACAGGCAAAGGCTCCTTGCACAGACATAGTCCTACATTCAGCAGAAGGTGCAGGTGAGAGGATCAGGTCAAATGTCCCAACACAGGAGAGCCAGGGAAGGCAGCACCCCACACACCAGCATGTTCAGGGCAGAGGGACATGCTGAAATCAGAGACAAACCACTTGGCTCATTTCTTAAGAAACATTCATCACCCATTCATATCTAAAACTCACTACTTTTTTAGGCCTTCACAGCTCCAAAACAACACAACAAAGACCCCTGGAACACCTACAAAGATCAGATGGAGGAAAGAGCACAGCTTAGAATACCCAGGGGCTGCTTCAGGCTGGGAAATACTCTGGCACCAGACTTCAGACAACCTTTTGTCTGGGAAACAGCTTTTGTTCTGCCATGCCAGGCTTTTTACAGCTGGAGTGACGCTCCAGCAGCAGAGCCTACTCCTCAGGGCTCGGCACTGCTTCCTGGGAAAAGCTGCACTGAGTCCAGATGGAGCCAGGCTGCTGCTCAGGCCCCATCCCAATAAGGAGGCATCTCCGAGTCCAGCGAGACCTCAGTGGGTGTAAGGGCTCACCTGTGCCAGCAGTGGGGTAGCACAGCCCTGGATTCAAGGGCCCTCCTGCAGAGCACCACTCCCAGGGGGATCGGCTTTAGGAATATCAAAACATGAAATTATCTCATCTCTCCTCTAAGAGCAACTGTTAAACAACCCTATTATTATTTATATAAATAAATGTACATCAAATAAATCAGCCCTCCATCTCCATCATGGAGAGCTGGGAGAGACAGAGACTACCAGAGGGAGTGAGACCCCGGTCTCCAGGGCTGGCTGCAGGCAGTGAGCCCCAGCCCTGGGGGCACTTTTAGTGTGTGGGCAGGCATGGCACTGCTGGGGTGGCTCTGGGAGACAGGGCTCTATCTGGCCTGACACAAGGGTAGCACAGGGCATGGACAGCAAGGTATCACAGTGATTGGGAACACCCATCCTGACAAACAACCCAGTGCCCAAATTTCTTCCAGCAGCACCTTTGAGACAGTCTCATCTCATCACTTCTTCCTGCGCCCCTTGCTGCAGATCAGGCAGGTGTCTCTGCAGCTCAAGGCAATGCACCCCTCATCACACATCCATCACATCTACAACCTGCCACCCCCCAATTCCAGCCCCATACTAGTAACCAGATCCCCAGGAAGGCAGAGGAAATGCAGACAGACAGACCTGAGGGGATGTGTTCCATCAGCCGTGGGCAGGGATGGGGGACGTGGGACAATGCCTGGCACAGCTCAGTGTTCCCCTTCAAGCTCTTCCATCCAGCAGGGCCAAGGGGAGAGGTATTGCTCCAGTGGGAACTGCTCTGCAAACAGCACGGACCGAGCTTGGCAATAGAAATAATCCAGGATGGAAAAGCGAGCGTGATTTGTGCAACAGCAGCATCCAGAACCCAGCAGTGCTTTAAGCTGTACGTAGCCAGGGAGCGCGCCCTTAGGAGTTTGCTTTCCAAAGAAGGGCAGAGCCAGGACTTCTTAAGATAATTTCCAGGCCACCCTCCAGGAATTAACTCTGCTCCTGCACAAGAGCATAGGCTGTCACCCCTATGGAGCTACGCTGCCCTTCTCCCTCCACTCCCACAACAAGGAGGTTCTCCTTGGAAAAGCCCAACGACCCTTCTGACTGCTTGTCATTCCCCAAAATGCAGAGCAGGCAGCCAAAGACAACGTAAAGCACACCTATGGAAACAGCCCCCAGCTCATGGTCCTTAAAACTGTCCCCTCACCCACCCATGGGCAGGGGGAGAGTGACATCTCCACGTCCCAGCCCACCATTCCCTGGATATTTGGCGATCCAAGAGCCAGTGCACACGGGTAGTCATGGACAGAGCCCCACCACCCCGAGGAAAGCCTGAATTTACACTTCAGTTAGCACACAGCAGCAGCAGTGCTGGCTCTGCACGTCACACCTCGGCTGCTCCCGCACCCAAGGAATGGGAATATGGGAAGCAGTGCTGCCAAGCCTGGTAACTCAGCCTGAGCTGGCACATTTCAAAGGGGGACAAGCGGTCCCAAGTGACATCAGGGTTCAGCATCAGTCCCCATCTGCCTCAGTCCAAAAGCAGCTGAAGAATTGCCAAGGTATAGAGAGGAGCAGGAGTTGCCAGCACGAGCCAGGATGTGTTAGAAGTTGCTGCGCGACGGAGAAAGAAAATGCTTTTAAAAATAAACAGAGCAGATTCTGGGATGCACTGCTGGCAGAAGGCAGCCAGCCCTGGCTCCTTGCTCCAGAGCACCTGAAATACAGCAGCAGCAGAAGAAAGGGTTGAGAACAGGGCACTGCTGCTGATGTAGGACATCAGAGACCCAGGTCAGCTTGAAACCAGAGATGTAAAGAGGATTTGATGTACATAGAGAAGGAAAAACATGAAGCCACACATGAAGCATTCAGGTCTTCTGGGCACTGTCCTGGGAAAAGTTTGTACCGCCATATCAAGGCAGGCTGAACACATGTGGCCCCAAGATCATAGAATCATGGAATGGGTTGGGTTGGAAGGCACTTGAAAGATGATTTGGTTCCAATACCACCTGCCATGGGCAGGGACATCTTCCACTAGACCAGGTTGCTCCAAGCCCCATCCAGCCTGGCCTTGAACACTTCCAGGGATGGGGCAGCCACAGCTTCTCTGGGCAACCTGTTCCAGTGCCTCACCACCTCAGTTTCTTCCTGCCATCTAATCTAATCTAACCTGTCAGTTTGAAGCCATTTCCCCTTGTCCTGTCACTCCAGGCCCTTGTTGAAAGCCCCTCTCCAGCCCTCTTGTAGCCCCCTTTAGGCACTGGAAAGGGCTCTAAGGTCTCCCCAGAGCCTTCTCCTTTCCAGGTTGAATCCCAGCTCTCTCAGACAGTTCTCACAGGAGAGGTGGCCATGGGACCCAGGAGCTGCTCAGTCTGGGCTCCCAAGAGGGTTGTCCTGGGTCTGAGCAGCACCTCATGCATCACCAGCACACGCCCCAATTCTGGCTTCATGCTCCAACTTTCAGCTTCTCCAAAAACACCTGTCTTAGCCAGGAGCCACCTGCTGGGATGTCGCAGGAAGGTCACACACGTGGCTTGGACTACAGCATCACAGGAGGATGGCATCCTGTGGCCACAAAATTAATGTTTAACCTGGCAAAGCCAGGGAGAACAAGTTCTCATTTGCAGCAGTGCCTTCACTGAGGTGACTCACAAACCACATCGTGTGTCATTGCTTAATAGACCCGCAAAGGTAATTTTACCATCATGCAAACATCAGATTCCTGGCACAAGGAGTCACAGCACCCCTGAGAGGGTAAAACAAAGGGATGCTGTAAAGGTGAGAGACAGCAGGCTTTATTCTTCTTTGACTTCTGTTCCCATTATGTAGAAAGACTCAGTAAAAAGGTCGTCTTGTTTGTGCAAAAATGAAGACAATCTCTTGCACAAACTGCACGGTGAAGAAGGGAAGGGGATAGAGAATAAGTCTATCCTGCCATGCTGGGCGAAGAAATTCTTCCCTGTGAGGGTGGTGAGGCCCTGGCACAGGTTGCCCAGAGAGGTTGTGGATGCCCCATCCCTGGAAATGTTCAAGGCCAGGTTGGATGGGGCTCAGAGCAACCTGGTCTAGAGGAAGGCGACCCTGCCCATAGCAGGGGGAGTGGAATGAGATGATCTTTAAGGTCCCTTCCAACCCAAACCATTCCAGTATTATATGAAGAACATGCTATTCCAGCAGCTACAGCCACAAGGACAGGGCAGAGCCCCAAATCACTGGTAAAGAGAGCAAAACCTTCCTGATTCCACCTTAAAGGAGGAAAAACGGTTTTTCCTTTTGCTCCTTCATGCAGGTCTTCCATAACCAGTCCCTGTTCACCTTACACACTGCAGAGAACTGACTGGATTTGCCTTATCTTATCCTTTTACCTTAACCTGGTTTGAGCGGGGTTGGGACAAATGGACAACAAAAAGGAATTTCTTGCCTGTTAACAGATGCACAAATCAGGCCCTGAGGATCCTTCAGCAAGCAACCAGCTTCCCTGCTGATTAGGAAAGCATGTCCCAGGACACTCGGCTGCTCAGGGGCAAAAGCCTGGGCCAGCCACTTTCCTTCCTCCCATTCCACACCCTTTCCTGTCTCTGTCATCCTCAGCCACTCCAAGCTGCCACACACCCCAGAGCTCATCCTCCAAGGCCAGTTTCTCCCTGGGGAGACAGGAGTAAAACAAATAAATGTTACTGTAGAGCTAAAGAGAACATTTCAGCAATCCTGCTTTTTTCCACCAGGACTAATAACCTGGCTCAGCAAGCACAGAGTTCTCACCTCCCACCCAATGCACACACCCCCAGAAAGTCTCAGGGGCTTCTCTCCTGCCCAGGGGAGATCACCAAGACCCTCAGGAAAGCTTGCCTGCTTTCTTCTGGCTCCCAAAGACAGTTATACTGGTGGACTAAGGACTGGTGGGCTAAGCCAGCCTGGGCATGAACACAATCACTAAGATGCCAAGAGATGGGTTTGAGTTTCTGGAAATCATCCGGGCAAGAGGACAAGCACAGAGCATGGCATCTTTAGGCATTGCTCTTTTGGATAACACCCAGTTGGACCTCAGCCACTGTGAGTGGCCTCCTCTCCCTCCAGCAACACAGGAATGCCCCTAATTCTTGGTGCCAATTCCCCCTCCAAACCACAGCCACAGCGGTGCTGATCGCCCACTGTCTGCCTTGCTTCCTTACAGCCAGCAATTCCAGCACCTCCCTTTGGACCAAAGCCACTGCCTTATCATTGGGCTCCCTCTCCTCCTCAAAATGTTTCTTCTTACCAGGAGAGCTCATCCAGCTCCACTTTCCCTTCTTTTATCCGTTTGCTACAATTGCTGGCATCGAGCCCCGATTGCCTTCCCTCCTTCTCCTCTTTATTTGTGGCACTATTTCATCTCTGCTGTTTCATCCCTCTGAAGCACGTTTCGCAGAATAATTTACACCAAAGCAACCTTCCTGCCAGATAGCTGCTTTGTGGGACACTTAAGCACGGTGAAAATGAGCTCAAATTAAGGATGAGACTAATTCACAGAGAAGAGGAGAGCAGGCACAGCCAGGAATAACAGCCAAGCCCCAATCTCCAAGCTCTGTGCTGCTGATAGCTGGAGCCTGGGAAGATCCAGGAGGAAAAGAGCAACATACATCCCACAAAATATAAATAATGGTGCGAGAAATAAGATGCACACCAGTCCAGCTCCGCATCCTCCACAGTCCTGGCTGAGCAGCCAGTCCAGGCATAGAGCTAGAAGGAGCTTTGCTCCAACCCAAGCCGACTGCTCCACTCATCAGCCCCATCTCCCTACTGAAATGATGCCCGAAGGCTCAATTAGCTCATGACAATTTACTCATGAAATAGTCCCTTTTGCAGCAGCACGTGCTCTTGGACTTCACCACATTTGCGAACATCAGCACTCACGTGGCGACGACATGCAAACGGCCACTCCTCAGTGGCACCTCCATCCATCCCTCTCCGTCTCCAGGAAGGCAGACAAGGCTCCTCCACAGGCAACACACGGCTCTTTTTACACTGGGGAACTGCCATCTGTAATTTTTAGACACCTCGAGGATGGCTGAGGACCGGCAGTGCGAGACTGACAGCGTATGTCACTCAGCCTGCAGACACCTGGGGGGTTCTCCTCCAGCGTGGCACAGCCATCCAGCACTGCCAGTTCATCCAGCACAGCCCCTTCACTCATCACCAGCCCTGTGCCTGCTCACACTGGACACCAGCAGAGCCCATTTGCTTCCAGACCTTTGGCAACTCATAAATGGGCAGTGCTATTTCTGGCAGCGTCGCTCCCCCTCTCTCTCCTCTTGCCCACTCGCTCCTTCCTAAATAGTTTAACGCCACTGATTTTCCCCTGCCAGCCATCCACCGTCTGCCAGCAGGCTTTGGAGCACCAGCAAGATGTTTGAGCAAGCTGGGGAGAACCAAGCAATCATCCCTCACAGTCCCCAGCCCCCCGCCTGCACTACCTACAAGTGGCAGCAACCAAAATTCATCCCTCTCAGGAGGGTACCACACTGACACATCCACCCTTTCCCACGCTGGCAGGCACTGATGCATTATTCCCTTCCAGCATTTCAGGTTTAAACCAGGTCACTTTCTTGCTTTAAGCCTTGTTTGTGTGTTAGCTGCCAACTGAACCACTTGTGAGGGCTCCAGTCTTCCTCCAGTGCTTCTTGGTCTGTCTGGGGCACCTTAAAACTCCACCATGGCAGCACAGAATCACCGTTTGGGAATACAACATTCATCTGCTTGGATTTTACACCCTTCTTCCTGTCTGAAATACACTGGACAACCCCTACTAACAGGGCCAGCAATTTGTCACAGTCCCAAGCTGAAAACAGAAGGTGCTCAAAGCCTGCAAGCACCCAGACGGGACCCCCCATCTCAGAGGGCACCCGGCACAGGGTCCCCAGGAGCCAGCACTGCAGCCAGGACCAGGGCTCTCCAGCAAAACCGAGGCTTCCCCTAAAACAGTGGCTGCCAGGGCCAAGCCTCCTCCAGCTCCAAGAGTTGCTCCCAGGCTCTGCCCCAGAGCCCCACAACACTGTCACCTGGCCTTGAACACTTCTAGGGGTGGAGTAGCCATGGGTCCAGGAAAAATAGGTGAAGGCAACTGGTCTGTCCTGGTCCTTTTTCTTGCCTAAAGCCTCAGAGTGAAACAACTCTAGGAGCCTGACAGGGAGGAAGCAGGCTTTGTGTCCAGCACTTTGCTGTTCCCTCCTCCCCTGCCCCTTCCCGTTCTTGGACACAATCCCTTATTGAGGGAGCACCAGGTGGACACTAAGACATAAGCCTGCCCCATCTTCTCCAAAAACACCCTTGAGCCAGGGCACTGGGCACCCTTAGGCTAAGACTAGCCCTACACATGAACCATCCCCTTTGCCAGCCAAATACAGACCAGAGCAGACCCCTCACATATGACCCACCTCCCAGATGCATCCTGCACCACCTTGGGATGTCTCGCCATCCATCCCCAGCCTTGCACACACAGACTGTGTCTTGGCTCGTTTCCACCATGCTCTGGTTTATTTTGCACAGAAAACCTGGCCCCAGAAATTCAGCAGCAAAGCTTGTTAACACCAGCAAGTGCCCAAAGAAGGTGTCAAGCTGCCTGCAAAGAGCTTCCCAAGCTGTCAGCATCCCTGTGGTGTCGGGAGGCAAGGCTGGGATTCTAGGCACAAGACTCAACACAGCCCTCGGCATCCAAGTTACACCTCTCAGAGGCAAGAATAGTCCACAGTGTTTTTAGGCTCTTTCCAGCCACTTTGGACCTCCAAAGCGTTGAATCACCCATAGCTTGGAATGGATCCAAGGGCAAACCCAGGTATTCGCCTCACTTCCAAGAGCAAGGGGGGTTCCACACTGCCCAGCAAACAGCCAGGAGCCAAGCCAACACCTCTGGGTCAAGCTCCCTCCCCCTACACTCTTCCCCATTCTGTCTGAAAATCCAACTGAGCAACACAGATGAGGACCAGAGCACTCAGTGCACAGCTATGGTGCACTGCTTGGTCCAGATGTGGTCCAGCACATCTGGAGCCCTGGAAGCAGCACTGCAGACACAGGCCCCACCGCCCAGCCTGACCCTCCAAATAAGCTTTGACCAAGGATGCTACACACCAAGCAATGCATCCTCCAAAAAGAGGTTTGGGTGCTTCCCACATCCCACAGGAGCTGTAACACGAGGCCAGTGCAGAGTGTTTCTAAAAATCCCAGCCTGCCTCTGGGAGCCCCGCGCACGTACAGCCTGCTTGAAACGGCTAACGGATTGCATTGATTCCAAGCTTGCTACTTCCATATGCCAGGGGGAAAAAATAATTTAAAAAAAAAAAAAAGAAAAAGCCCAAAACCAAAAGCAGTGATGATAAATTTCTAAAGCTACTGTAGCAAGGGAGAAAAAAAAAAAAAAAAAACAACACAAAACCCATAGTAGAAGCAGCCTCGTGGCATCTCCCAGAAACTCCCCTGTGCTGCGAATGCCAAATTATTAAGTGAAAAGGAAGGAGGGGGGGAAAAAAGCCCACACTTCTATAAGATTGGTATTGTGTATAAAAGGACAACAGTAACCACAGTCTCTCTCACTGCTGCCATCAAATTCAGCATCCACTGCAGCAGCTTATTGTTTGAGAAGTAAAACCTGTACCTTCATCCCCCGGTCTGAAGGAGGGCACGGAAACACAGGCTGCCTTGGAAGAGTGGGAAGAGTCCAGACACCAGGCTGTGACCTAAAAGCACTTAACCAAGAGTGGCAGGAGGGACAAGAGTTCACCCTAAACCCAACAGAACTGGCCCAATTTCACCCTTGTTGCTTGGCTTCCCCTGGGGCGATGCCCAGGGATGCTCAGAGCTCAGACAGCTCCCATGCAAAGTGTCCAGTTGCAGAGGTGTGTGGCAGTGAACCAGGGGCTCAGCCCCTCCAGCCAAACCTGCAAAGCTCCTCAGCAATCCCAGGGCCAGTTCTGACCTAGCCATAAGTTTTCCATCCAGGAAAGCCTCAGGCAACGAGCCCTTCACCCCCACTGGCCCTCACAGCAGCTGCACAGTGCCAGCACGCTCACAGGGTGCAGGAGGGGAAGCTGAGGGTGCTCACCTTGGGCTGCACCACCCACAGCTATGGCAGCTCCTTCCATGGCTCACCTGACCATCGTGGTGCCCTGAGACCCTGCACCAGCCGTCACACCAGAACCAATTAGTGCCCTCTGGATCCAAAGCGGTCCTTGTTAAAAACAGGCTCCATACCTCTGACTCTCCCAGCTCACACAGGCATCATCACCTTGGCCCCATCGTGCCTGATGCCAGTGGCACGTGACAAACACCTTGTCTCACGCTGGGGAGGGAGAAAACCCCCAGCAGCCCAGGAAGGAACGAGTGGGCAGGAGAGCTGCAGCATTTTGGCTGGAGCAAGCTCTTCTTCCTCTTCCCTGTAGGATTCCTCCATGCATTTTGCCAGTGTGCACCATCCCAGGCTGGGAGAGGGTTATGGTAGTGCCGCCCACCATCCTGCTCCTTCCTATCTGCAGCATCCAAATAAGTCCAGCCCCAGCGCAGGGATGCTCTGGCTGAGGCTCAGCCCTCTCCACATCCTGCCACAGAGCTAAGAACATAGAGACATCCCAATCCACCACAGTGTGCCCAGGGGATCCTGCAAATCTAATGATATTTTGGTTATTTATGAAACCCTGGGGTCTGGAAGCAGGAAATCAGGGAAAATTCAGCTCACTCCAGAGGAAGGACTGGCCCAGCCCAACACACCATGCTGTGGAGATGCAATCCTGGCTCAGAACTAAACGAGCAGCAGCGCCTGACAATTCCCAAAGCACCCCCAGCCACTGAGGCTTCAGGGAAAACACACATCAAGCAAGCTGCTGATTTACTGAAGAGCCCAGAAAACAACCATGATGTGGAAAACCATAGGTTTGGAGAAAAGATGAGAAGTACAATTGTTTGGCATTAAGAAGATGAAATAGGGGAAACAGCACCTTCAACCCCACCAAACATCACTGAGAGGCCTCCAGAATAAAATGTTCCCCAGACAAAACAGGACTAGACCAGAAGTCCCTCCCAGCCCTCCCTCCCTGGCAACAGAGGACCTGAAAAAGTTAGGACAAAAAGCACCAATGTTTTTTAGCTCATTTTTTAGATCACAAGCTAAAAGCATTACATGTTTCTATACCCCAACCTGATGTTTATATCTCCTTGGCCGGAGGAAACAGCAGGATACAGCAGCCCAGAGCCTGCAGCATTCAACCCTTGAATCCACAAACCTACAGACCCCTCCAAAAAAAGGGGAGAAAAGGGATAAAAACCCAAACAAAGACATTTAAGGCAACCGGCACACAAGGAGACCTTTTCAAGTCACTCATACCCTCCAGCCCTTTGGAAACACATTAAACACTCCGGGACAGCTTTTATATATTGTGCTGGGAACCACGAAGGGCTGGAGGGAGGTGATTTGTCTTCTCCTCACAGCGATGCACAGCAATAGCCATGGGCAGCCTGGGTGATTTCCCAGCGGCAGAGCAGGACGTGCAGGAAGGCACCGGCATCACAAAGGCAGCACCTGTGCCTTTTGACCACATCCACTCGGTCCAGTCTCAGCTAGAGGAGCCCCACATCAAGGCAGGGGGATGGGAAGGTCCTTCCCGCCCCATCGTGCTACTGTGAGTAAGACCATCACAGCAAAGCAACATCCCCCAGGCAGATGGAAGCATTTCCCAATGCAATCCCGTTAAACAACGATAATACTGATGTGCTACAAGGACAAGAGATGAGGTGATCAATTCCTGGTGTGGGGTACTCGTATTTTCTAATGGCAAGAATCCAATATCACCTGGAAGGAAGATCTGTCAAGCCTCAGTACTTACTCTGTAGCTCCAGGAGCCACATTCCACTTATTTTCCAAGTCTAGTCTCCTCTAATATATTAAAAAAAAGTCCACCTGAATTATTAAGGGAACTGATGAATAACAGAGTGAGATGAAAAGTTGCTCTCTTCATTCTATCCAACCTGGTTTTTTAAAGCATTTAAATCCTCACTTCGACTCTGCTCCTGCTGCTGGGCATTCAAATCGCAGTGCAAGTCTTTATTAATAAAATACATATTTGATCCATCAGAGCAGGTTCAGCTTTTCTTCTCATTGCCTCAGCCCAGCTCTCTTCCACTGGCACTGCAGGTAGGACACTCCCCTGAGGATGACAAGGCTGGACTATCACACATACATGTACACTCTTCCCCTTTTCCAAGCAGGTAGAAACATGCAGCAGCATCCCAGAGCCTCCTCCCATGTCCATGTTCCCCCGTGGCAGGAGAAGCACAGCACTGCTGAGAACTGACCCTGCTCCTTGCTTCGGTGCAGGAGTGAGAGCGGGAATTGCCCCCATCCTCAGCACCCTGCATGCCATTCCCTGAGGCATGGAGCACCCCAGCAGCACCCACACCCCTAGCAGCAGGCAACACCTTCAAGATGCCAAGGTGAAAGCATCACACTCTCCTCCATCACCTGCACTCCTGGGAGAAGCTGCTTTGGAGATTCACAGCACGGGATCTCCCCATCTCATTACCCAACGCCTCTTCTGAAAACCAAGGTCAAGCAATCCGCCTGTTTCGGAGCACCAGTGGGATGGGTGCCTGAGCCTGCTCTCCAGGAGCAGCTCTGCAGCCCTGGCAGCAGTTCATGTTCCTGCCAGGGAAAGCATCCCATGCCTGCAGCTCACTTCCCAGGGTGAGCTGCACGGCACGGATGATGGGAGTAGGAGAAGAGCAAGATCGCGTGCAAGAGCTTTACAAATTAGAAACAAAGAGAACAGCCTTTGGGGAAGAGACTGGCATAATTAAAACATTAATTCAGCTTTTGCTCCAAGCGAGCTCTAGTCATCCAGAAATCCCAAGAATGGATAGCGCCGGGTCTGAGCCACAGCCCCATCCCCAGGCACACAAAAGCCCTCTCCACCACCCCATCAACCCCTCTTCGGGACAGAAGCTGTAAAACCACCTTCCTCCAGAGGGAATCACAGGGAAAACAAGCTCCAGCTCTCAAGGAGCAAAGAGAAAATTAAATACCTGGAATAACAAGTAGGAAATAGGTGACAGCTCCAAGGTTAATAGACCCTCCAAGCAACACTAACAGCTTTCTGCATGAGCAAAACAGATAAAGTGACTAAAACAAAGTCACGACAGTCACAAGCAAGTCGAGTGAGACATGAGAACAACTGAGTAAGTTTTGGCAGTTGGCTGGAAACAGGCACTGGAACAGAAAGCAGGCAGAGCATCCCTGCTGCCCGACTCCACAGCCAGCTGTAAAACTTGGCCATGCAGTGCTGGGAGAAGAACAACTGCACTCCGAAGGTCTGACACAAGAACCAGGACCGTAACTCAGTGGGAGAATGATAAAATCCCGCACCAGAGTGAGAAATTCTCCCTCTGAGACCTTTAATAACACACACAAGGGCTCACAGCCCAGAGTGTGGGGAGGTGACTGGGTACAGGGCAGGAGAAACCTGGTGAGCAAAGAGTGTAGGCTCCAGGAGTTGCTTGGGGAAAAAACTGCAAGGGGGGAGGAGGGGGGAGAAGAAAAAATTCAGTTTATCTGGTGGAAAATGTCTACTCCAACACAGCAGACACGCTTCATTTCAATTCTGCTTTTTATATCACATCCACCAGAGGAAAAACAGCACCAGATTTGAAAGATGGCTTTCAAACCTAAAGCCTCCAAACCTTCAACTTCCTATTCCAACATGCAACATCATATCTGGCCATTTTTAAAGATTCTACACTCTCCTTACCCCTCTGACTGGTTCTCATGAATTTGCCTGGTGCAAACCAGTTTCACTCCATAAAGGTGTTTCAACTTCAACCAAACCGCTGCCTCTGAGGCTGGTGACACCTCTGTGCATGGTTACCAGACCACACCCTGGTCCATCATGCAGGATGCCCTTGGACTCCCTGGATCACCACACTGCACCATGAGGAGCTGTTTTCCTCCTCTCCTTGCTCAGCATCAGCCCAACACACAAGAAGGCATTTCAGGGCAACCCTCATCCCCTGTGACACTGGGAAGTATTCCAAGACCCAGCAGCATTTTTGATGCCCCAGGAGCTACAGAGGGGATGGTCCTGGGACAGTTTCAGGGCTGACAACTCTGGGAAAAGTCAGGCTGGAAGGGGAAGCAGCCTCTCCCAGAGCTCAGCACCCAGAGAAAGGGAGCAGGAGAGGGTTTACAACAGAACAGGCAGTAGGCTGGGGTTAAGTTATAGGATGCAAGATCAGTGGGGTCAGAAGCAGGCTGGAAGGGGATAGAGGAGCTGCACAGGCAGGTATGAAGGTAAATGTGGATGAAGCAACACTCTCCTGCCAGGACCAGCTTCCCACAGCCACTGGGCTCCATCAGCACAGGATCACTGCACCCATCCAGCCCCAGGGCAGCTGGGGAGGGAGCAAGGCTGACATCCAACCCATTCCTCCTGACTGTCCATCCCAACTCTTGACCCTGGAGATAGTCCAGCTGCTCCAGGGCAAGGAAAAGGGTTGGAAAAGCAGGCAGGGCTGCACCACAGTCAGCCCTGACAGAGAGACCGGGGACCTGGAGCATCCTCCAGGGAAGCATCAGGTACTAAAGATGGAGTAGGGAAGCAGGAATATCACTGAACACAGAGCAAGGAGGACCAGGAGAAAGGCACATAAAGGATCCATAAATCCCCATGTAGATGTGGAAGAGCCACGTGAGCACTGTCTCACCAGAAGACAATGGTGAAAGCAGCAGCCACCATACACCAGCAGAGAGCAAGAGATCACCCCAGTCCCCTTTTCCTCCTCCTCCCAGGAATCTGCCACCCTGGCAAAACCTGCCCAGCTTTTGCATTCCTGCAAACCTCAGCTCTAAAAATAACACTCGGTGCAAGTGACACATTTTGAGCGGAGCCGGCAAGTGGCAGCCCACAGAACCAGACTCACTTCGCATTGGGGATGTGTTTTGTAAACAGGGCTTTTTTTAAGGTTGCTTAGTAAGCCGTGATCAAACATCCAAAGCCACCATCTGATGGGGCAGAACTGAAGGGGGTACCCAACGAGAGGGAAAAATTCCCACAGAGGAGGATGAGAGGGGAAAACTCAAGGGTTGGACCCCGTTTCCCAACACGTCCCACATGCCTCAACTCACACTTTTAAGATTTTTAAGATGGAGTTTCTCACCCTTTATCTTCTTGCAGGAGGGGTCCCAGCTCCAGCCATGCCCACAGCACCAATACTCCCCTCACCAGCTGCTTCCGGAGAGAAAAACCCCCTATTTATAGGGAAAGCAGAGGTGCAGCAATGGCCAGAGAACCGCTCCACTACTGGGGCACTGCACACCGCCTCTTGACCCCCCAGGTAAGCAGGGTGTGATCCTTCCCTGGCTGCTGCAGCCACTCCCCCGAGGGTCCAGGATGAGTGGCAGAGCAGGAGGAAGAGTCACTCAACCTGTTGCTCAGTTAATCACAGTAATTAGCCACCATCTTGAGCGACTCCCATTAGTTACAGCCTGATTTTCTCAGGCACAGTCAGCTCACGAGGTTTCAATTAAAACTCATCACACAGCCAACTTGAAAGTACCACCCTGGCACACCAAAGGGCTCATCCAGGGCACAAGAACATATACAAGAGGTGCTCCTTTCCTTGAAGGACCCAGTTTAGTTAATTTTAAACCAGATACGATTTCCCAGCCCTGCTTGGGAAGCCTCAGCAAGCACACAGTGGCTTTGGAGAACAGATGCTGGAGGGCAGGAGAGGTTTGCATTTTTCCCATCCAATGTCAGGACAGGATCCATGCCCCAAGTGCAGACAAGATGGAATTTCTCTCTGGAGCAATGACCACACGCTCCCATTATCCCACCTTCCCCCCCTCAGACCCACATCCCACAGCAAGCAGCTTCCTGCACCCTGCCCAGGTTTTTGGGAGCAGGATCACTGCCTGCACCCTCTCAGGGCTCTTTGCTAACAGTGCCAGGTTGCACAGAGCCCTCCACCCTCCAGCACTGACCTCTAAAAATCACACATGATGCCTCAGCACCAAGCAGGCTGCCCAGCACAGACCAGTTTGCTTAAAGCACTCACACTGGTCCCAGTTGGAGGGCACAAAGCAGATGTTACCCCATGGTAACAAGGGGTTAAAGCCCATCTTCTGCCTGCAGCTTGGAAAAAAAACAAGGCAAGGAGAATGTAAATGCTTTGCTGAACCAGAAGGCTTCACAAAAATATTAGCCACAGTTTAATGGGCTCTCTCTGGGGATGTGCTCACAGGGGTAAGGCTCAGCACCACCCAAGCCTGCCTACACCCCTGCGCTTTGAGGCACCTTTCCAGCTGGTTTGTGCTTATTTATAGGCAGCAGTCCTCAGAGAATAATGAGAGGAGATAAAGCTCAATCCCTTCCCCTTGACAACTTTGAGCTTTCTGCTGCCTTTTCTTCAGAAATCAGGCTCTGCCATCTCTAGCATCTTGCCAGTGCTGGGAGACAGGCTGTGCACCAGGAGCTCGGTGTATTTTTAACAGGATCCCCCATTGCCTGCTTGCTAAATGAAAGGAAATAGAATGTTTTGTTACTAAAGAAATAGGACAATAAAGCTGAGCCAGGCTGGGGAGCACAGATGCTTGTGGAGGGCAAACTGGGCAGCAGGGCTCGGTGCCTCTGCAGGGAATGGGTGTTTCAGTACCCGAATTGCTTTGTTTAAACAACAGCCTGGAAAACCCAATATTTGATTTAAATCCACAAGAGGCGGCCTCTGAGGCAGGGAGCATGTATCCCAGCGTGAAAAACACTAAAGATAATGCCTCTGCTGAAGAGGAGAAAAACAACCCTTCTGAGTCAATAACTAACACAGCTGGACATGGTTGGAGGGTCCCCTTGGCCTTGGAATGGGACTCAGGGGGAGAACCCCACCCAGCAAAGCTGGGAGGGACCTAGCCCCTCTTTTTTCAGATGCCACGTCCCATCATCACAGGGGAATTGTGAAATAATCGATGCCAGGGAACCTCTGACCTCACCTGCTGCTCAGAGCAAAGTTGGGATGATGCCAGAGGTATTGGAAAAGGGAGAAAGCCCAAAATCTTCACACACACCCCCAACCCCCTGGCTCCCACCTGCCCTGCTCATTTCTCAGCCTGACAGAGCTCAGCAGCCTTTCCCCAGGCACGAGGGCTCACGCCTGTGACTAATGGTGTGTTTTGACATCCCTGAAATACTCCAGCACTTCATTTCAGCCACGGGGAGCAGGAAGGAAGGAGGGGACATGCTGGGGGGGAGCCGACACTGGGAGGGAAGGGCAGGAAGAGCTTTTGCAAGAGCAACAGGCAGGGATAAAGCAAAGCAGCGTGGTGACGATGCGGGAGATAGCCAAGGGGCAGGTTGGGATGTGGAAGGAACCTGGGAAGCCTATCTGATCCCCCCTGCTCCTTGCCTGTGACTTCTCTGGAGCTGTAAGGCACTGGATTTATCACCTCTCCTCCTAAACACACTGCTTGAGTGGGGACACAGGGGTGCACCACTAAATCCCAGCAAGCCTGTACCTCATGGTGAGGGGTGCAGGATCACCTGGACCCCATCCTCCTCCTTTGGACTCTCTCCAGCAGAGCCAGGAAGGTGACAGACAGCGATCCCTGGGGAGGGTAATTAATGAGCATCTTCCCTGTGTTAGAAACAGTCACCTCCGGCCCCCGGAGAGCCAGCAGAGACACAGCCCCAGTGTCTGGCAGGAGAGCAAAGAGCATCCCAGCCACCAGCCGAGCTGCTGGCCAGGACCATCTGCCAACCAGCAGCACCGGGGAGAGGAGCAGCCGAAGCCATGGGGGGGGAAACTGGCTCTTTTCCTGAGAGCTCTTGCTCGTCACCAGATGCTCACACTGGGGCTCAGACAGTCTTGCTGCACCCCAGCAGGCTGGGAAAAGGGAAGAGAGCTGGCTGGACAGGGCTCCACATCACCACATGTGGTGGTCCCCAGAGAGAGAGAGGTGGAAAGTGGAACAGCCTTGGGAAAACTGGCCCAAACTGTGCCCTGCCCTGAGGAAAGTGGCTCATAAGACCACCAGACTCACCCAAATCTAGCGAGCAGAGCCCCCTTAACACCAAGGCAGAAGAGCCATCCCCCAGACTGTGTCACCCTGGTGTTTCACCAACCCATTCCAGCCACGAGCATCCTCAGTGGCACCCATGGGTCAACCCAAGCACAGGATGCAGGAAGTGAGCAGTAACTCCAGCTGCCATCACCAGAGTGCCATTCGCAGAAGTTTCCTCGGGTCCCTGTGAGCAAGGAGCCCAGCTGGCAGCAGCAGTGATGCTTGGGGACAGTTTGGGGGGACTGTTTTCTCTTTTCAGCTGTCACTAAAGTCATCAGTGTGGCTGTGTGTGAGTGATTCACACCAGTGTATGAAAAGTCTGTGAGTCACACAGTGGATGCAGTGGGTGGGTGCATTGACTCAGCCACGCCGGGGATGGGGCACGGGGGGCTGCAGCCTCACACGGCCACGGGGTCAGCCCTGTTCTCATGGGGTCAAAGGCACCACTGCCAGGAGGTGCCACACACACGCTCAGACCCCCATCAGAGCCCTCAGCACCAGGGGTGAACCCAAGGGAGACTGTGTCACAGCATCAGCCTGTCACCTGCCCAAAATAGCTGCCAAGGTGCAGTGGGGACAGGCCACGCTCTCCCTCATCCTTTCACTGGGAAAAGGTTTACACTGCCCTGTGTGACAGCAGAGGAGGAGGAAACCTCTGGGCATTCAAGGGACGCAAATGCAACCCAAGCTACGGAGAACAAACTTTCCAGGTACTCCAGGAATACCAAGGAGTGAGGAAACTCAGCCAGGCAGCAGCAGAGACCAGAGGGGAGCTCAATCCTAGGGGACAGCCTGATGCCACCACTACCTCCCAGTCCTATAGTTCCTATATATAGTCCCCACGTCCAGGGGAGCTCAGCCCAGTAGCACAGAGACCTGCAGTGCTGCATAAACACTTTGGGGAGAGGGAGCTGAAGGCAACCCCTCCAAAACACACTCCCATTTGGATGGCACTTGGTCTCCAGGTACTCAATGGGTGGCAGCCATGCCCCAGCCTTGCCAAGGCTGCCAGCAGCAGCAGCAGCTAAGGCTGCAAACGTGTGGCTCATCTCGCCGACAGCGCCTTCCCTAACGCTGTGCCTCATCTGCCAAACAACCCCAGCCATGGATCTGGACCAGCTGAGGGTGTCACCACATCCCACGGCATCCTGAGTCCAGAAGCCCCCATCTGCAGCACAGACCAAGCCCAGGGAGCAGCATGAGATCACTCATCTCATGGAGGGGGATGTGGCCCATGGAGGAGAGCAGGGTGGTCCAGGGTACAAGTGACACTTGTCTCTCCAGGATCATTGGAGAAGAGTTATCCCTGGCCCCACTCCAGCTGTGTAAAGAGGCAGCAGGAGCCACGAGCACCAAAACACACATGCTCTGCAATGCAAGAGCAGCCAGGAGAGCTGGAGGAACCAGGCAAACAAACCCTGATTTAGGGGACCACTCATTCATCACAGCCACGAACAGCACCCAGGCAGGGACCAAACTCAGGAGCAGCACCCAGACCCATGGAATGTGGGGACTGGGTACAGGGAAATGACACAAAACAAAGCACTGGGTGCCCAGGGCAGGAAGGGGAAAGGAGAAAAGACATCCTGCACGTTTGGGAAGCCTGGGGCTGGCAGAGGAGGAGGACTGGCACTGAAGGAGACCACTGCTGTCCTGCATCTCAGCCAGGGCTCCCTGGAGCACCCAAGGCAGGGGAAGACAGGGGGCTGACACCTCAATCCGGCTTCATCCACCCACCCACCGGGGCATGAGGCTCGGCAGCCCCTCGGAACGGGCCCACACACACAGGCTCCTTCCCGAGGGTGGCGGGACCCCTGGGATCCCCAGCTCCCCAAACCACCCTAAACACAGAGCCAGGGCTCCCTTAGTACAAACTTTATGAGAGCCGATCCCCGCGTCCCAGAAGCCTGGGGAATGAGAAAAACCAGGAGCCGGGCTTCAAACTTGGGGTGCCGTCCCAAAGTGCTGCTGGAGCCCCCCGGCCCCCCCCAGTCACAACCCACCTCTGGCCGCTGGCTGCCGCCGGCTCCTTCCCCCGCGCTCCATCCCCGGAGCCCCGCGCATCCCGGCGAGCAGGAGAGACAGAAGGGAGGGGAGGAGGTGTCCACCGGGAATCGCTCAGAGAGAGGAGGAGGAGGAGGATGCAGACAGCCCCAACTGCTGTCTCCCGGCCGTCCCCAACAGGTAGCAGCGAGCAGGGGGGGGACACACGATGTCCCCACGGACTTTGGGAGAGCCAGCGGGAGCTGCTGCCCAGGGCCACCATCCCGCTGGGCATCGCTTACCTGGGGAGAGAGGCATGGATCCGGCCGGGGGTTATTCCAGAGACATGATTTGTAATGGAAAAGGGAGGAAAAGAGCCGCGGGGAGGGAGAGGAAAAAAAAGGGAGGGAGGGGAAGAGAAGGGGGGAGGGAGAGACGAGAGGAGCAGGGAAGGAGGGAAAGGGGGAGGGGGGATAAAACGAAATACAAAAAAAAAAAAAAAAAAAAAAGGGAGAAAATAGAGACAGCTAAAATCTGTCTCCTGCCCACACAGTGGAAAAGAAATTTCTGACAATCGGAGGAAGGGAACTCGCACATAAACCAGAGGGGGCAGACGGGGGATAACAAAGGAGGGAACGAGCCCAGACAAAACACAGCGGCAACTGTTCGGGCACACACCCCCTTGCGCACACCCCCCCCCGGGGTAAGGACGGGGCACACAGCCTCCTCTCTGCCCACCCAGGTCACCCCGGGACCAGCCACCTGCCCAGCAGCAGCAGCCAGAAACCTGCACCCCGACTGGCTTGATCCCACAACTGGGGCTGGGACTGCTGGCGAAGGACCCCCCACATTGCCCCACCAGCCCGTGTTGGTGCTCCCCAACCCCTGTTCTGCAGCTCGGGTCCCCTTTCTGCACACACCAGGGCACGGTGACCTTAACAACCAGCCAAAACAACGGCAGCTGTGGGGACCAGGAACATGGATGCACATGCCTCCCTCCAGACCAGCCAGCAGTTGATCTCATGGCATCTGAGAGCTGCCGGTAGGAAGGGGTTGCATTCCAGGCCTCCTCCTACATCACTTTTTCAGTCCAGTTTGCAGAGGTGCATCCCCACTGCTTCTCTGCTTGGGCTCTATTTTGCTTTCCCAGGCAGCATCCACGGAAAACTGGACCTGAAGGCACAAGGTGGGGAAGCTAGAGCTGATTCAGGCTCACTGCACTTCAGTCAAGGAGCCCCACAGCACTGTCACAGTGACGCTGCTGGTCCAAGGCAGCACACAGTTCTTCTTATACTGCCCCTTAGCACGGGCAGAGAGGAGAAACCCTGGCATGGCACAGCTCACCATGAGCCCAGCTGGTTTGCACAGAAGCCCCTGAAGACTTGGCACTGCTGGCTTCTCCGGCAGACCACCCACTGCAGCCTCGGCCAGGGGGTCGTTTGGGTGGGCAGGATGCCCCCACACTCCATTGCCCCTCAAGCTTCTTCCTTCTACCAACTGCAAAGCATCCCAGCAAACCTGTCCTGCTTGGCAGCATCCAGCAGCATCCAGGACTTCTGAAGCTTCCAGGGCTGGACACAAAGGCTGTCCCAAAGCTGCCCCTGATCCTTACACTGCACCCAGGCGTGTGCTGCTGTGTGATGCACAACCCCTGCCAGGGCACACACCTCACCTGCATGGGCAGACAATGCCACAGGTGCACATCACCCAGAGCCAGGACACCAGGTTACATTCCTTTTGCTTTGCCAGGACACTGCAGTGCCTCGCTGGCAACCCTGGGGCTGGGAAAGCAGCAGAGCTACACACCCAACCACCCCCTCACAGGGATGCCCACTTGGTGACATGCAGCCTGGGTGCTGTCTCTTTAAAACCTTCATCCCTAAATCTGAATGAAGCGAAGGGAAGAAAATCCTAGAGATGAGTGCTTCATTTAGAAGTCTCCTCCAGCATTCATTCATGCTCCTGCCCCAGCACGCTCCTGCCAGCACCTCAAGGAGGAGGTACAGAGGAAAACCCACAAACACCCATCCTCTTTGGGATGGACAGAAATCCCTCTGCCAGGACACTGCGCACCAAAATCCACCCCAAGCAAGGCCACCCTGGAATGTACAGAAGGGTACAAATGCTGCCAGAGGGTCCACTCATGTCAGCAACCCCATTCCTCACTGTTTCTCTCACGTTCCTACAAGCTGGCACTGCTCCCTGTGAGGGGGCATCCCTCCAGCTCCCCAGAGAAGGGGCTTTAACACCATCTCACACACAGCCCTCCAAATCCATCCCTCCATGGCCTCCCTGCAACTGGGACATCCGAGGGTGGGAGCCAGCCCAAACACTCCAAGACCCCTTTCTCAGTGACAAGCCCAGGGTCTGCATTTAAATATACATATATGCTGTAACTCAGGGACCAGTGATGCCTCGGATTCAGATGTCTCCATGGTTACCTGCTCACGGTGGGAGCTGGGGGTAATCGAACTCTGGGGGTTCGCCACTCATGGCCCATCTCCCTCTACCCATCCCCACAGCTCCACACAGCCCTTCTGCCTTCCCAGCGAGGCTGCTCCCAGCTCCCTGCTAGTGGAGCAGGAGGGGGAGGAGGAGAGAGGTTCTCCCGTAGAACACGTTACGGGATAATTTTGTCGGCTCCATGGATGATTAGACACGAATGCAGATCAGCTTCCTCATCCCGAAAGAAAAGACAATCCCAATCGGCGCAGAGACGAAGCTGAGCATCTCCTCCCACCACCCAGAGCTAGACAGGAATGAAATATGGAGAGACAGGATCAGGAGCAGCGCTGGCATCCCAGTGCTGAGCTGCTGTCATCTCAGGGGAGCAAAAAACAGCAGCAGTGCCCACCCGCCCACAGTATTCCCAGTGGGCTTGCAGGAGCTTCCCTCACCCCTGCAAGTGTCCAAAGGAAAGGTGAGTGCCTGGGGTGCAAGTTATCAGCCCGAGGTGCTGGCTGGAGAGGGAGCCAAAAAATGCAGCCCTGCACAGCCCAGCTAGACAGAAACAAGCATCTTTTACATCCAGGAGCGTCCAACCTCGCGCAACCCCGAACTTTGTGGAAGCACCTGCAGACACCTGAGCTTCTTGTCCAAACCCAGCACTACTTGGACTTGATCCATGTTCTCTTGCTGGCAGGCTAACCTCTTATTCCCATATAGCAGCACTGGGTAGAGTAACCTCAAGGACCTCCCGCTTTTTAATCCTGCTTTCCTTTCACGCAGCACAAAATCCTAACTAGCTTTCCTCCTCCTCCTCCTTCCCACACGTACAGCCACAAACACTTCAGGCATGGACTAACAGAAGGCAGTTCAGAGGGCAGTAAAAAGAGGAATCAAAAGGCAGCAAAACAATCTATTCAGAAAAAGAGGCCAAAATAACTTGATTTATCTAGTCTGGAAATCAGAAGGCAGAAGAGACTTGACAGCAGTCCTCAATTATGGAAAAGGTTGCTGCAAAGGGTGTGGGAATAAATTGTACTGCATCCCCACAGGGAACAGGACAAGGAGTAATGGGCTGTAAATTGTAGATGACACACTAGAAACAACACCTCAGTAGCACAAACTATTTAAGCTCTGGGATAGACAGCTGGGAAGCTGCTGGGATTTGAGAGCAGGCAAGACAGTGATGAGGTGGTCTCGATGAAGCACCTGCCTTTTTTAGACTGGGAAAGGGACCCCCTTGCAAGGTATGCTTCTGCCCTGGGATTTTAGCACTTAGTGGCTGGTTCAAGCTAAATTTGCACTGATTTCTGCCAAGCACGAGTGGACCAACAGCTTTTTTGGGGGTGATGCAGACCACACCATTCCCAGCCCTGAAGTATACCCCCTCCAGGTTATTCTGCCTCCACCTTCTGCAGTGCCCATGGCATTACAGGTACAACAGCATCTCCACCTGCTCTCCCTGGCACAGGCTCAGGGCTGTTCTGGGACAAGAGAGCACCCAGCTTTGTCCCATGTCTGTCTGTCCCATGCTTAGGACCCACAGCACATCAGGGACCACCATGCAGGTACCACCTCCCATCCCAGGGGAGCTGCAGCAGGAGGGCATCACCCACCCTCCCCTTCCCAGGAGGAATTAATGGTGGGGTACAACTCCTCACTCCCCCCTGGGTCATCAGTATCTGTAAAGCTGATCAGTCTGGATCAGAAAGTTCAGATCCTTGTTTTGTTAGTCTCCTACCTCTTGACTTCCACACTCATCTCTTTGATCCATGTCTTTTTCTACCAAATAAGCACGTGGGTATTTTAAACTGGGCTAAAGAGACATGAGATGAAGCCCATGCCAGATGGAAGCATCTTGAAAAACAAAGAAGCCCCACGTTTTCAGCAAAGTTGGAGGTGCCCATACGTGAGCTGCCAAGTTGTCTGCTGGTCCCATCGAGTGGGGAGAGCTGGAGAGACCCACCAGAAAACCATGGACCTCCATGGGGGAAAAGTGCTGGTCTCCTAGAGAGAGGAGGTTGCAATTGCCATGGGGAAGAGAAATTGGGTAAGGGTTGCCGTGTGATTTTCCACACCTGGTAAATTCTCAGAAACCTGTGAAACTGCTGTGGGGTAAAAACAGCACCTTCCAGGAAATGCCACATGGTCCTGTCAATGTTTGCTCCTGAGGACCTGCTTGTGCCAAACTACCTGCTTCTGTTTAACAACAAGAGAGCCCATGGAACTTGACACATCTTTAATATTTACTCTCTTGCAATAATATGAACACTACAATAAGCAGAGGAGAAAAAAAAAGTACTAAATCTCAGGATGTTTATGTAAAGTGAGACTAAACTTTCCCAAAGCAGGAACTCTTCCAAAACCAGACAATCCTCTCTGGAAAAAACTTTTCAGTAACAGAAACTTCCAAGACTGCATTACAAAAGGAAAATAGCAGAGTGCAGTGGGAGACAGACAAAAGCATGGATCTATCTCTTTTGGGACCACACTTCTGGCCAGCTGAATCACAAGGAAGCTGCACCTTGAATGGGAATGATCCAGAAACATCAAATTTGTGTTAAAAAAAAAAAATTAAAATCTGCATCACCCATCAGCTACTGCAGACTGCAAGAAAAAAAAATATCAGCAAATTTCCCTCCGAATGCTCTGGCAAATTTTTATCAATTAGGTTATGACCAAACAGGCAGCAGTTCCAGTCTGAGCACAGAGGAGATGCCCTTGCCCTGCCTGTTGCTCCACCTCAGACCCATAGTTTATATTCCAGTTACAAGACAAGTGCTGGTCTTGGCTTCCAAGCTCCCATCTTTTAGCTGAAGCATGTATTTTCCTGGCATTTGTTCTGCTTCAGTACCCAGGGTATAACTACGCCTCTCGTGTTTAAAGCCATCTGAAAAGCACACAGGGACCTGCACCCTTCCTTCGTTCATCTGTGACTGCAGGTGTCTGGATTTCAGCACAGAAACATTTTTATCCACTTCCTCACCCTCCCCATCCATGCCTGACTCAAAGCTGAGCCATTTCTCAGGGTCTGTCTCACAGCCCAGTCAACACGGAGGGAACCAGTGCCAAAAACCCATTTCTCTCTGATCTGATTGTTTGTTTTCCTGCCTTTCCAGTTTGGGATTTTTGACAGGGAGCCATGTGAAACCAACTGCTCATTGTTTACTGGGAAGCCTGCGGCTGCGTTTTAGTCATTTCAATCGCAAAGAGACCCGAGGAGATGATGGAAAGTCAATTAGCTCCCTGCAATAACTTATGCTGGCAAAGCTCTTTGGTGTCCACACGTGGGGAAAAGCCAACCCAAACAAGTGCACTGGGTGCTGGACCAGGTCAAGGATGCTTTTGCTGTGCTGCCCAGTTACCTCCTCACCTGCTCCCACAGCACTGCCCCAGCCGAGGTACCTCCCCAAATCCACCCCTGCTCCATATCCAAAGGTGCAGCTGATCAGGAGGGTTTGGAGGGAGGCAAAACAGTGCCAGAGTCCCTGGGAGGGCAGCCCAGCAGCACTGCCCCCAACTCCATCATCTGGACGGCATCTTCCCATCTCCCCCAAAAAGCATGCTGTGCTCCTCATCCTTGGGCAGGATGGGCAAATCCTCACCCTAAAATGCTTGTAGCAAGCCAAGAGACAGATCAAGTCACGTCCCTGTGACAGTTCAAATATACCAGGTCCCTGGCCACGTGGCACTTTTCCCAACAAACCTTTAATCATGCTTTTTGAATCTGCTCCAAGCCAACTTCTCAGCATCCCCCTGGTTGCAGAACAGAACAAGGCGTGTTATCCCAAGAGAATAAGTACAAGAAGTAGCTTTAAAATGTCTGTATTTTTAATATGTACATGCTGGCTGCTCCTCCCCAAACCCAGGGCTCATCCAGGTGGGTTTCAGGCAGGGCTTGGTGGATTTTCCAAAGCAGCCCCTACTCCTCTCCAGCCACTGCTTCCCACCCTGAGTACTGCATGGGGAAGGGGTCCAGGTTACCAAGCACCCAGCAGCAGCATTTTGGTCTCCTGTCCTCTTTGTTACACACTGCTACTCCATCAGCTGCAGACATCACCAGCAGCTTTGTTGTTTTTCACATTATTAAAGTATTATTGAATTATTAAAAATAGTAGTAATGTGCACAGCTTAGGGCTAAGTCTGAAATGCTTCCAGAAAAAAAAAAAAAATCTCATAATGTTTCTCCACTTACAGTAACACTGAAATGGACCAGAAAACTTTTTATCCACTTCAAGTTCTCCTAATATGATTCCTATTCAAGTCAAGCATAACTCCTAAACCATTGCTTTTATGTGTTATCTTTGTGATGTTATGAGCAACACCAAGTTAGTTCATTATGGCTCATTTTCTGGGGCTCCCAACATGGACTTGTTGGAGCAAGATGATCCCTTCCAACCCAAACCATCTTGTGATTTTCCATGACCACCTGTTTTTTGAAGCGAGTTACAGCTTCCTTCAGTCCATCAGCAATCTTCACTGTCCTCAAAATCTGCATGGTACCTTAGCCAGACCTGCTGAAGTTCTTGACTCAACATTGTTCATTCCTGCCTTCATAAAACATTTACCTTCAGCAGATGAAGCAGGGGTGAGGGTCAGTATCTTCAGCTGTAGTAAGTAGCAAGTTTACCATAATCTGCTATGAACAGAATCTGGTGTCACCTCAAAAAAAAGTCAACATGTAACAGTTCTGCCTTCTCTGACCTAAGTTTGTAGGGTTTCAGAGGATGGACAGTGCCTTTTGGGGCCCATGGCAAGATCTGGGCAACCTGCAGCATTCACTGTCCTATCTGTCTTCACCTTCCCAAATCTTTCCAGCCCTGGCCTGGGCAGAAGCAGCAGTTGAGCACAGTCGGATCCTCACCCCAAATTCCAGAACAGGAAACCACACAAAGCTCAAAAGCCACATGATAGCCCTGTCCCAAACACATCCACCCCCACACCTGAAGCTCAGCAGCCCCAGGAATTTTCACAGGCTGCACCACTCATTTGGGATGTCCTGAGGCTTGGCAACTCGAGCCTAATTCACCTGCTTTGATCAAGAGGAGCTTAGCACAGAGTATCACAGAATCATTTATGTAGAAAAGACCTACAGGATCATCAAGTCCAAAGAAATCCATCCTTTCTACCCACTTCGATATCCAGAAACAAGCTGGGTTTTATTTCCCAAGCCTTTAACCAGGGGATTTACCAGGACACACTGGCTCATGGGTCAATGGGATCTGACCCATGGATTTGAAGCCAAATGGCTGCAAAATGACCTTAACCCTGCAGTGGGGGTGACTACACAGCCACCACGCCAGGTCCTTAGGGAACCCACACACTGCCAGCCTGCCCCAGCTTTATATGAAAGCACCAAAGAGATAAAGACCCTCTGAGCAAAGCTGAGAGCAGGTGATAGGTCTCCCCAGGGAGCCCCAGTGATGTTTCCATGGGGGATAATCCTGCCCAGGGAACACAGAGGCACGCACCACGCCAGGCAGCCGGCATCCCCAGGGCTGCTCAGGCTTTGAGGCACAGTTCCAACACATGATAAACAACAATATTAGTGAAAATAATGTCTAAACAGATCCAAACAGGATCCTCTTGCCAGCAGGCAGGGAGAGCTTCTCACTGCAGGAGGCACTCAGAGATGTATACAAGGGAAACGGCTTCTAATGCTCAACAGCTTTTTTTGGCATCTCTCTCCTCCTGGTGCAGCTCATCTCAATCTCAGTCCCTGAGCAGTCTCTCCTCTACACAAAACAGACCTTTCCCCTCCCCACTGTACTCCTGCTGGGACAGTCAGGACTTGTGTGGATGCACATTCACATACTGCCTGTGTAGAGAGGTACCTTGCAAAGTCTCCACTCTATGGAATGCTATATCCCAGCCCTGGAAGGGTTCCAGGCCAAGTTGGATGGGGCTTTGAGCAACCTGGTCTAGTGGAAGGTGTCCCTGCCCAGGGCAAGAGGTTGAAACCAGATAGTCTTTAAGGTCCTTTCCAACCCAAACTGTTCTATGATTCCCCCCCTGCCTAGAGGGAAATTCCTGTTTTAGCCTCAAGGACCCCAGCTTTAGGCAAACCAGACACAGGCCCCATAAAGAGAAATCCTACATGCCTCCCCTCTGCTTGGCATGCAGCACTGTCTGGGGACAGGGTGCTGGAGCAGGGGTGGGTTTGGTCACCCAGCAGACAGGAGCATGGATGGGAGTGATGCCTGAGGATCCACAGCACCAAAGAGGGAGCATTCCCAGGGCTGCCTGCAGAGCCACAGCCATGTCCCCAGTGCTTCCATCTGATCTCCAGGCTGCTCACCTTAAACCAGCACACATCCTAAGCCACAGCTATCATATCCTGCTCTTATCCCTGTGCTTGCTGGAGCTATTTACAATGGGTGTTAAAGCATTACAGGAGCAGCTGTCAGCAGCTGTATTTTATGAAAGCTGGGTTCTCCAAGCCAGCTCTTATCAGCTTTAATACAGCTCTCCCAGTGCGTCTGTCAGTAGAAATGAGGTTTCAAGAGGTCTTTGAGGAACTTCAGATCCAGACAATTCAGCTAAATCCAGGGGAAGCTGGTAACCACTGAGGGAAAACATCAGCCTGCAGCTGTAATGGCACATTACCACAGCTTTCCTCAGCTAGTGTGCAAGCCCAGGTTCCAAGGATCCCAGTAGCCAGCAGGATGTTGGGATGTTTTATCAGGGCAGCCCAGGGCCAGTTGAGACTTCCTCTAGGACAAACCCAGAGTAATAGAAGTCCAGATTTAAAGCTGACTGTGCCAAGGGAGAACCTGTGGTGCAAAACTACATGAAAAATTAAGATTATAAGAAGGCTGGGGAAATACAGAAACGATGGATGCCAACATGTACCAGCTTTGAGCACAGCCTGTTACCCAGCTGATGGAGAGCAGAAGCTACTGCACTATTTTTAAAATCTGGAAATTCAGGCCTGGAATGAGCAATGGGATAAGGGGAAAAGAAATTGCTCTCAAGAGCTGAGCTGAGTCTCTGCTCTCAGCTCCCTTTCTTCTGCAGCCTCCTGGGCTGCAGGCCCTGTTGGGCTCACCCTGACCCACCTCACCTGGGCAGGACTTCAGAAAGCTTCTCCATATGTCCCTTGGGTCTGACCTTAGGGATGCCCAGGGCTGCCTGCACTGCCTCACATGGAAATGATACTCCAGAAGAAGAGCTGATGCTTTGCTCTGAGAAAGGCAGGGAGAAGCTTCAGCTTTTCATCCCAGGCTTTTAGAAGATTCAGCTCCACTTGTTTTGCTCTGCTTTGGGCAGTTTCAGATGAAGGCAGTGAGGAGCTGAGGGAACAGTTGCTGGGAAACTGTTCAGGGACCCTGGCTGGAGGAGCACCTGCAGGCACAGGGCTGGAAGTACCCAAGCAGCACAGGCTGGCACAAGCCACAGGCTCATGGATTCAGATACATCATCCACTTAATCCCAGCCCAGATAGTTGCAAATCAGATCCTTATTTAGGATGCTGATGCTAATCAGAAAAGCACATCTGCTATGCAAGCAGGACTGGATGTCACAGCCTGCTGGAACCCATTAAAGGTTTTGTGGAGGTGGTTTCCTCTCAAATCAGTCCAGTACTGAGGTGCATTTGCTTCCCCTTGGGCTGCAGGAGCCTGGACCAGCTCCTCCTCTCTGTCTCTTCTCTAGAGTGGATGCACAGCTCAGCAGTGGGCACTAGATCCCTATCCTTTGGGATAGGGAGGGCTCGCTGCCCCCAGTAACATCAGTTTTTGTCATTCTACAGACTAGACACAATACTGTTACCCTGTAAATGCTCACATTTCTTCTACCTGCCCCTGGGAACACATTAGAGCTTGTAATGAGTTTTGCTCTTCTGACAGTGTCTGCACTGCAACCCTTGGGAATTTTACTGGCTAATCCCAGCCTTGCACAGAGACATACAGCAGCCCAGGCTAAGCACAAAAGGGGGGACCTAGGAAGCAGTTACAAGCTCCTTGAAAAGAAAATACCCTTTTCTACATTAAAAAAGCCTCTCCTTACACTGTCTTGCTGGGTACGCTGTACTATATAATGCTCTCAGGCACACAGTGGGATTCTTGGGGTTGTCCTGTGCAGGGCCTGAAATTGAACACTATGATCCTTGTGGGTCCCTTCCAACTCAGGATATTCTATGATCCTATAAAACAGATGTTTTGCACAAGATTGATCTCTTCCATTTCATTATGTGCACACACATCCCTGCTACAAAACTGCCCACTGAGAAGAGCTGCCTCGTGTGAGGACACCCCCAGGGCTTCAGCCCAACTTGGGGGGTTTCTGGCCCCCCACCAAAGCCCAGCACAACCCACCTCCAGCCTGTTTCCACAGCAGCACATCACCTGCTGCCTGCAGGAGAAAAATGCCTTTCATTTCTGGCCAGCTCTGCTCAGTGGCAAACTAGTTCAGCACAGACAGCAGATGGTTCAATGAATGTTTGCCCCACAAGGCACTGCCTTAAGGGGCTTTATCGAGCTCTGTCCCTTTCCCCCAGTGCCCAATATGGGGATTATGAAAAGCACATCCCTCGTTCCTCTTGCTCTGAATCCTCCTGTTACACAGCTGGGGTGCAGCTGCCCTCCTGCTGCCAACCCCCAGGGGGGACCTTGGCTACAACTGCTACAGCTCCAAAATACAAATCTCGGATGTTTAGGGCAACACATGACCCAGGTGTTTGTCACAGGTCCAAAAGATGTGATGGAAAGAGCCAAGGATGGCCTCATATGTAGCAGAAACATCCGGGGATGGGGAGCAATTTATAGCAACGCAGTTTATATCATGTCCCCCCAGGGAATCACCTCCCCTCTTTGCTGCCCATTTCTTGACAGAAATAAGGAGGAGAGCTCAGTGCAGCCCCTGCTCAGCCAGCAGAGCTATTCCCCCACCCTATGATCCAGTTTCCCTGCAGATGAAGGACGCTCATCCTTCTCCTACTGCGCCTCCCACTCCAAGCTAAACCACAGCAGCACATGTGGGACACTGATCTCAGCTGGGGCTTCCAAGTGCTGCCATGGAGCACTAATAAAATGGGATAACAGGAACTGGAGGGTGAATTAAACATATGAATCACTTCCTCTCCTGGCTTTTCCTGCTCCTGTTGTTTCTCTTATCCCATCGGATAAAGCCCACTGAGAACAATCATTTCCTTCCCTTCCCCCCCACAATGACCACCAAGGGGGGTACTTTTTCTCTCTTCATTTTCAGCTGACACCTACAGAGCTGTGCTGATGCTCCTGAGACTTTCTCCATCACATGGCAAAGCAGCCCCCTTGGGTGGCTTTAGCAGGAGCCAGAGCCCCTTTAGCTCCCACGAAGCAGCTCCAGCCCCCACCCAAACCTCACCTGCCTCTCCTGCTACAGCCTAGGGCTCTCTTCATCTCCTACACACAGCCCATGCTCTATGTGCAGCCTTCAGCTCCGTGTTCCTGCAGGGTGGGTGCACAGGCATCCCAAGACCCGTCAGCACATCACAGCTCTCCCTGGATGAGGCTGGGCACAGCTGCCATGAGCCCCCAAGGGCACCAGAAAGCCCACTGCTTTGGGAAAAAGATTTTTCAAGCCCAAAAGGGCCGTTTACCCCCTTCCCTCGCCAGGCTTACCCCCAGCCTGGCACCAGGGTATCGCCAGCACAGCAAAGGACAGCTTCAGAGCTCCGAAGCGGCTCGTTTGCAGAGAACACTGTGGCTCTGCTGCCATCTCCCCCACCCTGGGAGCAATCCTGCCAGCAGAGGCTGTTGCCAGACCAGCCTGTAATTAAGACCAGCAGAGAAGATTAGCTCAGCCAGCCCTGGGGGGCTTTATCCCCCACACTCCAATAGCACATGGCAACATCGTGCTCCCGTCCCCAGCTCCCCTCCATTTACCTCGGCTGCAATATCGACTGCTCAAGCACTAATTACTCCCTGCAAGGAGATGCTGCCAGAGAAACGAGCCAAGCGGGACACCTCAGAGCAGCAGAACGCCCGGCAGGCACAGGCAGTGACAGGTCACCTTGCTCCAGCTGAAAGGCAGATGGGTGCAGCTATCACCATCCAAAGTCCCATTAAAAGCCTCTGCCCACAGACTGGGGATGTAGCACAGCAGGAGAAGGTTTCCACACCAGCTTTTCCTCCCACTTTGGGACTCCTGGGCTGTCGCTCCTCTCCCAACAAGAGAAAAGGTACAAAGTAAGGCAGAGCTTGCAAAGGCCCTAAGCCAGGCTCTGGTGGGACCACGAAGCACCAAGGGTGCAAAGCCCTTTTGTGTCATCAGGGACCAAAACCACTCCAAGTGTGCAGGAGTCCACAAGAGACAGACCCTTCCTCACCTCAATATCAGATACTGGCTGAGGTACCACCCCCAGGGACACATTTGTTACCTGCCTAGGGGGGTCTTCAGTGCAAACCCAGGAGGGCACTAAGGGTTTGTGATGGCAATGAAGCTGCAAGTCCCTGTCACAGCATCACTCAGGCAGAGCACAGGGACAAGCCACCAGGTAAGCCTCCCTCACACTGATGGTGCTGCCAGAAGAGATCCAGCTCTGGGCTGTGCCTGCTCAGGTCAAGCATTTCAGGTCACTTCAGTGCATCTGGGAGTGCAAGGTTTCAACTCTGGGAGCACTCCAAAACACAACTCGGAGTTTCCGAACCGAATAATCACCTTTTATTTGCCATCTGAGACAGCTGAGTGTTGAAGCACTGCAATTTTCTGATGGGGAAAACTGTTTTGTCAGCTGAAGGAAGACTAAATTGGTGCAGTCTGAATTTTCATCCACCTCCCCTAAACATGTGCTTCTCCCCAGCTCCTCCTGTGCCCACCATGAGGCAGTCTGCAAGCTTCCAGCACCTCAGGTGCTAAGCACAATAATTTCTGCCCTGACCCATAAACAGCTACGTCAAAAATATTCCCAACTTCTCGGTTACAAAGGGGGTTCACGCACAGCACCAGAAGATCATGTCATACCAGGCATCGCCTGCATCTTCAAGAAAGGTCCAAGTAACAACAGAACAGTTTCATGACAGCAACAAGAGCAGATTTAATCACAAAAGGAGGATTTTACAAGTCCCTGGGAGAACCCACAAGACATACACCAATGCTTCTGCATTGGGAGTGCCTCCCCAAGCTGCAGGTGGCTTACAGCAAGAACTCCAAGAATCCCAGCTCCGTGGGAGACAGGGAGGAGCAGACCAGGACATCAGGCCAGTGGCTGACTGCAGAGCTCCCAGCCATGGCAAGAATGAAAAGAGCAGCAACAGGGTGAGAGGCAGAAGCTCTGCTGTCTCCATTGCAACAAACATCAACAAAACCAGCCCTGAATTCATACCCAAGGACAATGAAATTAGAACAGTAGACAGATCATCTCTTTTGTGTTTTTTGTTTTAGGTACAAATGCAATTAACCTGCGGGATTCATCACCACGCAGCTAATTGAGAGCAAGGGCTCGAGGGAGCTGCAAACAGAACAAGCTACACAGCAAAGAGCATCCATGCTGTCTGGGAGTGGGATAAAATGTCCCTGAGGGTGGTTTTCATGGGGGTGTCTGGGAGAGCTGCTGCCCAGGGACTCAGGCATCCCTGACAAGGGTTTGGGCTGGGTGCTGTATTGTCAGAACGGACGGAAACCGGGAAGATGTTATTTATGGTTGGGCCCCCCTCAGCCAGGGAATGTTATGCTGACATTTGGGACTAGGAAAGACCAAGCCTTTTCTTCACACCTGTTCTCATTTTGAGGCCATTTCCACCACTCTGCAGTGTAAGCAGACCTTATCATACCTGCAAGCAGGAGCCTGCATTCCTGTCATGGTTTGAGAGCCCTAAAATCCAATTCCCTAGTTCTAGCCCCCCCTCCCACATCTCAACCCAGTGTGAGATGGGTTTTCCAGACACCACACGAGACTCAAAATGGGGGGAAGGGAATATATTACAATACACTGTACAAAATAAATACTACAATACTACAATATACAAAATACTACAATACATTATATACAATCTTAACTATCTCTACCATGACAAAACAGTATTTACAATGGATCAAATCTCTTCTCCCTTCCAAAACCAGCCAGTGTCTCTCAGGGGAGCAGCTGCACTCTGGGCACTGGGTTTCCAGTCCAACACCAATGTTCCCAGTGCATGCACATGCAATTAGCTGCTGGAGACCCTGCCTAGCCCAGAGGTGCTCCCCAGGGGGCTGGTGGAGTGGAAGGCCACCCTGGCAAATCCTTGTGTGGGATCTCCAAATATCAGTTTATCAGGAAAAGCAACATTAGAAAAAAAGTAACTAAAATTGCCCTCGTGGAGCAATCTGGTTTCTGCTCCAGCAGGGAGGTGTATTGCACAGGTCCCCTTCCCTCAGACCTGCCTTTGGGGGTCAGTGGATCCATTCAGCCCTTTCCTTTCTTTGCCCAGGGATCATCAGGCAAACCCCAAACCTGCCACCTCTCAGCATTCCTGAGGAGCTCCATAAGCAAGACAGTCCCAGTCTCCTCAGCCCAATGTGGGCCATTGCCTCCCAGCTCTCAAAGCCTGCAAGCATGATGGCAGAGCACAAAGAAAAGCTCATTTTTATTTAATACACCCCCCATAGTCTTCTCTCTCCAGACTTTTTCACCACCTGAGCTCAGAATTAGCTGGATTTTTTAAGCACCCACAGCACCCCACAGCAAGGATCACCACTGCTCCCCACAGCCCCATGTATATGGCCCCTGCTCCAGCCCCTTAGGTATCACATCAGAATCCAAAATCAATTCCCACCCCCCTCTCTGGGTCACTGGTTTTATACAGCAAAGCAGCCTCAGTTACCCCCCAGACCTCCCTCTCCTCAGAAAGTACCCAGCATGTAAGATGATGAAAGGAGGAATCACCAGCAGCACAGTCCAGGGGGGAGAAGAGACACATCCCCAACCTCCTCCACCTGCCAAAAAGAGTTGGGATGGGCTACACAGCCCTGCTGATCCCTCTCCAAGAGGATTTTCCAAGAGAAATTTCCAGGCAGTGCAGCAGCTAATAATGCTGACGACCATCTCCCAGCTGCCTGGCGGGCTAAACGTCCCAGGCCATTCCTCAAGGTGCCAAGTTCCTTGGAACAGAGCTCTCCCCAGGGATCTGCAGAGCAGAGAGAAGCCAGCAGTGACAGCGGCTGGAAGAGGCTGTTTTACAGCTTGAGCAAAGCAAGGAGAAAAAATCATTCCTCTCAACCACCTCATTCTACACCCAGGAGATTTTTATTTTTATGACTTTGGAGATGGCAGAGTGTAATTTATTGATCAGAGATGTTGCTGAAAAATTAAAGTGAACGCTGCATCTGGATGCTCACAGAGGTACAGCTCTCCAGGGTGGGAGAGTGCCAGGGTCTGGAAGGGGAGAGGTGCAGGGAGACTGCAGAGCACCCGAGCTCCTGGATTGCAAAGAGACAGGTCTGAGAGCACAATGCCAGGAGATGGCTTTGGGGACATTTCTAGAAAGGAAAAAAAACAGGTGGGACATCCCATATGGCTGTGGGGTGCTCAGGCACAGCAGGAGCAGAGGGGACACCATTACAGGGCATGAACATCTACCCTGACCTAAACTTTGCACTGGTCCATCACAAATGCCTGGCTGCAGACCACTTCTGTTTAGAAAAGGTCAAGGAGAAGATGCCAAAAAGACAGCAAACCCATGCTCTGGTGTCAACAGAGCAAAACCTTTACTCTAAGCTCATCCTTCCCCGAGCTCAGCACCCACCCCAGCAGAAAGGGCCAACGACACCCACCAACAACACTGAGAACTGACAACTCACTGCATAAATCCTGCACAGTGCAACTCCACCATAAGGACCCCTCCAAGGGGAAAGGGTTCCCCAGATCACACCGTGCTCCAGACCTTTCACACTGCGTGGCCAGCAGCAGCTTGGAGGTGAGTTTGGGGCAGGTGATGTTGAGCAGAAGTCAAGGATTTCTTCACCCCAAGTGACCATGCATGTGATGAGGCTCAGCACAGCAAGGAAAGCCTCCAGGAAGTGTTGAGTTCAGCTGTTGTGAGATAACGATGAGGGAAAAAAAAAAAAAGCCTGTGCAATGGACCAAAAACCCTTTAGGAGGGACTGGGGCCAGCAAGCATCCCTGGGTCACCGCCAGCACTGCCTGCCCAGGGATGCCCAGCTCTCCAGCCTCCTCTGGAGCAGCTCGCTGTGGGCAGGAGCCCCATCTGCCGGCTTGGCCACGGAGGATGCACTTCCCAGCTCTGCAGGGTGAGAGGACATCACCAAGGCAAACGGCAGCCAGGGTCCATCACTGCTGAGGGACTGCCCTGGCTCTGAGCAAAATGCCTGCAGTGGGTACAGGGGAAACAAGGGCACATCCAGCCCTGCTCCCCCTCCACATCACACCAGAAACCAGCCTCACCTGGCCACCAAAGTCTTACTCAACAACCCACCTGCAAACATTACCTGCTCTCAATCAGTCACAGCAAGGCTGCAGATTGCTTTACTCCTTGCACACCCCAGCAGAGAAATGCATCCATTCTTCACCCAGATACACAAGTAATGTACCCATCACCTCCAACAGGGTGTAAGTCAGCCCCCAGAGCCCAAGGAACAAGCCCCTGCTGACACCAGCAGAGAAGGTAGGCTGGGAAAGCCAAGAGGCTGATATCAGGAGCATAAACTCTAAATATTTACACAGACTGCCATCAGCCCTCAGGCAAGGAGGTGGCAACTCTACAATTTAAACGCAGCTAGAATAACAATTTTTGTGCAGCTAAAAGTACAAGGAAAATTACTTAAACATATCCAACGTGGGAAATGAAACTTGGTCAGGACAAAGGGAACTGAGTGCTTAAGCAGTGAACAGAAAAAGCCTGGCTCCTGAGGGTTCAGTGGAGTTTAGTGGTCATGAGGTATTGGTGCCCCCAAAACACAAGGGCACCCCTCACCCACTGGTATAACAGAGCCAGGATCGGGATAGGAGAATACCCAGCTCTGTCAGCAGCACCAAATGGGTTCCCTGGTGGAAAATACCCCCTTCCCTAGGTGCTGCAGGAGAGCAAAGAGGAGAGATGCTGAGGCAGAAGGAAGCATTTGATGGCAGCAGGATGCAATCACTCAGGCTGGAATTAAACCAGGACTCAGGGGCTCAGAAAAGAGGCATATGCACAAGGTGAGCACTAAATGGTGCCTCAAAATAAAAGGCAAATAATCCCTTAAAGCTACTTTCTTGCTGTCCCAGGCACTTAAACGTTACATCTGACCAGGCAAAAGACACAGCTCCAGCAGCACAGCACATGGGAAAAGCCCCCAGAGCTCAGCACAAAACCCACCAGCCCCAAAACCTGTGATTTCCAAGATCAAACCTTACCTCCTCAGCTGTAAGCAGGGCAGCAGATGCTGGTGCACTCTGATCCATGCTCCCTGCTTTCACATACCAGGCAGGTCCAAGGAGGAACCTCACACAAGCAGGATAGGACAGAACAGCCCAACCTCCCCTCAAGAGCCAAACTAGGAATGAGAGCCCTGAGCTGAGCTTAAATATAGCCCTTGGCATAGGGTGTGGGTGGAATGCCCAGGTGGGACCAGTTGAGACCCAGCTTTGCAGGTGAAGCAATAGCTCCTCTCTGCAGGACTAAAGAGCCAAACAGGCTGTATTGCATTAGGGGAAAAGGTTTCCCTGGAGCAGGTGACTCAAGTTTGTGAGGGACCAGAGATGCTGAGTGATAGGACATTGCTCACACCCCCAGCTGCCAACTGTTAACTTTGATGCTCCCAGGTGAGCCAAGCTACACTGCAGTAAATAACGTGTCACCTTGGACAGTGATGGCTCAAGGGACAGGACAGGGACCCTGCCAGGGCATGCAGAGTAACACAAAGCCACCCATCACCCCGTCCATGCGGGAACCTTGCGCCTCCAGAAGGAATTGCCATTGACTTCTGCAGGAAGGCAGGGAAGTTGCTGCAAAGCAGGGACTCATCCTGCTGTCTTCCCCTCTGCCAGCCAGCACGTCTGCCCCAGCAAGGTTGGGGTTTGCTGGTGTTTATGCAGTACCTTGGCTTGGCCTCTTTTATGTCAGGCCACCCCGTGACAGGCCGACACCATCCACTGTTGGCCCCAGGGGATTATCCATGCCAAGGCTGCAGTGATGTGCACAGGGTCTGGAGCAGGTCAGGCAGCACCAGCCCTGGAGCAGGCACCTGCTGTCCCACCCCAGCATCACAGATCCCAGTGACAGATGCTACAGCCTGGGGGTGTGTTGTGGTGTCCTTACAAGTGGTGGCCCATAAGGAAAGCCGAAGTTGCAACCATTCCTTCTCATCTCGTTTTGAGGGATCCAGGTGCCAAGCACCTCCTAGCAGAGCCAGGAGAGCAGGTTCAGCAGCTCGCTGGGAAAACCTGGGAATCCCCACGGGATAAAACACAGCCACACAGCACTGACGAGCATATAGGGACTTCAGGGTGCGATGTACATTTGGGTCTGTCCCATATCCTCTCAGGATGGGGCCATGGGACCCCAGGGGATCATGTCCCAGGGAGCGAACTGTGTCTCCCTGGGAAGCAGCAGCACATTGCAGCAGCCAGAATTTTCCTGGCAAGCTACTGCCGACTTCCACAAGAGGGCTTTGCTGTACAAGGAAACAAAACGAGCAGAGCTCCATTTACAACCTTCTTCCAGTTAGGTCCTGACTTTTCCCCACATCTCACCCAGGGCTTAGCAGGCACCAGCGGGACACAGTCACCGAGGATTACACCCAAAGGTGATATTCATATGCTAGTGACAGCATTGAAAAGTCACTTGTTTTGTTACTGAAGCCTCTCTTTCCCAGATGAGCTGTATCCCAGGGTGGCCACAGCTGAGCTCAACTTTCCCAGGGGACTCTGGCACTAAACCTGGCCCCAACACACAGACACAGCCTTCAGCACCCACTTGCACAACAAGCTGGCCACTGCGTTTTGGGAGGCTCCAGGCTGTCACCCACAATTCCTCCCACCAGAGCCGAGCGCTTTGAAGCACATCTGATGATGGATGGGCAGTGCCCTTGTTCCCACGCACACGTCCCTGGAGATAAGTGCCTGCTGGGCTGCCACCGTGGGAACTGCAGGGCAGAGGAGGAGCAGGAGAGAGGTGAGAGAAAGATGAGTCTTCTGCCCCTGGCATGGCCAAAGGAACTCACCTTGATTTCCATGCGCACTCATGCTGGTCTTTAGCAGGAGACATGAGTCACGGTGCAGGTACGTGTAGGGACAAGTTGCAGGCCACCGGCTCCGGGAAATGACAGCAGCACATTGCACCTGGCCTGGCCAGCCCTGAGCGTGTCCTTACAGACACAAACCCTTTATTTGAACAGATGCATCGATGCATCGTTTTGGGTAGCGCCGCCTTAGCTGAAGCACTCCCAGATCGCTGAACGTCAAACATGTCCCCAAAACAGTGGGGTTTGGGGGAGGGCAGCCCCTTAATCCTCTGGGAATCACCCTCACCGGGCTGCCTTGGGGGCCAGAGCCACACACCACCTCTCAAGGTCACTTCCAGCCTCCTACGCTCCTGATGTAACGAGAAGCGACGCGTGGCCGGGCAGGCCGGGAGCCGCGGGGGGACGCGGCGGATGCTTGTGCCAACCGGCTGCTTCCCCCCAGGGCTGTGCTCCGAAAAGAGCACGGAGTGAGCCACGGCTGAGCACACAGCCACACTCCCCACTGCCTCCCGGCACTTGAGACCTTCCCCACCCAGGGAAGACACAGCCAGCTCTGCCTGGCTGCGCCAGCGGGACCTCTGCAGCTCCAGAGGCTGCCACAGGCACAAAACTGGGAGTGCCGGGCCTCCGCTCCACTGTGAGCGGAGAGGGAAGGAGCAGGCTGTGACCGGGAGTGTGAGGCAGTGCAGTGACCTGGGATGGGACTGACCTTGCCACCATGGCAGGCTTGGGATCAGAGCCCTGCTCTACGCTGCCTTACAGCCATTCTCCCTTCCCTGGGGATGGCTGTGGGGACATGAGAAGTGGCTCCTTCCTCCTGCCACTTGTCACCCTGTTTATTTTTAACAGCCCTCCCTCCTGCCTGGATCCGACCCCCTTGAGGAGTGTCTGCTGGTGCTCTCCCAGCGCCAGCCAGCCCCGTGCCACCGCTCTGAGCCCAGAGTGGCTGGTCCCTCCCCACCTGGCCACTGACCAGGGACATCACGTCACACTCTCCTGAGCTGAAGGCAAACGCTCACTCCTTTGCTGTTTCCAGGAAGGGAATTTCAGTGCAGGGAGCACTGCCAGGGCCAAAGGGAGACAAGGTCACGCGGGAGGCATGCGTCACCCCAGCCACCTCCTTGCAGATTGGCCCAACACAAAATTCACCCATTCCCCCCTGGAAAACCTCAACAAGGATAAGGGTGGGAGAAATGCACCCTGCAGTGGGTGTCCTTTAGAGACAGCCACACTCCAAGAAGGGATGGGAGAACAATGACATGAATATCCAATAGGGCTCCCTCCGGCCAGTGTTTACATCCCTCTGACTTTAATTCCATTAATAGAAAAGCCACAGGGCAGGGCCCAGCGTAGAAGGAAGTGGCACAGGCTGTCTGGCAATGGGTGCTGTCACCAGACCTTGCCGAGTGCCAGAGCTGGGAAGGGCAGTGCGGCCCCAACAGCCACTCACAGGGTAAATCCCAGCTTGAAAACACCAGCGAGTGTTTTGCAACTCTCCCTGGCCAGCCATGCCACACCACAGAGGAGGGAATCACAGAATCATAGAACAGTTTGGATTGGAAGGGACCTTGACCCCTCTGCCATGGGCAGGGACACCTTCCACTAGACCAGGTTGTTCCAAGCCCCATCCGATGTGGCTTTGAACACTTCCAGGAATGGGGCAGCCACAGCTTCTCTGGGCAACCTTTTCCAAAGAACAGGAAGGAAAGTCCAAGTTCCCTCCCCTGTCTGTCCTTCCGTCCCCCCTTGCCTTCCCATGGGAGTTGTGTCTTCCTCCGGATGTGACTCCTCCCAGCCTCTCTGCCATGTCAAGGACTCAAGGGGTCAAATATTCCCACTGGAGCACATGAGGCTGCAAAGGGGCAATGGCCAGCTCTACCCTCCCCTGCACTCTTGCCCTGGGGTTTGTCAATGTGCTCAGCCCTGGGTTTGGGGCAATATTGGGGTCCGGGGGTTTTGCTCTCACCCCAGAGAGGAGAGGGTATCCCATTGCCCTTGTATGTTCCCCATCACCGCAGGACTGCGGGTGCTTGTTGATGTTGCACTCTGACTCCTGTAAAACACTGCCTTGGGCCAATTCTGGGTGAAAAACCACATAAATTCCTCCTGCCTTGAAAAACAGCAGCCCCATTGCCATGGAGACATAACACTGCTCTGCTCCCATAGCCCCCTTCACCTGGTCGAGGAAAGGCAGGGATGCCTGGTAGTCCCAGCACTGCACCACAGGGCAAACCTGCCTCCTGCCCTGGCTCCTGGCTTGGCACTTCCATCACCACACACTCCCACCACCGGATGGAGGGAGCTGGGATGGAGCACCATGTGTGCTGGCAGAGCCCACCTGCCTGCACTGCTCCGTGCCCAGGTTTGTGGGAGTAAATATGAGGAACTGAGTGGGACATGGCTGGAACAGCCATTTCCTCCCTGTTTTTTCTAGTGATGCTCCAGCCACACTCCAGCTGGGACCCCAGCTCCACAAGGGATAGCCCAGGGGAAACCGCTGCTGCTGTGCCACACTGCCAGCATCCTCCTCTTTGTTCCAGAAAGGGAGCAGGGCACCATGTCATGCCAGACTCCCAGCCCAGGGCTGAAGGGAGGAGGCATCCACACGACTCCCATAGAACAAGTCTGGGGCAGTACTGGGGCTCTCCCCTCTGCATCCCACTCTGGATGGGGCTCCCACTCTGCATCCCACATGCTCCCTGCTTCCTGCCCTCGTTCCCCTTTCCTGCCTCTCCCAGCCCACCCTCCAGATTTCCGAGCCAGCCGTGTCCTTCCTGCCCTTTGCAGGGCAGGGCCGGCGTGTCCCATCCGCCCAGCCGGCCGTCTGCTTCTCCATTTCCCTCCCTGTTCTCCGTTCCCCGCGCCTCCCTCCGGCTTCCCCCCGCTCCGCCTGACCCAGGACCGCAGGACTCCACTGGCAGGGTGAAGCCTCGGGCTTGCCAAAGCAAACAGCGCAGGAGGAGGAGGACGAGGGCGGCTGAGGCCGGAGCAGGCAAAGGGCAGAGTCCACCAGCAAACCCTGCGGCTGCTCCGGGGTGGGGAGGTTCCTTCCCCTCGCTTTCTAAACGCTCTGGGTTGGCTCTGTGCACCCTGGAGCTCGGCAGGCAGCGGGTGCCGGAGGCAGTGTCTTGCCTGAGCAGAGCGAGGGGATGCTGAGTGGCACCTTGGGCAGCTGAGCACCCTTTGTGCCATCCCTCGGTGGGTCTGGGGTGGGGGCTGAGTTTCACGCGGTGCTGGAAGCTTAAAGGCAAAGCAGCCCCAGGGCTGGAGTCTCCTGCAAGCAATTTATATTGAGGTCTTTTCCTCCCGCCCTGCTCGCTGCCAGGAAAAGCAGCAGGAAAATATTTCCTTGGGAATTGTTTTTGTTCCTTCCTCTGTGTCTGTACGCATGAAGCTCTCCTCCGCCTTGGACATGCCTCAACCTGTCCCGAGGCTCAGATTAATCCCCTGCACCACCAGGGACGACAGCTGAGGTCAGACGCTGTCAGCAGAGGCGAAGAGGAGGAGGAGGAGGAGGAGGAGGAGACCTTCCCCCTAGGAAGCCACATACGTTCCCAGCCAGAGCAGCGAGCAGGAACAACAGGCAGTCCTGCCTGCTTCTCCCGAGCAGGAGGTCACCCTGCAACACAGCAGCACACTGGAGCATCCCACAGGAGGAGAGCTCGCTGCTGGCAGTGCCAGAGCAGCACAGCAGAGCCTAAAGCCTGGCCTAAGTGTAAGACTGGTCTGAGCTGGGGTAGCTGCAGGCAGCAAATGCATCTGCAGCCAGGCAGGTCACAGCATGTCAGTGCCTTTTTGGGCATGCAGGTGCCCAAAAACAGGTCAGTGGCAACCAGTACCTCCATTTCTCCATGGGCCTGGGAAAGGTCTGGATGGCTTCCTTGGGAAAGAGAAAATGGATGAGCTGTCTCCTTTGGCTGCACCAGAGGACCGAGTGCTGCAGGCTGGGCTGGGCCAGAAGAGCCAGTCCAGCTGCCTGCAGGCAGGTCTCAGCACCCCACTGCCCATAGGAAGGTGGGGAAATTGGGATGGAGGGAGAGGGCATCCATCACAAAGCCAGTCCTTCGGTGTGCAAAGCACTCAACACTACCTCAGAGCAACTGGGAGCTCAGGAGAGCTCAGCTCCAGTAAATGATGCTCCTCAGCCCCTGCCCGGGCAGTTTGCCTCCCTCTCCTCCTGTTTTTCCCTTTGCCTCGCCTGAGTGCTTGGGAAATACAGGATGACTATTTGCCTGCAGCTCTAAGCCCTTCCCTCCCCCTCTCCCCAGGCTCCATCACCAATAAATCACCCCGCTGAGAGAGAGGGCCAGAGGAAACCAGAGGCACAAAACCTCAAACAGAGCCCTTTTTTCCCCCCTGCTCTCCCAAGCAGCTCTGCATTTCATTAGGCAGCCAGGCCAGCCCTCGCCCAGCTGGGGAGAAGGAGGGGAGGGGAGGGGGGCCCCGCAGGGTTTGCATGTCGGGAGCAGAAATCACAACCAGAAGACCAGGAGAAGGGAGTTGTTTGTGTTTGTCGCCGCATCCCAGCGCCTGCCTGGCCCCTGACCCTGCCTCCGGGAAAAGTGCTGGCCTGGAATAGCTCTCCCCCATTGAGGTCCCTCCGTGCCAAGGCAGCTCTGGGCACCTTCCAGCCAGCTTCTCCACGCTCCAGTCACCCTCTCACGGTGCCGACCCCACTCTCTGCCCCACTCCAGCCTCACAAAGGCTTGGATACTCCTTGGAAGAAGCCCTGGGATTTTCTGCAAGCCTCAGCCCTGCCAGGAAGCTTCACCGCCTTCCCTCGCTCCCTGGGCTGGAGCACCCTGCCCAGGAAAACACAGAGCCTCTTCCTGCCCAGGGAGAGCAGCAAGGACAAGCCCCTGCTCCGCTCCAAGAAGCCCCCAGCCCTCTGGGGACCGGGGTCCCTCCACCCACCCCAAATATATATTGGCAGAGTGTCACCAGCGAGCACAGTACATTGGAGACAGATGCGAGTCCCACAGCGGCACGAAGGTTTGGGGGATCTAGGCATGCCTCTCCTCAGCCTATGGAGCTACCATTTAAGCACAGTACCGTGCCACAGTACTCCTGCACCCCTCTTTGCCCAAAAAAAAAACCCTGTCCTACGGATTAGCCTTTGGCAAAGCATCCCTCCGGGGCTCCCCAGGCAGGGAGAGGCCCCAGCAGGCACACAGCCCCCAGGGATGCTCCATTACCCCCGGGCTGCCCATGGCTCCCCAGGCAGGGAGAGGCCCCAGCAGGCACACAGCCCCGCTGCTGGCCTGCCTCCCACCTCCCTCCCAGCAGCCTGCCGGATTCCTGAGCACTGACACAGGATGCTGCAGCAATGAGTGTGCAGAGCCTTCCTCCCCTTCCCCTGCCCCAGGAGAGGAGGGATGGGCGGGTGATGCCGGGTTGCATCAGGCCAGGAGGGAGCAAGAGCAGACAGAGTGAAACACGGAGCCTCCTGCAAGCCCCTCGCTGCTGTCACCTCCCAGCCCCGCGGGCTTCCCCCAGCCTCTGCTGGCACCTGGCCCGGACCAGACACCTTTACAGGTCGGGATGATTCACACCCTTAGCACTTCCTTATTGGCGAGAGCAGGTTTTAAATCATTCCCTCTCCCCAGAAGATATCCCTGGGGAGAGCCACAGCTCACCCGCCCAGAGCTGCAACCAGGGATCACTCCTGGATGATTACAGCAGGAGAAAAGTGAAAGCCTGCTGTTTGCCCTCCTTCCCAAGCATCACCTTGGCAGCACAGCTGCCACGGTCTCTCTCTGCCCCTCCCACGGCTTCTATCCCACCCTCTGGCTGTGCTAAGGGATTTTCCCAGCACCTCTGCTCTCCCACGGGATCTGACCCGAACTGGGGGAAGGGCAGCAGCCCGGGAGAGCTCTTCCAACAGCTCGTTGCTATTCTGGGAAGGTGAGGATCCTGCCATCTTCCCATTAAGTCATATCCTCCTCGACCCCGTGAGGCAGTTTCCATAGGAGTCACTCTCTCTTCCAAGTGATGGAAGTTTTTATTTTTATCTGGCTTATTTACGCACTTCTCTTCCCTCCTTCAGCACTGGCCTGGGCAGTGAGTTTGGGTCATTAGCCTCCCCTGGAGCTCATTCCCCAGTCCTTGCTCAGCTGTCCCATCTGTCACCCTCACCTCTGCAGCGATCTAAAGGCAGCACCGTGAGCAGAAGGAACAGTCTAGGGATTGAGGCAGCATGATGGAACAGATGAAATAAGGAAAACAGACTCCATTTAGGTGCAAGTGATTATGGGAATTTTAAAAAAAGACAGTGGGTGAGGAAAAAGAACAAAACAGAGCAGAATAATTGATTTCAGAAGTAACACAGTGCTGTTATTATGGGTCTTTTTTGATTTGAGGCTCATTTGCTGCAGACCCCTCTGTAACGAGCCAATGGCAGCTTCCTGTGTCCCATTATTTTTTTCCAGCCCCCTCGGCCGCAGCAGCCTGAAGCTCCCCAGGGACACGCACGTCCCAGGGAGCAAACCCCCCACGTCATAAAAACACAGCCACGGGAGCAAGCGAGGCGTGTGTCGGCACAGCAGATGGAGCTGGGCCGGGTCTTTCAGGGACACGGCTCTGTGACCATCAGCCGGGGAGTGAGAACTCGCTCACCTCAGGTAGCTCCACAGGAGGTCACACCAGCCTGAGGGAAATGCGTGGGCATCTCTGGGCAGTCTCTGCCCTGCTTTCAGAGGCCAGCAGCAATTAAGCTGTTGCACAACTCTTCTCTGGAAGATCGAATAGATAGGAGCCTGCTGGTGTTCTGTGCCAGAGGGAGGTTGGGTCTTGTCTGCGCAGGGACACAGGAACCATCAGGACCAGATGATCTTCCAGGGGTTGAATGCCCAGAAAACCTTTAGAAATGCCAAGATCAGGAGTGTCCCCATCCCATTTCAGGACCTGGGAGCTGGGCAAACCATCCACTTCCATGGAGATGCTGTTGGTGGTCAAGGAGCAGAACTGAAACCTGCTCCCCTTGGCCTTGGAAGGAAACTGTGCTGGTACAGGACTAGGAAGTTCTTTCCATCCTCCAGCCCAGCTTCTGACCCTCAAAGCAGGGTGTTTCACGAGGGAGCAGGAGAGCTGGGGGTATAATTCTCTGTAGCCACACTCCTTCTCCTCATGCTCTCCTTTTACTGGAGAGATCCTGAGGTGACCTCCTTTCCCTTGGTGGGGGTCTTTGACTGTGAGGTTCTCCTAGAGAGCACCTGCACAAGAGAAGCAGGGACAGTCCCTTCTCATCACCTCCCAAAGGTCACCAAGTGAAAACAAATGTCTCATCACACACCATTTCCTTGTGTTCTCTACCAGACTAAAATTGTGTGTCACCATTAGGTGCAATTATCAAGAAAATTAAGATAGTAGGACTTTTGCTTTTACCTAAGAATTGAGAGCTACTAAATTGCACACAAAGTAATAGAGCTCTCTCTCAAAGCCACCCCACACCAGGCAGCTTCTCCACTATCACATATTCTGCCCCCACTACCCAAGCACCAAGCCTGATGTCTCCAGTTTTCACAGAAACAAGGTCTAAAACCCCCACCCTACAAGCCCAGCGCCCCCCCTTTGGGACAGCACTGCTCCCCACATGCCCATTCCAGCATAGAGAAAGCTGGGACCAGAGACCTTCAAGCTGGTCATCCCTCATTTCCCACCCAAGGCAGGCTCCCAAGGTTCAGTCAAATGTCCCAGGCTGCATTTCACAGCACACAAACATCTTTGACTTGCTAGAGATGCAATCCTCAGTTGAAAAGTTCATTAATTAGGAGCAGAGAAGCCTCTAGTGAATCTCTCAGCAAGAAGCAGAGAAAAAAAAAATCCCCCACAATTCAGTCTAATTACAACGCCTTGAGGCGCTCCAGTCACTGTGAAGCCGAGGCCAAACTCTTCTCCCCACCCCTAAGAGCAGGAACTTTAACCCAGTTATAGTTTTACTGATAATGAAAGAGGAAAAAAAAACCCTCCCGGTATTTATCATTTGAACTATTCTGCAAGTAACAGCAAGGAGGAGGCACTGAAAAATGTTTCTGGCAGAGCAGTAGCTGTGTCCAACTGGGACAAATCCACTCACACAACCCCAATCCAGACCTTTGAGCAGGCAACACTGGAGGCCAGTCCTCAGCCCAGCAGTGCCACAGGCCTGGTCAGACTGCGCCCAGCTGCTCCTCGGGGATTTAGCAACCGCTTTCCACCCACAGACAGTGACTTCACACATTAGGTACTTTCAGAGCAAGACCTCAAATGCCACGGCAGCTCCAGCCCCGGGAAGAGACTGTAGCTGGAGGTAGTGGGATCACTACAAAGACCCTGGGAAGGACTCCAGGCGCCCTGACAGAAGTTCCCTTTCTTTCCCAGCTCCCAGAGGATCTGGACTCCAACCCACCCCAAGCCTCTGGCGAGGCAGGGTGGATCCAGCCACAGACATGCAAAACCACACCCCGGCTGCAGCCTGCCCTCCTCCCCCCCAAGCCAGCGGGACACAAACAGGAACTAGGCTTATACAGTTGAAAATATTTAATACGTGTTGTACACGTAGAATTACATTTTATACAAAACATGATACATCACTGAAGGAGAACACTGTACAAAAATCCCTACGGGAGCCCCAAGCCTTTATACAACAAAGACCGGGAGTTACCAAGCCTAACAAACAGGCTCAAGGACTTTCCGTCAGAGCGTCTGTAAACTTCGTTTCTCTCAATAAAACACTTTTAAAAAGCACCATGTAATAGTTCTGACCTAAAACCTTTCCAAAATAGAGACTTTTATTTAATAAACTTAATACTTTCCAAGCTTAAAATACCACCCGGCGGGGGCGCCCCCGGGGTCGGCGGCAGCCAAGGAGCCTCCCCCGGGCGCCGCGGAGGGCGGCGGCCCGACCGGGAAGGGGAATTCCGGGAGGGCAGGGCCGGGGGCGCTCCCAGGGCGGGTGCCGGCAGCCAGGACCCGGCGGGGAACGGGGAAGTGCTGCCGCCGCTGCCCCGCGGTCCTTCCCGTGCGGCGGGGCAGGGCGCCGGAGCCCCGCGGCGCTGGGTGGGTGGGTGGGAGTCACCTCCGGGCGCCCCGTCCCGCGGCGGAGGGCCAAGTCTCTGCGGCCGGAACATCAGAAGGCCACGATGGCCGTGCTCCAGGGGTTGAGGGTCCGCAGCACCGGCTCATCGCAGCAGATCTGTCCCGTCTCGGCCGCCGCCTCGGCGGGCGCCGTGCCCGCCGCCGCCTCGCCGCCGTCCAGGGGCGGCCGCCGTCGGCCCTTGGGCTCCTTGCTGAGCAGTCCCGAGAAGCTGGAGCCGAAGATGCTGATGAGGCTGGCCACGTTGCCCGTCTCCATGTCCTCCTGCTCGCCCGGCGGCGAGGGCGGCGGCGGTGGCGGCTCCTCTTCCTCGCGGCGGGGCTTCTTCACCGGGGATCCCGCCTGGCCGCGCTCGCCGGCGCTCCGCTTGCGGGGGCAGTGCGGCGGCGGGGGGGCCCCGGCGCAGCCCCCGCGGTTCTCCTCGCCGCAGCAACAGCGCCGCGGCCGGGGGCCCTGGCAGTCCCTGCCCGCCTCGTCCTGCGGGGGCGGCGGCGGCTCGGCCGCCCAGGCAGCGGTGCGGAGCGCCGGCTCCTCCTCGGGGGGCCCCGCGGCGGCGGGGGGCGGCTCGGGCGGGCAGCCCGGCTCGCTCAGGTAGACCTGCCGGGCGCTGCGCAGCACCAGCGACACCAGGAGGTTCTTGTGCAGCTTGAGGCCGCCGCGCTGGCCCCGCGCGCTGTAGATCTTGCCCAGCGAGATGCTGACGATGCGGTGCGCCTCCAGCTTGAACTCCATGGGGGAAACCGGGTGGGCGACGGGGGGGGTGGTTTCCGCGCCGGGCCGAGGTGGTCGGGGGGTCGATCCGCAGCACACCCGAGCTCCGCTCGCCGCCCCTTCGCGCCGCAGACTGAGCGAGCCCACGCGCCCGCGCGCCTTTTATACCGCCCCCGCCTCGGCCAATCAGGGCGCGCCGCCGGCCGCTCCAACCGCCGGCTGGCCCCCGCGCGCGCGCGCCGGCCAATGGCAGCGCGGGGCAGCGCGTTCGAAAGCTCGCCCCGCGGAGAGGGCGCTTAAAGCGGCAACGCCGGCGGGCGGTGGGGCCCACACCCGCGGCGGCACCCCCAGCTTTCGCTGAACCCCGCACGGGCTCGGTCAGAGCGGCCGGCGGCCGTGGTGGTTTCGGCCACGGCGACTGAAACGCTCCTGCGGAAAAAAAAAAAAGAAAAAAATCAAACCAAGAGCAACCCCTGTTTTGTCAGGTTAGAAAGGTTTCCCCCAATTTCAGCCCGTCTCTGACATCTTGTCGTGTTAGAGAATGAACTGGTGTTGGTGTTGGCTGGAGGGGGAAATGTGTCTTTTAGTATTTCAAGGAAAATCTGCCCTGACATGGAGCAGAAAGCCATCCCTGCCCAGCTGCCAGGCAGAATTCTGCTCCAGGGGTCTGGCAGCGAAGCTTGCAGAAAGCCCAGGGTAGAAGAGGTTGATTCACAAAGTGGCTACAAGGGAGGATGGGAGAGGATAACAGGCCATCAGCATCTCCAGGGGTGATGGGGATCATGGCAGACTGGAGCACTTTGTCTGGGAACTGAAACCTCACTTGGTTGTAGCTGTGAGGGCTGGTGTCAGGACCAGTCTGGTGGCTGGGGAACACAGGGAACAACACAGTCACCCCCAGACACAGCTCCAGGCACCAGGGAATCCTCCAAAAAAGCCTGGAGGGTATTTCAGGGCTTGGAGTGGGGACTCTCCTTCATCCACCGGGAGTAACCACCACTTGCAAGGAGAGAAGTGAAAGGGCCCAAAATTAAGGAAGTTCAATGTGCTGCCCCTGAGTATCAGTTTCTGTTCCCAGTGACACATGACAACTCACTTTGATCCCTTTTTTCCCAAGGGATTAAACCACAGACTCCCCCAAAGGAAAGCCACAGCCTGTCATGGTGTTTTACCAGTAGGATCTGCCACCATGTCCTGGTTTGCTGGAAGGACAAGAGGGTGGCTGTCACAGTGGTAACAAAAAACAGGTGAAGATTCAGCCACACCAAGACAGAGCTGACATAACAAGAGTCTTCTCCCCAGAAAAAAATCCCACATTCAGACCAAATGCATGTTTTCCTCCTGCTCAAACATAGCTTGAGGAAAACCTCAAATGACACTTTCTGGGTGTTGGACACAACAGCAGGTCAACCTGGGGTTTGACATCTCAAAATGCCCACCTCCTCCACCGAGGACCTGCCACACTGTCTGAAACAACTAGACCAGAGCATGCCCAACCACACAGCCAAAACACTGTCCAAAACAGCTGGTCCCAGCTTTCCCCCTGCCCACACCAGGGTGAGCCTCTCCCGACCGCCTGCAGCAGGGCTGTCCCCTCCACGCCCGGCGTGGGAGGCTGGAGGGATGCGAGTCCCAGTGGTGGGAACCAAAGGATCCCAGACCCGCCAAACCTGCTCCCCACACCTCGGAGGGCTGGCAACACCCTGGCCTAAGCCCTTGGGTCAGTCTAACCAGCCAGGGCAGGTCTGGGCTCAGATGTTTGGGACTGCAGTCACGGCTCCTGGCCCGCAGCCGGCACGTCTGCTTGCCACCCATGTCCCCTCAGTGACACAATGTTCTGCTGTGCTGCTGGAAAGAGGCTTGTACATCACCAGGTGTGTTGCCCTGGGACTGCTGTTTGCAGGACCTGGGCACCTGCATCCTCAAGCAGAGGTGATCTGGGTCAGAAGGATAAAGTCAGGTTTGATCCGTCTCAGCCACGTATATCCCAGCTCAGATGCCGGATGAAGGGCAGCAGTGCAAAGTCATCACACCGGCTGGAAAAAGCCGCGTGCAGGTGGAGGAGATGTAGCGTGGGAGCTCTGCTGGGTGAAGGTGCCTGGATCCGAGTGGATTGACCTGTTCTGCTGCTCACCACCTCACCCTGATGGCATGAAGCACCATTTCTCTCCAGTCACTGCACTTTGGCTGCCTACTCTGCCTAGGAGCAGGAGGGCCGGCATCCTCTCCCTGCCCTGGCTCAGGATTAGCAGGATGGGGATGGGTACAGAGCGGTCCCTCATTCCCCTCAGTGCTCAGAGAGCCAGCAGGGAGAAGCAGAGGTGCAGGATGTCAGACAGCAGAGCTTGTACCCATTACCACCAGTTTCACCCACCAGCACCGTGCCTGTCAGGCACAACCCCCAGCACATTATTCCCAGTGCACCAAAGACTTGACATCTGCCCTGCCCCTGCCTGCTCTTCCTGCCCTTTGCAAAGAGACGGAGTGGTGATTTTCTTTCCCTGGAGGAGAACCATGGAAGGGAAAGGGGGGAGAGAACAAGCAGCAGCGCAGGCAGAGGCAGCCCCGGCAGTGAGCAGGCAGAGGCAGCCCCGGCAGTGAGCAGGCAGCCGGTTGAAGCCTGGCGGTATTTTGGTGGCAGCCCTGCCGCTCCCTCCCAGGCTGATGTCATGCTTTAGTAAGTTTGAGGCAGTCACATGGCAGCTTCTGAGGTCAGCGCCTGGGGTGGCTTTGTCTGCCTGCCTGCCCTGAGCTCCTGCCTGCCCTGGGCTCATGCCTGCCCTGGGCTCCTGCCTGCACCCGGAGCGGCCTCTCTGGCAGGTGATCCCGCTGGGGTTGCCCTCCGAACAGGGCACCTCTGTGATACCCACGGCTTGGCATCCCCGTGATTCCCACAGCTGGGCACGGCGTGGGAGCCGTTGCCTCGGCGGGACCAGCAATCCCGGGCGGTTGGATGCACCTCGTGTCCATCCATCTGTCCGCAGGAGGGGCACTGCCCCCCATCCTGCCGGGTCAGGGGGGGATACGGGAGAAGGAGGCGGAGGGAAGGGAAGGGTGTGACGGGCGCTCTAATCTCCTCATGTGATCCAAGCGGGCTGGAAAGGGGTTTGACGAACAATTAACAATCCTCCGGCTCAGCTGCTGTTTCCCGAAATAGCTCTGGCAGGAGGAGGAGGAGGGCGGACGGGCTGGCTGGCAGACAAAGGTGGCCTCTCCGCCAGCAAGCTGCGGCCGGCAGAGCCTGCAGAGGAGGCAGCCCCGGAGGCCGAGCAGCGGGGAGCCCACGGCCCCACCTGGAAAGGAAAACAAAGCGAGATAAAAGCAGCTCGAGGGAGGAAGCAGCTTGTGGTACAAATAATAATTGCAGAGGGCTGCGCGCACACCACCGGGTGTTTTTGGAGGCGTTTAAAGTCGCCTTCGACGGCGAGCAGAGGAGGTCGGCGCCGGGAAGCTCGCTGGGGGTTCGTGCGGTTGCATCTTGGCCGGGAGCAGCGTGGGATGCCGGGGCTGCATCCACAGCCGGCTGCCCGCATCCCCAGCTCTGGCGGCACCGTGGTTCTCCCGTCCCCCCCCAGCCCCATCCCACGCGGCGGCAGCGTGGCTGGAGACCGTCCTGGCACGGCCATCTGGTGCACAGCACGGCCACCCCGACCTGCAGCCGTGGGATGCGGATGTGGTTAGCAAGATCCTGTTCCGACAGCGGCGCCTGTCCCCCTCCCCACACACCCCCCGCCAGCCCCTCCCTATCACCAAATGTGTGGCCCAGGCCCCAGGGGGAAGCCATATGCAGTAAAGAGGTGGAAAACCCTCCTGGTAGGATGGACGGTGAAATTAAAGTCTCCTCAAAGCACAGGTTGAACTCATCCATCACTTCCCTCGGCTGTCCCAGCACCACTGCAGTGCATCGGTCCCTCTCTCTTCAATTCGGACCAGGATTTGTGCGTTAGACCCTTTCTGGGAAGAGGTTGGGAACAAATCAGCCAGATATCCCTCACTAAAAGTAGGGTTGGGGCAACAGCCTTTGCACCAGCAGCTGCCTGCAGCAAAAACAGAGCTTCAGGACAGCCAAAGCCCCAGGGAGATCCAGGCACATCCCCAGCGATTGCTGACGTAAACGAAACAGGACAGGGAGGAACATTTCCAAATGGGAATCCATCCACAGCTTGAGTTCATTTCTGGATGGGAATAAACATCTGAATTGTGAGGGACCCATGCAGTGCTCAGGAGGTGGAGGAGGAGGGTTGCTGTGGTTGGGTTTTTTTCCAGAAATATCGATGATTCGCATGGATGCGGTCCGGACCTGCCGCAATCGGATATCGGTAACTAATCCCCCAGGGTTCCCAACTGCTCTGGTTTATCCGTGCTTGGAGATAAGGTCAGAAGAGCTGGGAAACTTCCCAAAACACAGAAAAGAGCGCTGACCACTATCGCTGTTGAATGAAAACCAAACACAAGCGAAACAAACACAAACAAATCAATACAGACCTAAACCCAAAGGAGAGGAAGCAGCTCTGTCACCTACCCTGAAACCACTGTGAGGTGTGAGCCTGCAGCACAGCCATGTACTAGAAAGCAAAGGGTTTCTCCGGAGTTAAAAACCCCTTCCCATCCACAGAGATTATAGTGTTGATACCCCAGGCAGGCAGGACTCTCTCCTTTGCATCTTTGGTTTTTTTCCCAGTGACCTGGGATTCCCCCTTTTCCCCCTACATTAATGATTTAAAATTTCCCTTGCCTCACTCTGAGAAACAGGCTTGGGATTTCCCTCCCGTCCTCTGGAGACTTGTGACCCGGAGCCCTTGCCCATCAGATATCCTGCTACTCCTCCTGCAACCTCTCCAAACACAAAGAAGGGGGAAAAAAAATCCCACTCCCAGCTATCAGCTTCTTCAGGCAGCCGTTTCCCTTGGAAAAATGTGGCCCCATATCTTTCAGTGGCTTATGGAACTGGTTTGGGTTTCCTGGGGAAAAAAATGCATTTATTTGTCCAGGGTTTCCTATCAGACACCCCTTCTATTGTAGTCCACCTTCCTGTATGTTTTTTTCCCTCTCTGATACGCCTGCAACGGGTCCTGTCCCATTTCCAAAGGCTGCCTTGTGTCCAGGGGTAAAAGAAGCAGGACAGCTCTGGGATGCAGCTCAGCAGACGATCCTCTGGCTTCCCAGCCCAGCCGGTGTTTTTCACTGGAGTGATTTGCTCCTGAGCAAACTCTGTGCTAGAGGAGGCAGCAGCCTCGGCGGCGAGGGTTAAACATCCCCAATTAATCACACGAACTCCGCGCAGAGCCAGCCGCAGTCACAGTTCAGCAATCCACAGGGTACATCCTCTGCCCAGAGGAGTCTCAGCCTAATTATTTTTTTCCCCTCTCCCTGTATCTCAATGTCACCTTCCTTGTAGCCATCGGGCAAATGACAGCCGCAGCCCTCTGCACGCCCCAGAGTGCAGATGTGTCCTCTGCGCGACTGCTTCCCGCTTGGGCCTGATGGGGAGGTTGCACAACGATGCTCTGGAGCCACGGAGCTGTTTGTTATCCTAGGAGAGGCTGCCTGCTCCACTTCCCGCTTCCTTCAAGGACCCCCAGGGGGATCAGGGTCTTTGGGACTTCCCAGAAAATCACACCACAGAATAGCAACCACCACTGAGAGCAGCAAGGGCAGAGCAGATCCTCTCCAAGGGCAGAGCAGATCCTCTCTGTCGAATCCCTCCTCCCACCATCAAGGAGAACTGCAAAATAAAACATCTGTGTCTGCCAGCAGGCATTGACTGCCTCTGTTCCTGCTGATCTGTGCCCCTTCCCTCTTGTAAGGACCTTCCTCCAGCCGCCTCATCCTTCACCTGGTTTGTGGGGAGCCTGGAGTCCTGGAGAGGTCATCCGTGGACACAGGGATTACAAGAAAGATTATAGGGAAAGGCTGCTGGAGAAAAGTTCCTTCCAATTTCACTCACTTGTATAAGTAACAAGCACTCTATCAGTCCAGCACCTCACTAGTCCTGCAATTTAACAACCCTTTTTTGGATCCAGGTATGATCTCAGCATCCCTGGCATCCCATGGCAGGCAGGGATTTGCCATGCAGAAAGCAATGCCACCTTTCCCCAATTTCATTTCCCGTTTTCACCTTCATTAAATAACCGATTGCTCATGCGCTGCAAAGAGGAAAATTAATTTTCTCCAAAACAACCCTTATTCTGAACAGTCTCCCTGCATCCTAACGTGAATTACCACGTTGCATTTGCTCATTTATGCCATATTTGATGGCATTTTTACCGTTTTTGTCCAGATGCCCTGTCAGTCTGCGCTGCACACAGGCCTGGCACTGTTAGGAACCCAGCTGAGAGTATGGCTGTGGCATGGAACCAACTCTGCTACACAGCAAGACCCCACGAGAGACAGCCACAGCCCCCAGGAGAAGCTTTGGTCAGGCTTCTCTCCTTCCTAGATAACTGCAAGGCTAAGGAGACCTGCTCTATCAGCCCCACCTGGAGCATCCAGCATCCAAGCCTCCTTGGCAAGGAGCAGTCACCTCTCATCATCTTGTTTTTTCTTTTAGCACCTCGGAGCTGCCCCCATAGGTCACCGTGTCACAGGCTGAGCCTCGTGTCATCTGTTCCCTTTGTGCCTCTCAGTGAAACCTCCAAGGATTTGTGAAAAATTAGGTTCAGGATAAACACAGAGAGGACGTGAGTGGGTAGGATTTGATGAAAACCCTCAGGATTTGATGTAAACCCTCACTGGCCACCGCACCCCTGAATATTTAGCTACAGACCAGTGTTTTGTATTGTTATCACTGTCTTAATCCTCCTAAAATCGCCACTGAAAATTTTCAATTTTCACTGAAAATGCAAACAAGGACGAAAAACACCAAAGCGTCTGAAACTCTTTATCACTTCTTCTTTTAGCTGTAAAACTTTTTCAGGGGGGAGGGGGGAAGTCCCCTCTACTTTCATAAATCCAAGTTCAAGCCAATGCAGCTTTTCCCCAAGAGAAAAAGCCACCAAACACATATTCTTTGCACCAGGCTGGTATGGGATCACACACACACATCCCTGTGCATGTACACACACGCCACAAAGATTTTCCTGATAAAAGTTCCAGGGAGCCCAGCTCTTTCCTGCAGACAGCTGGGATTTTGATGAGTTGGCACTTTTTGGTGCAGAAGTGTTTCATCAGATCTTTCCTGACCAGTTCTGCAGCTGTGTGCCGTGCACCCAGCACTCCTCTCCCAGGAGGAATAGGTTAGCTGAGCATTCCGAAAAGCTCCTGAAACTCTCCTTGCTGCTTCCAAGCCCAAAATCAGAGCTTCCCACAAGGAACATGCCCTCCTAAAAAATACATAGCTGCACAGTTGGAGTGGCTTTCAGGTGAAAATCTAAATAATTTACTACGTCGCATAAATTAATTTCCAGCATCAAAGACCAGGTTGTCTTTTTTTATTCCTGGAAAGTTTGCAACTTCCCTAAATTTCAGTAAATAAACCACCTTACCTTCAGCCCTCAACAGCTCTGTGAAGCTTTACACTTTTTCACAAATGGACTCGATGATCTTAGAGGTCTTTTCCAACCGAAATGATTCTGTAAAAAAAGAAATCGTTTTCAATTAAGTGAATAAAGTGCTCACATAATTTATTAAAGGATTTCTGAAATTCCTAGCTACTAACTATAAGAGGCTACGGGAGCTTTTCCCTTTTTCATTCCCAATGCGATGAATATTTCAGGCGGTGCACATGCAGAAGTCATGGGAGGATCATGAGGCTTTGGGGAGTGTAAGGCCTTTAGGGGACAGGGACAGACAAACTGGCCCAGTGGCTCCTTGGCACTCTGTTTGTTCCTGGAGGGAACCTCCCATGCTCAGCACACGTTTGGCAGGGACATCCCAAAACCTGCCAGCGTGGGAAAACCATCCAAGATGCAGCAAGGAAGGGCCAGCAAACACCAGCCCTAAAGCTGCCACCTATTGCACCACACCTGGTGTGGGGCTGGCCGGAGCAGGAGGAGTATTTCTCACCCCCTAAAACTGCAGAAACCGGTTCAACATGTGCCACAGCCTTCCCACCCCACACCGGTGAGGAAAGCTGCTGGGATTGCAAAAGCCAGGTATCCAGTTCCCATGCTGAGGAGGCACCTCTGCCAGTGGGGTTTGTGCCCATTCCCTCAGTGAACTGGCACTGCCTTTGCTCGGCATGCTGGACCACTGCCATGTTTGGGAAGCACAGGCAGGGGTGTGCACTTTGGTCAAAATTTGGGGCAATCCTCCTGGCCAAGCCTCTGCAAAAATCAATCGTTGTGCCAGACTGTCCCGTGGGAGCGAGGCAGGGACATCCCTTTGCAGAGGGATCTCTGCTGTGTGTATGTGGATGGGCACATCCCCCAGCACTCCACAGGCTCCATTCCCCTCCTGCCAGCTGCTCCAAGCCCAGGGCTACCTGTGCTCGCAGCTATCAGAGCCCAGAGATTTAGGAGAGGTGGGAATGAGGGAGGGAGGGATCCTCACCCTGGGATGGACAAAAGCCAAGTGGTACAGGGCTGTTCTCACCCCGCACAAGGAAGGAGGAAGGAAGCAGTGCCTGTGCCTTCCCGGGGAAGGAAGGGCAGCAGGAGCCGAGCAGACTGCCTGTAGCTCCCTCCTTTTTCCTCCCACACTGGCTGGGAACACAGCCTGGATGCGCTGCTCCTCCTGGGAACCATGGTGGGGACCCCAGCCCGGGGCAGGATGGGACCCCACAGTGCCAAGACTCCGGCACATAGGGTGAGAGGGACGTGGGGCCTCAGAGTGCTGCAGGGAGAGCTGTTGGAGCTTCCCTGTGGCTGGAAGTTTCCCCTCCTTCTTGGCAAGTTCATATTACTCATTTTATCAACTAGGACAGCGGATAAGCAAGGAGTGAGAAAGGTGCCTCCAATGCAGGGTGCAGAATAGAAATGAGCAGTAGGTGGAGGAAACCCTTTCAGCAGGAGATCCCTGTGCCTGTGCAGAGCAGGCAAAGGGTTGGGAACCCTTCTTTTTCCGGATTATCTCCACGCTTGGGCACAGGTTTTTGTGTTGTGGCCAATGAACCTGGCTGAAGAGGCTGGCTGGCTGGCTCATATGAGGTTTGTAAGACTGTAAATCCTGTGAGGGAGAAAAAAGTTACTGTCCTGGCTTTGGCATAAAGCACAAAATGTCCTCCACACAAAACAGTCTGGCATGGACAATACTGCTGCTAACTCCAGGTGTGCGAGGAGATGGTGGTTGAACTCCTTACCTCACTTCCTCTCTTCACTGAGAAGGCTGCTTTTTGTTCTTTTTTTTTTTTAATTAACATTATAAATCCACATAACACAAGGAAGAGGACATACACTGCCTTCTGCACTGTCTTGCTGGTGGCACAGTGATGCTGGTGATTCAGTCTGGGGACTGTTGTGGGAAGGCATTAGGTAGGAATATGGAACCACCTCTGTCATGGTAGGGCTGCTGAGACTAGGGCATCAAGGGAGGTGATCCCACCCCTCTACTCAGCCCTGGTAAGGCCACATTTGGAGTACTGTGAGCAGTTCTGGACTCCACAGTGTAAGAGAGCCATGGAGCTCCTGGAGCAGGTCCAGTGGAGAGCTACTGAGTTGGTCAAGGGTCTGGAGAATCTCACTTAGGAGGAAAGGCAGAGGGAGCTGGGCCTGTTCAGCCTGGAGAAGAGGTGACCGAGAGAGGACCTCATCAATGACTGTATCGGAAGGGAGAGGTCAGAGGATGGACCGAGCTCTGCTCAGTGGTGCTGATCCATAGGGCAAGAGGCCACGGGCAGACACTGATCCACAAGAAATTCCACCTCAACACGAGGAAGAACTTCTTTACTGTGCACTGGAACAAGAGACTAGGGAAGGTGTGGAGTCTCCCTCACCCAAGATATTCCAGAACCACCTGGACACGATCCTGTGCCATGTGCTCTGGGATGACCCTGCTTGAGCAGGGAGGTGGGACCAGATGACCAGGAGTGGTCCCTTCCCGCCTGACCGATTGTGTATGTGATTATGCGGGTGTGAGGACCCCGGGATGAACTGCGGGAGCGTCCCTGGCAGAGCCGGGACCGCTCCACGATCCCGCCGGACCGACCACCGCGCGCCATGGCGGGGCGACGTCACCAGACCACGCCCCTATAGGCGGTGCTGCGGGGGCGTGTCCTGATGGAGGCGTGACGGGGGCGGGGCCTGGCGAGGGGCGGGGCCTGTGGGCGGCCGTGGCGTGAGGCGGCGGCAGCGCCATGTCGATGGAGGACCCCTTCTTCGTGGTGAAGGGGTGAGTGCCGCCCGCGGGGGGCTCCGGGGCGCGGCCGGAGCGACCGGGAAGGGGCCGCGGGCGCTCCCGGGCGCGGAGCGGGCAGGCGCGGCCGCCCCGCAGCGCGGGAGGCCCGTGGAGAAGGGAGCGATCGGCGGGCGGGGGTCTCTGTATGGGGGGGAAAATGGCGGCCGGGCCCCCCCCGCGCTGCCGAGGGGCTGAGTGCGGGCACCGCGGGGGTCTGGCGGTGGCGGCCGGGCACGGGAGGCGCCGGGAGCAGGCGGGCGGGGGTCGGGCCGCGGCTGGGCCTCCCCGCTCTCCGCAGGGGCTCCTCGGCCCTGGGTGCAGGTGCGGCCCCGCGGGCAGCGGGCACTGCGGGCTGGCGGCTCGGGGCTGGGAGCCCCGGGGGGCCGCGGTGTCCCTGGGGGAAGGGGGAGAGAAGCGGGGACCAGGCTGTGGGACGGACAATGGCCGTGAGAGGAAGCGAGCGGAGAGGAGTCGGAACATAGGCAAACACAAAGGTGGTCAAGGGAAAATTATTCTTCATAGGGTGAAAGTAGCTCCGTTGGAGCTGCTGGAGAGAGTCCAGCAGAGACCACAAAGATGATTTGGGGTCTGGGGCATCCCTCTAATGAGGAGAGACTGCAGGAGCTGGGCCTGTTTAGTCTGGAGAAGAGAAGACTGAGAGGGGATCTCATCAATTCACATAAATGTCTCAAAGGTGCCAAGAGGCTGGTGCCAGACTCTGTTCAGTGGTGCCCAGCAGCAGGATGAGGAGCAATGGCCATGAACTCAAACACAATAAGTTCCACTTCAATATGAGGAAGAACTTCTTTACATTGAGGGTGGCAGAGCCCTGGAATAGGCTGCCCAGGGAAGTCGTGGAGTCTCCCTCCCTGGAGACATTGCAAACCCATCTGGACACATCCTGTGTCACCTGCTTCAGGTGACCCTGCCTTGGCTGGGAGGTTGGACTGGATGATCTCCAGAGGTCCCAACTCCAGCTATTCTGTGATTCTGTGAAAGCACTGCAGTCTCAAAACACAGCCCGGGGCCACCTTCAGCTTTGGCTGGGGGATGGTCTTCCGCTCCATGTCACAATGTAACAGCGCTGAGGAGCAGCAGAGAGGCTCGTAGGGGGGTGATGGGGGAAGGCACGGGAGTGCAGGAGGTGTGGGAAGGGATGCTGGTGCAGCCAGGGAAAGTGAGTCCCTCTGCCAGGTTGAAACGGTGCTAAGGGGAAAAAATAGGAGTTGCCATGGGTGGGGAACAAATGTCCTGTCAGACTTTCCAGAGAGATTCCTGCGGCATTTGGGGAAGGGCAGGGAGGGGAGAGGGGATGTGCTGCCGCTCCCAGAGTTAATTATTACCTGGCAGGTCTGAGGGGCTGGTGGTTGTGGAGCCAACTGGAGTTGCATTTAACTTGCTTTCCTGGTGTCTGTAACTCTTCCCGTCGGAGAACATCCAGCTCTGCTTTACATTCCTGCTTCTGGGTGCTTCCACAAGTGTGTTCAGATGAAAAAAAAAACCAACACAAAACCAAAAGCACTGCTGGCAAGTAGTGTAAGGAATGAAGTTTTCCAGATCCTGAGTGTGGGTTGCTGACTTTAGGGCACTGGATGTGGCAGACTCGGAGCCGTGGGCGTGCGGGAAGAGGAGGGGCACGCACTGGGGCACTGAGAGCTGCAGCTCAGATAGCAGTTTGAGGACTTCAGGCCCTGGTGTAACGCTGAGAGCTGCAGTCCTGGCACCCCTGCAGGGTGTGGGCTCATCTCATCTGTCCTGAGCTTCTCCTGGTGTTAGCCTGCTTTCCTTCACTGGGGTGAAACACCTGCATCTGACATGGATGCTGTGTGCAAGCTCATGGTGGCCACCTTTCACACCAGCACAGTCTGGTCTCGACTTCATTCCTCACCCCAACTCCCTGTGAACCTGGGGGAGCAGTTCACAGCTCAGGATCCCAGAGTTTGTAAATACAGATAACCACACTGAGGGCCCACCACCCAAAGTTACAAGCCTGCTTGCCCCAGAGCAGTGCTGTCAGCAAAGTCTTCCCCTGCTGTGAGTGCACTCGTCTCCAAAAGAGCTTAGAGCAGCAGAAAAAACTTGTGTTCCCTAAGCCAGCGTAGTAGGGCTGTGTATTTTTTTAAATGCTGAATTAAAATAAACAGTGCTGCACTCAACAGTCTGCCTGGCTGTGTTGTGGGGACAGTTCCTGTGACTCTGTGTGCCCTTGGGGTATCTTACATGGGTAGTCAAGAGCCTTCAGAGGAAAACTGTTGAAAGGAATGCAAAACATGGATTGCCAAAGAGCTGCCTCTTTCAGACCCTCTGCCCTGGCTTGCCTGTGTGACACTTCCCCTGAAGAAATAGGTCCCTTCATTAATAGCTGTAAGTTGCTACTCAGCACCTTGTGCTGCAGCAAGAGACAGGATTGTCCAGGAGGTAGGGCACATCCTTATTTTACAAACCAAACTAGTTGTTTGAAGGAAAGATGTTTGGGAGGAAGCCGTAGCTTCCCTGCTCAGCTGGACACGGGGCTGTCCCAGTGTCACTGCTGCGGGGCAGCTGATGATAATTCCTTGGCTTCTCTTCACTCCCCCCGGCTGCAGGGAGGTGCAGAAAGCCGTGAACACTGCCCAGGGGCTCTTCCAGAGGTGGACAGAGCTCTTGCAGGATCCCTCCATCGCCACGAGAGAAGAAATCGACTGGACCACAAATGAGCTCAGGAACAACCTGCGGAGCATTGAGTGGGACCTGGAAGACCTGGATGAAACGATTAATATCCTTTCTGTGGTCCTTTGGAGGTAGGGGCTTGTGGTTCCCAAGTCATACTAAATCCCCAAGTACCAGTGCTTGCCATTTTTTGCAGAAATCAGGACTGTTTGGGATTGAATTTTACATTTACATTTTACTCTTCTCAACCTGCAGATGAGAAATTAAGGCAAGGATTTTCCCTTTGCCTTTTTGTTTTCCTTTTTACAAGGTATATTCCGAGATGCTTTGTTCTAGAAAGCCTATTGTGTTGTCTGAATCTGGATTTCTGCGGAGTCAGTCATACTCTAGGCTGGCTTCCAGAAATACTCCTTTTCCCTTGTGTTCATCTGAGCGCTCCTGAAAGCGCTGCACAGCATCACAGAACCAAAAAAAACACATGGAAAGGAGGAACCTACCGCTGGTGCATGGTACATTCCTGCCATGCCTGTTCTTCCGTCCAGTGTTCCGTACTTCGCTAATCAAATTTTGGGAACAGGCACAGAACAATGGCCACTTGGCACACTCGGGGTTTTGTGTGTCCATGTGTGCACCCAACACCACTTCCGGGCACTCCTTGACTCGCTGCCCACGCATTGTTGAGGCAAACCCGCGGAAATTCAACCTCGATGCGACGGAGCTGGGCATCAGGAAAGCCTTCATCACCAGCACACGGCAGGTGGTCAGGGTAAGGAATGGGGTCAGAGCCTGGGGAAGGCAGGGGGGTTAAAAAAAGGTGGTTCAAAAAAGTCAAGCTTGGGAGCTGAGAATAAACCTGCTACCTGCTCTGTCCCAGGCTTCTCCTCTTCCCCGTGCGCTCCCGCCTGGGGCTGCCCAGGTGGGTTTGGGAGGGTCATGGCATTCCCTCCTTTTCTGCTGCTGTCCCCGGAAGTCTTCACACCTCTCTTACAACAGTGAGCCTGAGAATGTGTAGTAACTGGGGGGGAAGAGTAAAGACCCTGCTGTGATGCAGGGGAGGCTGGAGCTTCCCTTCAGAGTTTGGGGAAACCACAACTGTCCTGACCACTTGTAGCACTAGTTTTCAAAAATAGGGAGACCACTTTAAACACTGGCAGATGGTTACAGCCTGGCGTTATTGACATGGTGACTTCAACTTCCTACCCCTGAAAAATAGGCCAAGCAACCACTAGATTTATTTTTAACTCAAGGAGGATTTTTTTTAGTTTAAGATCACACTTCAGAAGCAAAAAGGGGATTTTAACAACTTGGTAGCAACAAAAAAAGAAGAAATGTCTTCCCCAAAGCCTCGCTGCCTGGTAACAAGCTGCTAGTTAGGAAGTTTTCTCTCTATTAATAGCCGCACTGAGTTTCTGCTGCCCCTCATGACTCTGATGTTCCTGCTCCACAGAATGCACTGCTGTGGCTGGCAGCAGGCTTGTAACCCCACCTGCAGTCCTGTGGTCTGGGTGCAGTTCCTAAGGCTTACCTGGGAACTGATCCCAAAACCTCGCTGGCCCCAGGTAGCAGGTATGTGCTCGCTGCCTTGCCCCTGGTGTGGTCCACTCCCAAACAGGCAGGATCAGGCAAGTCTACTCTCTGGTCCTCTTCACCTGGCTGAAAACTGCTGGCTAATGGCTTTTGGAGCAATGTCTCCTGCTGGTAAATGAAACTGGTTAGTGGCAGTGTGCAGCTGACTTCCAGTTTTTGGGGACGAATTCGTGATGTGCAGCAGCACATGCATTATTAGCCAGGGAGAAGTAACCGATGGGATCTGGTGCTCTTGAGTGATAAGTTGCACATCTCTGAACAGTAAAACACACCTGAATGCTCTGATGACATCAGAATTGTGCTGGTGGATCAGCCTCTGCCAGATCATGTTGACTACTTGCTAATCTATAAAAACTAGACTATGTTATGTTGAGATGGGGAGCCTTCTGTGGTTAGTGACCTTCTGCAGGAATTTCACAGCAAAAATTAATTGGTAAGGAGAAAACCTAGGCACAGACAGAGAGGATGGCCACACGACAGGAAACCTACCTCATCCTATGCAATACAAAACCTGGGAACAAAGCACAGGGGTTTACAGGCTTCCAAGGCCTTAACGAACATTACTCTTCCTTATGCTCCATCAATGGGAATATTAGTTTATTATACAAATCAAAGTGTTTCTGGTTGTAGTAGAGCAAAATGAGTAGTAAATAAGGAATATTATCAAAATATCCCATTGCTATTGGTTTTAGCATTAGTAGAACAATATGAACTGCAATGAAACTTTCTACGATATCTTTCCAGACTCTTCAAAACTCCACATTCTCAAAGAAAACCTCCCTTCCCTTGCTGGGTATAGACAGCCCTGTAGCACCCTGGAACTGCCTGTCACCTCAAATCCAATGCTCACATGCTGCTTCTTTTGTTGAACAAACAGGATATGAAGGATCAGATGTCCAACTCCTCCATGCAAGCGCTGGCTGAAAGAAAAAACAGGCAGGTGAGAGCCAGAAACAGGCAACATATATCTGTTACAATGTATATCCTGTCTGTAGTTGATTCCCTTATAAACCTTTGTTCTGGGAAGGGGTTTGCACGTGTGGGCCGAGCTGTGTGTTTGAGCCGTGTCTGTTTGGCTGACCTGGGAGAGCTGGTTCTCGCAGGCACGTTGCTGCCACCCTTTTCCAAGCCTGTCTCTCAAAGCAGTAAGTCAGCACTCGCCATCTGTCTGTGTCCTCAGATCTAGTTGTGTACAACTGTCACCGTTGCATCATCCCTTGGAAAGGGAAATCTCCCTCCTCCTCCTCGGGGGAACCGCCTCAGAATCCATGTCAGTGAATGTAATCCTGCTCTCTGCTGGATTTAGGAGCCAAGATGGTGCAATATCCTTTTGCACAGCTGCCTCCCATCATAGCCATGTGAGAAGATGGAAGAAGCTCAAGGAATCTTGGATTGTCTGCACTTGTAATCTAAGGCACAGAACTAGATGCAGCTTGTGCTCCTTCCTGGCTGACAGGGAGGCTGTAAGGAGATCCCGGAGCTGACTTCCAGAGCCATCTCAGTAAAGCTGGTGTGCACAGTTCACTTGTCTGTTCTGCATCAGCCTTACCACCTGTGGCAAAAATAACAAACTGCAACAAGCCACTGAGAAACAGAGAGCTGGATCCTGAGCTTGTCACAGGGCTAATTGATGTGCTTGGCAAACACTCGAGGCAGCAAAGTCCCTGACACCCTTGCTCAAACAAGCCTGTAGCTTTCCGTGGGATTTGTTGCTTCCCTTTGCACAAGGTTCCTGCTGGCCGTGGGAGACCATATGGCCCAGCTCATGTGGTGACATCTGGTCAGGAAAACTGACTTCCCCTTGCTGCCTTCCTCTCCCTTCCCAGCCCCTCGCCTTCCCTCCAGCCCACAAGGCTCATGCTGGGCTGCAGAGGCTGCTGGACTCCATGTCTGAGGAGCTGCTAGTGCTGACCTGACCCTCACAGCTAAGGCTGGCAAACAGGCCTCTCTATTGAAGCTGCAGCAAAACTAGTGCACAGCATTAAATACACAGTAGCTGCCACAAACTGGAGGGAACCAGGGGCTCGCTCAGTGTCAGGGGAGCAGACAGAGCCAGATGTCCTGCTGGCTTCCTGCACGGTCAGACTGTCAGCTTTCCTCACCCCTCCTTGAACCTTATAAGGCAGATGAACCAGAAAGACTGTCTAGTTTTCAACCTGACAGAGCAACCTGGTTGTTGTCTTGCTTTTCTTCACAAATACTCAGTCATCCCCTCCTGCCCACGAGCAGGGGCTGCAGGGTGGTCTTGTTACAAGTCAGCCTTGCCTCCACACTGGTGGGCGCAGCTCCCTAACTCATCCCTACTGCAGCAGGGTGCAGCTCCTCACCTGCAGGTCATGTGCATTGTCCAGCACCTGTTGCTTGTGTTACTCCACTTCCAGGGACCAGACATACTCAGCTGGAAAGCTGCATCTCTGCTGGCTCTGCACAAGCTTTCCTCTGTCCGGGTTGTAGGGCAGGGAGCAAGTGTAACCTTGTAAGCTGGCAGCTGAACCACCTGCTGGAGGGACAGGCAGCCTGGATCATAGAACATAAGCATACAGCACTGTTTTGGTTATATTGCACTATCTTACTGTCAGCTCAACTGGTTTAAGTACTTTATCCAGACCCTCTTAAGCCCCTGTCATTAGCAGCACAGCGCTCAGTTCGAGCTGTACATCTGTTAACACAATATATCCGGATACTTCCCAGCTCACATGTCCCAGCACACAGTGCTGTGCCTCTTGAGCAGGCCTTTGCTGGTCCTTTGTGCTGTGCAGACCTCCTGCCATACTCCAGCTCTCCTGCTGCTGGAGAGGCATATCTGCAATACAAGGCTGCAGAGACTTCCCAGGCTGGCATTTTGGCATTGTATTGGTTTAGTCCATGACAGAAGTTTGGCTGAGTAGCAACAGAGCAGGAGGAAAGGGATGCTCTGTGTGTGTGTGTGTACAGGAGTGTTGCCTTGTCTGCCTTCCCACTACACCCTGCAGATGGGCTGTGAGCAGACACAAGGGTGTTGCTAAGGGCTCTCTGCATCTGTTTAGGCACTCCTGGGAGACAGTGGGAGTCAGAGTTGGAGCTCTGGACCTGACAAATACAGCCGTCTGGACCGGGAGCTGCAATTAGCAAATTCACACTTCATCGAGGAGCAGCAAGCACAACAACAGGTAAGGCAGCTGGCACCATGTGGAATAAATAGCTTTGCTGCCAAATGGGTGCCGGGGGGATGAGGTACAGGCAGTGAGAGCCAAAAAAAATCCAGTCCTTGGCTGGTCTGGATCCAGGAGCCTGACAGTCGTCTTCTTTGCTTGTGGCATGTATCTTTGCATGTGTTTCCTGTACAGCACAGCTTTGGATGCATCTTGGCACTGAGCTTTTAACCTTTGAGGCATGAGGCTTCTGCTCTGTTTAGAAGGCAATCAGCATGATCTGGATTATGTAGCATGCTGAGCTGTAATAGTACAAGGATTGCTGAAATCCTTGGAAGAGTAGAAACGTTGCAAACAGAAAAGAAGCCGTTTCTCTTATGCAACTTCCCCCAGTTAAAAAGTGTTTGCTGTTGTTGTTGTGCATCTCCCTCGGAACAGGCTGGGAGCAGGAGCACGCGCCTGCTTCCTTTTCCTGCCTTTGTCACCGTGAGATTAGTGAGAAAGCCTGAGCTTTGGGAGAACCCCTGGCGAGGCACTTCCCAGCTGACACTTCCCAGCTGACAGGGGAGTTTGCCTGGAGAAGTGCCCAGGCCGGGCACAGACCATGTGCAGCAGCCCAGCCAACTACAGGCCTTTACTCAGGCAGCTTCTCAGAGGTGGCAAACTCTGCTAAATCTCCTGACCTGTGACGCCTCCCCAGCTTCCAGAAGTGTTTTACCTACTGACTCTAGGAAGATAAATAGATTCAGAAATAGGTAACTAGGGTAAATCTAATCCTTAGCATGACTCTGTCCTGAAAATGACTTAAAACATCAGCAGACTTATTCCTTTGGCACATGGAGCCAGGCTGGCTATTTTTAGCTGTAGAAGCTGCAACAGCCTCTTAACTTGCATTAACCCCTTGTTAGCTGCAGCATGTTCCAGGTTGCATTTCCCAGGCACAGCATCAGCATGGCTCCCAGATGTCCTCTGCCGTACTTGCTTACCTTGCCAAGGTTTTGATGACCAGTTCCTGTGGCTTCCCACAGTCGCTTTAGCTGTGGGTGCAGTGTGGCCGAACTGAGGCTGGATTTGCAGGGATGTCCGGAGGCTGCAGCCTGCTGTGCCATGGGGATGCCATGCCATGGAGGCTTTCCTGTGGCTGTCACCTCTCCAGCATTTCTTAGGAACGCGGTCCTCATTCCTGGTGGCTTAAGTCTGAGCCCAGGCCTCACAGCTGATGTTGGCTGAGCAGCAAGTGCCTGTCCACTGGATCAGCTGGTTCCAGCCCAGCTGCAGGAGGCAGACCTGTAACTGCCCGTTTCCCTTCTCTCTGGCCCCAGTTGATTGTGGAGCAGCAAGATGAGCAGTTGGAGCTGGTCTCTGGCAGCATCGGGGTGCTGAAGAACATGTCCCAGCGCATTGGCGGGGAGCTGGAGGAGCAAGCAGTGTAAGTGTGGGATGTGGCAACAAAAACCCAGTATGGGGTTGGCTGCAACACAGCTGGAGGTCCTCAAACACCTCTCTCTGCCTCTGTTAGGGCCTTGAATTTACTGGTCCCTCAGGCAGCCTCTCCCTGCCAGCCTTTGGAAAGCATTTTGTACTGTAATCTGCAAGGATCCAACTGCAGCCTCCTTCATTTGAAAGCCTGCACCTAGGGCAGGCTTAGCTGCCAGCTTACCTTTCCTCCTCTTCTCTTTCCACATGCTCCCCCTCAGGCAGCCAGCAGACAAATAAGAGAGGGAGGTGCTGTGTAAGGGGGGATACTGAGCACTTCCCCACTCCACAGGGTTTTGTGCTGATAACTGCTGGAGCTGGGAGCTCTCAGCTCTGCCTCGCTGCCCTGAAACACACAACAGAGGTGCTCTTCATCATTAAAGCTAAAAATAGCCCTCACCCACGCAAAGGGTTAAAGGGCAGCTCACAAAGTCATTTGCATCCACCCATTTACATATAAATTAGATTTCTCTCCCAGTTCTTGTCCTTTGCAAACAAGTTCCCAGTTGTGCAGGCTAACAGCAGTGCTTCCAGAGAGGCTTGAAGGGTTCATACCTAAAAACCCTCCTTGTTTGGCTGGTAGGAGTCTGGAGGGCCATGCCACTTGTGACGTGGTGTCGTCTTTGATGGAGAGGGGGGACTTTAAACCCACCCTCCCTGTGAAGTCCTGCAGTGTGAGAGTCCTCTGCTCTCACAGAAGAGGTCAGTGTGGTATGTCTGTTTTCAGATAATCACACAAGCCATCGGTGCTTGCTAGACTAGCACACAATTACCACAGTGAGGTTTTTACAACTCTTCCCTTCTCCCCACTGAATGAAGGTTTAACAAGTGCCCTAGAACTCCAGATGAAGGAAGCTGTCCTTTTAAACACGTTAAGCTTTAAAGTCCCACTGGCTGGAGACAATTGGATTTGTACCTTGATTCTGGATGTTCAGTGGCATTGATAAAGCATGGATTCAGGAAGGCTTTCAGATTCATTGCAGTTGCTGAGTGGAAGAAGTAGAGAGGTAACTTCCACGCAGAGCTTAAAAAGCACCTTCAAAGCAATTGCAGATCTCATTCCCGCTTGATACATGACTGAAACAAGATTTTAGCTTCCACTGCAAGCCTTGAACAAGAAAAGAGATTTAAAGTCCAAGCTGGCACCTAGATCTGACTAGTCTCTGCTAATCACAGATTATAAATGAGACTTTCCTCTTGTAAGGAGGAAAGCCCGCCCCTCACCTTGCAGATGCGTGAGAGCTCAGCTGCAAACACACAGCAGGGATCAGTCTGACAGGAGTCCCAAATTACTTCCCGCTTCCCACCAAAGCAGAGCTGCTGCTTCAGCAGGTTTTTTCTCCCCTTGGGTGCTTCCAGGAGATTGAGGCATGCTCATTTTCTCTGCCAAAGTGTGATACTCTGATCCCATCAGTGTTTTGATCAGTGTGTGTGAGCGCACTGTGAAATCCTGCCGACCAGTGTCCTGCTTCTGTGTCCCCAGGATGCTGGATGACTTCTCCCACGAGTTAGACAGCACTCAGTCGCGGCTTGATAACGTCATGAAGAAGCTCGCCAAAGTGTCTCACATGACGAGTGGTAGGTCCTGGGAAGTGGGATCCAGTCCTGGAAAGGCAGGGATAAGCCTTCAGATCTTCAGGCTGGGACACTGTGTGCTCCCACCCACCCAGCAGAGGGGAGGGAGCAGCTCTCAGTGCTTGAACGAGGGGGAGGACTTCCCAGCCCAGCAGCTGCCTTTGTTTTATTTACAGATGCCTTTCTATTTATGCCACTACTGCTGGGAAAATCCCCTTCTGGCTGGTAGGAGGGGAAGCTCTGCAGCCTCCTGCTCTGCTGCAGTTTCCCGTGCTGCCAGTGGAACAAAAGCTGTCAAGGTGCCATTAACCCTGGTCACTGTGTGTGGCTTCCCCCACACCGGAATGCCTGCGGCAAGCCCCTTCCCAAATCCCACCTGCCCTCGGGCTGCTGGCGCCTGCAGGCCTGTGGTTGATCAGATCAGCTGGTGGAGGAAAGGGCTGAATTCTGTGCTGAACCCAGAGAAAAGTCCTTATAAGGCTGTGCCTGAAGCCGGTGGGCTGGCGGAGCGCCATGGGCAGAGCAAACAGGAAGCCCGGCGTGCCTGCCGGGAAGTCCCCCGCCGCCAGCTCGCCTCTCCCAGCGCTGGCGGGGCGCCCGGCGTCACCTCCTCCAGTACCCCTCTCCTGTGGGTGCTCAGGTACCTTCTGAAGGCAGCAGCCAACCAGGACGAAAAGCATTCCTGCTCTGCGGGATTAGGCTGTCCGGGGGATTTATGGGGTGGTGGGAATACAGCCCTAGAGAGACCACTTGGAGTGCTGACAGTGCACTTTGGGTCACCAGTAGCCCAGCAGCAGCACAACCGCTGGCAAACCTTGTGTATCTGCCCTTTCCTCTGGGAAAACCCATGAATCATTGCAGAGTGTTTCCGAGTGTTGTGAAAAGAGCATTTCTGCTGGCATCTCGTACCAGGGCCGACCAGGAGAGCTCTTCCCAGGGTAGCTGCTGAGCCCAGGAGTTGGGGGGTGCCAGCAGCCCTGTTCCCACTGCTGCACCATTGTCTGACAGGGGCAGACAGCAGCTCTCAGAGGCAATGCAATGTTGAGCCAATGAAGTGTAAAGATGTCCAGGGAAACCTTATTCCTGGCCCTCTCCTAAGGGGAGCTGCCACAAGCTCTTCCTGGCAGAGCTCTTCAGGGCAGCTTTCACCAGATCCCTTCTTGTTCCTCTAGCAAACAGATTACTCCATGAATGAACAGCGAACATGGCAGCTCTCTGCTTGTTCCTTCCAATTGTCTTTGAACCAGCTTATCAAATCCGTTTGAACTTAGTTGGGGAGAAACCTCAGAATTCTCACAGCTGTTCCTGAAACCCGATGTATCCTGGAGGAGAAAGGCTGTGGCGTTGTATCTTGCAGTAAGGCATGCTCCCACAGGAACTGCTGTTTTGGCTTGTTATGGCTTTAAGCTTCTTAAGGCTTTGAGCTCCTAGCAGTACAACAAAGGAAAGTGCTCCCCCAATTTTCCTTCCCCACTATAGCAGGAAGACTGATGCTTCCTTTTCCTTCCAGATCGACGGCAGTGGTGTGCAATTATCGTCCTCTTCATCATCTTACTGGTGGTGCTCATCCTGTTCCTTGTCCTGTGACGGACTGAACTTCCTTGGACGCCCCCTCCCCGCCCCCTCGCCCCGGCAGCACGGGGAAATGAAACTCTCACTGTTTCCGTCCGCCCACAGAGATCCCCGGCAAGACAACCCGCACCCAGCTCTCACCATCCTCCTCCGAGGACTGCGGCTCAGCTTTGCCGGCGTCTCACCTGGCCCCGGGGAGAGGGGCTGGAGGACTGGAGCTGCCTCCTCCCCTGGTGCGGTGTGATCTGGACCTGAGCTCCAGGTCTGGACCCGGGGAGCTGGAGGGGGACTCAAGCCGTGCGTTTCCACCCGGTGCAGGTAGGAGCTGGTCACGGCGGTCCCGAGCCGCCTGCGGTGGAATGCGGACACAGAGCAGCGAGCCCTGGGGAGGACGGGACAGGGAGGAGGAATTAATGAATTCACTGAGCATTACAAACCGCACCAGCCACGAACGTTACCGAGCAGTGTAAGACCCCAAGAGCCGCGGCAAGGGAGGGGAGGCCTGGCCACACTCCCCCTGCCCCACGCCGCCTCCCCCCTGCCGCGGGCCGGCTCTGTGCCGCTGACTCACCTCTCAGAGAGCACGGTGAGTCCGCAGCAGAGCCTTCCCACCCTCCACACCTGGGCAGAAGGCAGAGCCGGAGGGTCTCGTGTCCTGCCATCGGCCACCCGGTCACCGTTAGACACCCCAGAGCTTTAAACTTGGGTTGCTGCACGCCAAGCACTGGCAATCAGCCGTGAGCAGGAGAGGGAGTGTCTTAAAGCTTTTAAAATTGCCTCCCTCATTATGCAGCCTCTGAAGCTCGTTTACTGATGCTTTCCTTGCCCTTGTATAACTGAGTCACTGCTTCTGTTTAACAGCTGCTTCCCTTTGGCAAGTGATTTGTCAGGTCTAAAATAACTTATTTTTTTTAAGGAAAAAAAACTCTGAAGATTTTTTTGATGACCGAGCCACGTTCTCTCTGCGGGTGCACGACATGCATGATCAGAGAAACAGTGCTCAATGATGTATTTTAAGTGCATATGAACTTGTAAATATGATGTCTTAATTTTTCCCAACCATTATTTTTTGGACACCTCCATTGTAAGCAACCAAAAGGCTGGAGATTCAAAGCTATATCATGTTCCCATGTTCCTTCCCAGTCCTTTTGTTACCTCCAAGTTGTTTGTCACTTGAGTTGTCTCAGCAGTGTCAGGTAGCCGAGTTGTCTCCCTCCTACAGGGAATGTGGAGTAGCCAGGTGGGCAATACCAAAATGTGGCAAAGAAAGCTCACCTGGGCAGTGTCACTGGGGAGGAACAGGCAGGCACAGGGGTCATGCTGCAAGCACTGATAATGGGATGTGGGGTGACCCTTCAGGAAAGCAAAAATGGTTTCTTACTTCAGTCTGCTCCCATATTTAAGCTGCAAACATGAAAAGACTCAGGACAGGCTGGCTTATGGCTCCCAGATGGGCTGGGGGAGGAAGTTAATTGGCACTGACGCAAAGACTTCTGCTGCAATTGCAAATCGCCCCCAAAATCGTCCTCCCAGCCTTGGAAGCTCACCACCGGACGGCTTTACCTCCGGGACTAAACACTCCTCCCCACCGGGTTTGTGGCTCCCTCCAAGGTCTGTGTGCCCCCTGTCCCCGCCGCTGGATGCACAGCTGGCGGCACCGTGCCTTCCGCAGCCGGGTGCCGGATGGGGGCCCAGCTGAGCTTCCATGTGCCCACCTGGGTGCTCTCGCCGTTAACGCACACGTGGTGCCCTCGGTGCCCACCCACACTCCTCATTTCACAGTGGCTCCTTATCCTTGCAGAGCATCCCGTTTCCTTTGGTTACGCTGCGAGGAATAGGCAGTGTCTGTTTTTCAGGGCTGGCTATCGCGGTGTCTGCACCGCTCTCCTCGGGCTTATACCTCTCCAAGAGCAGGTTCCCGGGAGCGTGAGTCTGGCCATGGAGCAGGGCTCGCTGCCGGACGGTGTTTGCACACCTCCGATCCCTGCATTGTTGTCGGTGTGGTTGTGCATCCTCCGGAAATGACTCCTGTGCAGGACTGCTCCTTCAGTAGTCCAGGGGGTGGCCCAGCTGCTGGAATCACTGCACGCCACCCAACTGTCTCTGGTCCCTTTTCCTGTGTACATTTGCTTTTCTGTTGCTGGTGGTGCCCCTCCTGTTAACACTAAATAAAGGTGCAGCAAGTGCAGATCTCCAGTCCTCACCTGACTCTTGCTCCAGGACAAGCAGAGGGTCTCCTGGCACTAGGGAGTGGGGAAAACTCCCACCAGCATCTACTGGGCATCACCCTCCTGGCTTTTGAGGCACTGCAGGTTTTGGGGTCCCCTCTGCACTGCAGGCAGCTGTGCTCAGATGTGGGGGATGCTGCAGGCAGCTGTGCCCAGATGTGGGACACCACCATGCAGAGGGCAGCCATTGCTGCCATGCCACCTCTGTTTGCTGGAGAGACACATTTTGGCACGAGTTTCCCCTTCCATGGCTGGAAAAAAGAACTCAAACTCTCTCCAAGGCTGAGGTCCTCCCCACCCCCAGCAGTGCCATGGGAAAACAGGCAGCAAAGACCACCCACCCCCGGCCCATGCCAGCAAGCAGAACCCCAGCCCCTCCATGCCAGCCACAAGCCAAGGGCAGTATTTCGTTATTCCAGAGATATATTTTTGAGTTTCAGTTTAAAATAATTTAAAAGAACCCCACCAGCCTGTGGGTGCAGGTTGGCAGCACTGGCAAGGAGCCCCCTGTCTCCTGGGGTCACAGAGATGGGGTGTCCCCACACTGGTCACCCCAGTGCCCAGCAGGACAGACCCGCCTGGCTCTGTCAGGGCTGGGCTGTTCCCTTTCCCCACACTTGGGGCAGCTGTTGGAGACACTGGACACTGTCTGGGGGGGGTCCTTGATCCCAGTCTGTCTCCAGGAGGGGCTGGGAAAGCTGCCTGCCCCCACTGCAGTGGTGAGCCAAGTACTGCACCGGAGCAGGCCAGGTCCTGGTGCCAAGAGGCAGCTTGGTCCACGCTGTGCCATCCTGCAGCATCCTGGGACATCATTGGGATTTCATTCTCCTCATGCTGAGCTTCGCAGGAGCTGTGCCAGGGCTACCGTGGTGGCGGGCGGTGCCGGAGCACGCGGAGGGACAGGGTGTCCGCCTGGAGCAGCAGCTCACGGATGCGGGGCAGCCCCAGCCCCGACACGGCCGCGCCATTGACCTGCAGGATCTCGTCCCCCACGCCCAGGAGCCCCGCATACAGCTTGGCCGTGCCGGCATCCGCCATCTCCTGCACGTACACGCCTGTGGAGAGGGACAGGGCAGGTGAGACCCCACCCTGCCCCCCACAGCCTGGGTGCCCGGGGGCTGCACAGTAACTGACTCATGATAAACGGCCTTTGGGACAGGCTGCGTGTCCCAAGCCATGGGCTGATGGACACGGGATTGTGCGTGGCTGAAGCCACACGTGGCAGCATCCTCCCATCCACTGCCACTCCTCTGGGGCTCAGCGGGGATGAAGCAGCCCCCTCCACCCATCCCCAAGCTCGCTCCTGGGGAGGGACGAGAGCCACCATGGATGGACCGTGTGTGCAGTGCCAAAGCTTTGGGATGATCCCTCTGTACCTGTGTCAGGCCGGCCGTGCCCAGAGGTGACGGAGAACCCAAAGGCGCCGTTGGGGGGTCGCTGCAGCTCCAGCTGGCTGGTGCCATCAGGGAACACCTCCACCACGCGTCCCACCGCGCGCAGCCGGCCGGGTGCCCCGATGTCCTCCACGCTCAGCGAGCGCCGTGGCCCCGAGCCCCCCTTCCTGTGGGGAGAGGGGAGATGGGGTGAACGAGGACGCGGGAAGCTTCTGGGGACCAGGGGGTGGGGCCCCCAGCTGCACTGAGCCACCACCTGTGACTCAGCACCCTGGAACAGCCTTCCTGGGCACAGTGGGGATGTGCTGGGCCCCATCCTACCTGTCAGCTGTGGTCTGGGGCAGGAGGTAGGCGCTGGCACGGGGTGCTTTGCCCAGGAGGGGATGCAGGCTCTGGATAGAGGAGGCTTTTTGGGGCTGGCAGAAGGGTGACACCTGTGGAAAAGCACCTGGCTGAGATGAGGACAGTCACACTCACTGTGCAGCACTGCAGCGCTTCACCCACTGATGTGCTGAAGGAGCAGGGGGCATTGGGGCATCCCACCCCCTTGGAGCACTCCCCAGCCCACTGCTGAGGAGGGAGGAGCCAGGATACCCGCCTAAGGAGCAGCATTTCCTGGGGAGGCACCTTCCTGCTCACCTGGCTGGGACACATGACCCACAACCGCAGAACAAATTACTCCCAACTCCCCTCCCCAAAACACTCCCCCGCAGTTCCTCCTTCCCCCTTCCACTCCCCCATGGCTCCCAGCTTTTCAAACCCAGCAGGTTTGGGGTGGCACATGCCCCCACACCCCACCAGGACCACCATGCCTAGGAATGCTCCACCCCAGCCTAGCGCCCCTTCTCTAGCAGGATGCCCATCTCCCCATGGACACACCGCGCGTGGGGTGATGTCCAAGCTCACCAGCTGCAGGGACTGCAGGGAGGGCGACTTCTTCATGCCAGAGCCCCCCGGGGGGGAGCTGCCGGGGGCCGGGAGCTGCTCCATGCTGTAGCAGCGGAAGCGGCCCAGGCGCTCCTTGGTGCTCTGGCTCAGGCTGCACAGGAGCTTCTTCAGCCCCGACGCTGAAGCGCTGCTGCCCTTGCGGCTCGCTGGCCGCCCCGGCTCCCTGGGTGGAGAGGGATGATGGTCACCCACCGTGTCTCTGTCTGGGGGGCAACAGGACTGGCAGCTGCCTCAGGGCTGGGGGCACATCCTGCACCAGCTTCTGCAGCCTTGAGAGCCAAAATTGAGGTGCACGGTGAGATCAGGCTGCAGCCGCCTCCCCACAGCAGTGACCCAGCATGCACAAGTTTGTCACCACCCAAAGCAATTCCTCCCTGTTTTCCCCATAATTTCAGGGGTTTAACATCTCTCAGACCTCCCCTGCTCTCTGGCCCAAGGGATCACATCCTGCCAAGGGGCTCAAAGGACCCAGCACCACCTCCAAACCCTCCTGCCAGGCTGAGACCCAGGCACAGGGCAGTGGGATCATTCTTGGGGAGCCCCAAGGCAGCTGATCTTTCCCAAAGGGGAGAACGTGACGCTGAACAAAACACCTCCATCACATTTGCTGTAACACCCTCGGTGGAACCAGATGCAGGGCAAAAATGTAGCTCCCCAAATCACACTAACTCCCAAACCCACACCCATACATGGGCACACTGTCACCCCCATATTGTGGTTTCTGGGAGGTTTTGGGGGCTGAAGGGTCGAGTCCCATCGGGAAGCCTCAGGGGGCTCAGCATGGTGGCATCCTGCAACGCCCAGGAGGGGTTCTTGGGGCTGCACGATGCAGAACACCATGGCCCCTCACACTCACCCCTGTGCTGCGCTCCCAGCTGGGTGCTGCTGCTGCTGCTGCGCTCCAGGTGTCCCAGCACCTTCCCTGGCAGGATGAGCAGCCTCCTGGGGCACGGGTGTGGCAGGGCCGGCGGTGGAGTGTGACACTGCCCCTGTAACCACAGCGAGACAGTCATGTGCCGGCTTTTTGGGGACCCCCCAGGACCCCCTGCACGGGTCTCTTACCTCTGCCCGCCCCCGGGGCATCCTGCCCGTGGGTGTTGTTGCAGTTGTTGGTGGACAAGGCACGGAGGGGGCTCCCCGGGAGCCATCTGGGGCTGCAGGGACTTCTCCGCCCCTCTGTGCCCCCAGGCTGGGGGGAGGCAGCGCTGCCAGCATTGGGCTCTGGGCCTTGGGATCCTTGGCTCGATGCACGGCGGCTGCCACTGGAGAAGAGGGCTTTCCTGCAAGGCACCTGGGAGCAGGCCTTCTTGGTGGGGGGGGGAGCAGGGAGGTGGGTGCCTGGAGTGGGGGTGCTGGTCCTCAGCTGAGAGGAAGGGTCCAGGGGCTCACTGGGCTGCTGTGGGGGATGAGTGGTGCTCCCCACCCCCTTGCTGCCCCCCAGATACCGATGTGGTTCCCCATCCTCCTGGCTGCTGGCTCTCCTTTGCGGTGGGGGACAAACAGCCCCTGTTTGGCTTGTGGCACCACCTGAGGTCCCCCCGTCCTCTGCGCGGGGGCCACCACTGGCCACACAGGTCCCCTTCCTGGCCCTCGTCTCCGGCGGTGGGGTGGCACGGGGGGCTCTGTGCCCGCGAGTCCGGGGGTCCCGGTGCCCCCGGAGGTGGGGGCTGCGGGGTCCCGCCTCCTCGCTGTCCGTCCGGCAGCCGTCGGAGGTGTCGGTGCTCTCCAGGGCCGAGTCCACCTCGTCGATGTAGGTGACGTCCCCGATGTACGTCTCCTTGATCTTCTCGGTGTGGATGCGCTGCCGGGAGGGGAGGATCCACAGTGGGGACCCTCCGGGGCCCAGGGGCCTGATTTTGGGCTCTGTCTGCGCAGCGCTTGGCCCCCTGCTGTCCCCCGGGATGCTTCTTTGTGCCGCAGGGCTGCTTTGGGCCGCGAAGGCGGCAGCTTGTGCGTCCGTGCCCCGGCCGGCGGCAGCACCGAGGAAGGAGCCGCAGGCGCTGCACTTGCCCCCGGCCACGAGGTCGCCGCTCCGGGCTCTGGGCTGGCCAGCCCCGTCCCCCGGCTGCCTGCTGCCGGCTGGCTCCGGCGAGGAGAGCGCCGAGCTCAGCGCCCGCCGGTGCCGCAGCTGCAGCCGCTCCAGGTACCGCACCTCGGCGTCGCGGGCCGACTCGTCCTCGAAGCGGACGCGGGATGGGGACGGTCCCCGCGGCCGCCGCGGCCGCCCGCAGCTCGACTCCCCGCTGGACGAGTCGCTCAGGCTCCCGCCGTCCCGCGGGGCCACGCTCGGCCTCCCGCTGGGCTCCCTGCCGTGGGGACAGACAGACGGACACGGGCAAGCTGCAAGGGCTGCCCGGGTCCCTTGGGAAAGCAGGGTGGGAGGGGGAAAACCCAGCGCAGACGATGGGGCAAGGAGGAAAGTTCACCCGATGCTCCCTGGCTGTGTACGCCCTGCTCCCGCTCCAGCCTAAAGCTGGAATTTGGAGAGGCTGCGGCACTATCCCGCTGCCACAGCCCAACCTCCATCACCCTTCCCCTGCCCCGAGGTGTGTGGTTAATCATTCCGGGAACACCACATTGCACATGACCCAGCACACACGGTGAGGTGCCGCTTTGGTTCAGCCTCCAGCAGCGAGTGTGCCCCGGGAAAACACGTCCCATCAGCTGTGAGACGCCATCCTCCTGCCATTAACGCCTCAGTGTGACCATAAAACACCATTTAATTAAACACCCCCCAAATATTGTGCTGCAAAGAGGTCAGGCAGGGGATGCTCCTGCATCCAGGGTAAGAGGCTGCACTGAGCACACAGTGGGTCAGACCCCGGCTCCACACGCGTGCCTGCACATATGAGCGCACTCCACACAGGCAACTGCATCTCTGTATGTGTCCCAAACCCAGCTGCAGCCCTGGGAACGCCGTGGAGGAGGCAGGGGAGGGGCAGGCAGGGTGGTGGCACTGACCTGGGGTGCGGGAGGGCGGTGGGGAGGAGGAGGATGTCGTGGCTGGCGCGCAGGGGGTTCGTCCGAGCCTTCATGCGGGCGCGCTGCAGCAGCTGCTTGGCCTGCTCGTGCCGCGGGCTCAGCTCGAGCTCCTGCCCAGGGACAAAGGCCCTGCAGCCCCGCAGCGGGGAGGGGGATTAGGAAAAAATAACAGGGATTAGACGTGGTTTAACAGTGACGAGGCTGCTCTGCCCAGGGAAAACGGGGCTCGGCCGCCATTCGTGGGCGGGCTGGCAGCCGCGCCAGGGGACGACCTGGCGGGCGCCCTGTCCCCCCCAGTGACAGGTGATGCTTTGAGGGGAGGCTCAGCACCCACAGCTCAGGCATAGGCAGCACTTTATGCCACGGGCATCCCAGAGATGGACAAGGAAACTGAGGCAGGCGCTGCTTCCCATCCCCACCACTGTAAATCCCACAGCGATGGGGAGGCAGGTAGGTTTGGGATGACCTCCTGACCCAGCTGCCTTCCCTTCCTTGCAGGGGGTCTTCCCCTGCACTCCCAGTCCTGCCAGCTGCAGAGTGGGAGACCTATCAACTCTCCCTGCTCCAGCACTGCCTTCCTGGTTGGCCATGGCCCTAATCCTCCTGATTAAAATAATCAGCTCAGGCAGTTGCTTTGGGAAGCCTGGCCTTAACCTCTTCAGGGCAGGAGGGTGGGCGCACACTGGCCTGTCTGTGCAGCACCATAGGGGGTCCAGGCTGCTCCCCAGGGTTTGGCTGCCCCTACTCACAGGAGGTGCAGCATCCCTGGCTCTGCCTTGCACCCCCCCGTCACTGATCCAGCCACCTGAGAGGAATAGAACCACCATCTTGGGGGCCTCTCCCCACTCACTGTCTTCCCCCGTGCAGCCCCCAGCCCCTCACGCTGCTGCCCAGCTCACCCGCCCATCCCACCTCCTTATTTTTAGTCCATACCTCAAAGGTTTATCATTAGTCCAACAAGATTACACATGCCTGCCTGCCTCAATCTTCTTAAGCACCTGGAGCAAATTTCTGTCCCATCATCTTCCCCAGCTCCCTTCCCACCCAGGGGTCCTGACTGGGGTCCCCAGTGCTCAGACACCTCATGGATACCCAGCTCCTGCCCCACCTTGCACCAAAGCATTGCTGGAGCCCGGCCACGCTCCTCCACCAGCTGCCACCCTGGGGGGGCTGCCCCACAGCCCTTCCCCAGAGCTGCTTCATGGGATGTATTTAAAACACAAGAGGGAAAGAGGGAAACCTCCATCTCTGCCGTGCTGGGACTGACCTACCTGCAGCCCTCAGCGTCCTGCAGTGAGACCCCCGAGTCCCAGTCGCCGTCACTCGCCGGCATCTCTGAAATGCAAGACAGAGAAAGGCACCAGCCTGGCTAAACGGCGGCCCCCACCCTGGCCCCTCTTGACAGCACCCCTCGCTTACCCCATCTCAACACCCTCTGCAGGGCTCTCCCAGATGCTTGGCTCTGGGAGACCCCAGAAGAGCAGGATATGGGGTAACAGCACATGGCATTGGGGGGGACCATGGGGTCATTGGGGCAGACGCTGTCAAAGGAGAAATTAATTCCCTTTTCTGGTGGCAGCTTCCAAAGGGACAGTGATGCCCACAGAGGGCTCCAAAAGGTGGGTTTCTTGCTCTTAGCAGTGAAATTCTTCACCAGAAAGGGACCACAGCACCCAGAACCTCTTGTTGGTAGCTCCCACATCCCAAGAAAGGGGATGGGGCAGCCCCGGGATGTGAAGGAACAAGGAGTTGCACCCACACCATGGGAGGCTGGAGTATGCCAGTGAGGACCCCACTTTGCCCCAAAGCCTTTCCCTCCCACACCCCCCAGCTCTCCTGAAACAGCTGCCACCTTCCCAAAATACACACCAGGAGCAGCAAGGCCCAGCACCTCCTGCAGCAGACGCCGGTTCCTCTCCACCCGCTCGGACAACGAGAGCCTCTCCCAGCCCTCTGCTGCAGGGGGGGACACAGAGGGACGCCCCCGGTCCCACGGCGGGGTTCGTGCCTCTTCATCCCGGGAGTGTCTCTCATGGAGGGAGGCAGAGCGCCGGGACTTGCTGCCCTTGTCCTGCAGGAGCTCGGTGCCTCCCAGCACATCTGCCCTGTGTGCCGGCACCCGCCAGAGCCCCGGGGTGCCAGGGCGGGGTGCCGGGGCCTGGGGGCTGCCATCCACAGGCTCCCCACCATCCAGCAGCCCATCTGTCAGGTAGGTTCGGAGCTGAGCCCGTGGCTCCACCGCTGCCACATCCACCCCTGGCTTCCCCCGCCGGGGCCGGGGTTTCTTGGGCGAGGGGCGCTCGGGGGTGGCTGCGGGGGTCCCCGGCCGGCCGCCCCCCCGCTTCTCCTTCAGCGCCTTCACCTTGCTCTCCAGGACGGTGTGGGGGCCATGGGTGGCCTCGGGGCGCTCCAGCGGGGCAGGAGTCCGGCTGCCACTCTGGCTGTGCTGCCTGGGGGGCCGCGGCACGTGCCGTGGCTCAGCGGGAGAGCTCCCCTCCATGAGTCCTGCAGAGGGAAAAACCAAGGGGAGGGTGGGTGAGTGACCCCCACACCGTCCTTGCCCTCCCCAGCACCCCACCTGTGCCTCCACAGAGGGCATCACCCGCCTGCCCCAGGCTCTGCAGAGATGGGGATACCTGTGCTGGGAGAGGGAAAACGCGTGCAATGGCACCAGAGTGTGCTCGGGGAGGAGGGGGATAGGGAGGAGGCACAGCACGAGGCCACCCAGCGACCCACCCAGAACACTGACACCGTGCCGGCATCGCTGGGGAGCGGGGGGAACGGGGCAGCAGCGGGGGAGCAATTGGGGAGCAGCGGGGGAGCAACTGGGGAGCAGTGGTTCCCCGAAGCAGGTGGCCAAAGGCTGAGCTGCAGTCCGGGTGCCCGCCCGCGCTGCTTCAGGCGCCCTGGGGCACCCAGCAAGATGCCCCGGAGGGAACCGGTACTTTCTGAGACAAACAGGGGCCCCAAAACTCCCCAGAACAGAAATCCCTCCCGGCTACAACTCGCCGAAGGTGCCGCCAGACAGACGCCACCCTCTGCTCCGCCCCGGCCCCCGGGGTCACACGTGGCACTGGTCCTGCGCCGGCCTCGTGGTGCCAATGCCCTCCTGCGCCCCGCTGGGAGCATCCCGGCCTCACTGGAACCCCCGGAGGAGCCTCCCCCGCGGCCGGGGCTGTAGGAGCATCCCCATGACACCCCCCGGGCCCCATCGCCCCCCGGCTCCCCGCAGCCCCGCGCTGAGCGGGACGGGGTCGAGGGCGGGAGGCGAGGGCTGTTCCTTACCCCCGGAGCAGCATCGGGAGTGGGCTGGGAAGAGGGGGAAGAAAGCGGAAGAAGGGAAGGAAGCAGGGGAGGGGAAAAAAAAGAAATTAAAAAAAAAACAAGGACAAACCAGCAAATCCCGGCCCCTCCAGCCGAGCCCGAGCTCAGCCGCTTGGCTGGGCTGTGGGGCCGTGGCTGGCCCTGCCTCCCGCCCCGGCCGCCTCCTACTCCTCCTCCTCCTCTGCGGGACATGGGGGGAGAGGAGCCGGGGCACTCGGCCAAACTCGGCCCGTCCCCGCTCCGGCGGCCGGGTGGCCCCGAAGGGCGATGCCACCGCGGCCACGCGACACGTCGGGGACAGAAGGGGCGACCCAACACCCCGCGTTGCCACCGAGGGGACCCCACAGGAGAGGAATCCAACACCCCGGGACGGAGGGATCCCAGCTGCCTTGGCCCGCTCTCAGGAATGTCCTTTGTCTGGGCTGCGGGTTGGGAAGGCAGCGGGAGCAAACCCAGCCCACCTCCCCGGGCGCTGGGTGCCAAGGGGTCTGTCTGTCCCGCACCGGTGGCTGGGGCTTCCAGAGGCTCCAAAAAGATGGGGAGGGTGATCCCGCGGGGTGGGGGTGTTTTCTTCAACAACACTCTCCAACAGCAAAGCCTGCCGGCTGCCGGCACCCTCCTGTGAGCATCACACGTTTGCAGCTGTGCTAAACATTCCTGCTTTCCCGGAGGCCAAATCCTGCCTGGCTCCAGGCGAGGCAGGGCCAGCCGAGCCTCTCCAGGCGGGAGCATGGTGGGAGCCGAGCTCGGTGCATCCACATATCATCACCCCTAGATCCAGCATGTGACCCACACCCGCTCCCCACGCCCCAACCCCCCCCATGCCCCTCCCCTGAGACCCCGCCAGGCGGGACGAGGGTCCCGGGTGGGCAGTGCTTACCTGGAGGTGCCAGACCTGCCGTCCCTGGGGGGCAGGAGAGGCGCTGTGGGGGCCATGGGCATCCCGGCCCCACTCCGGCTGCTGCTTTAAGCTGTGGCTTCTGATATTCGTGATTGGTTTCATAATCCCGATCAAAAGGAAATCACCAGGATTATGAAATTGTTTTAATCCTCCTGGCTCTGGCCACGCCGGCCCCTGCCAGCACGAGCAGCAAGAAATCACTCTTATCTTCTTAAAACGTCCCCAGCCACCCCGGTGGCCCTGGGGCCCCCCATCGTGGCCAAACGTGCGAGCAAGGGCTTCCTTTCCCTGTGGGGGTGACAGCCAGGATGACTCCTTGCTCCACGGGGGACAGACCGAGCGTCTTCCCAGGCAGGAGGTGCCGGCTGACAGTTTTGTGTGGAAGAGCCCAAGGCACAGAGACCGTCCTCCCCCTGCACCCCAGCGCTGGGGTCCAACCTCCCCTGCGATGCCAGGACCCATCCTTACCTCCACGCCATTCCAGAAAGGGATCTCGCCTCTTCTGCCCGGGCTGAGGAGGTGAAACACGTCTGGGAGTTGTCCCCATCCAGCTGGGGACGAACCAACCTCCCGGTGAGGTGCCAAAGCAAGAGCAGGCGAACTCCCGCCACCAGCCAGGCTCCTGCCACCAGCCAGGCAGTGCCAGGAGGGAGCTGCAGCCGGGATTAAACCTCTGGGAAGCGGCCGGCGAGAGCAGCAACAGGCTTAGAGTGATTTCAAGGCACTGGGCTCTCTTCTGGAGGAAGATTGATTGCAAGAGGCGATGAAGAGATTTAAGGAGCAAAATGAAGAGCAGAGACCCCAGACAACCCAGGGCTGAGCTGCTCAGCCTCTGGTCACCCACTGTGCTGGCAGGAAAACATCTTGGGTTGGAGACAAGCTGGAGAGAGGCAAGCAAAGGCTTCCAGAAGGACCAGGAGCCTTTGTCTGGTGCAGAAAAGTCTGGGCAGGAGGTTTCCTCCAGCATCAGCCCCTGGCGCGTTGCATTTGAGCCCTGGGCACCTTCCTGTGAGCCCCTCCTGCCCACCTCCAACCCCTCCTCAGACATCTCTCTCCTCCAAACACCTCCACCTCCTCCCGGGACATGGATTTTCCCCACTTCCAGCCACCAGTAACATCCCACAGCTCCCAAAGGCGCAAGAGCAGCGTTGCCACGGAGCAGTGGGAGCCAAAGCTCCATGTGTGAATGCAGCACAGGGGTGGGAAGACACACACGCAGACCAGGGACAAAAGAGCCACCAGATCATTGGAAAACAAAGAGCTTGTAATAATGAAAAAAGGACAGATTTCATAACCAATCACTTTTTCCTTTGAAAAAACACAATCACAGTAACTTTGCTTTATACAACCACCTAGAAACTATGAAACAGTATCACATTGTGCAGTATTTTTTTTTTTAAACCTACTTATCAAGAAGGGAATTCCACACTTCAAAAATTATATCCATTTGGGGGAGGAAGGAGGAGACAGCTAATAGCGCAGTCACAGATACATCATGAGTCCAAGCAAGCGGTAATTCTTTGTCCTCACCTTTTCCACTGAGCCAAAAAAGAAGAGTGGAGAAGGGGATAGCAAAAGAGAAAGGAGGAGGGAAGAAAGAAAGCACCCACAGAGGACTAATCACACTCCATAATTACTTTTGACATCTACAGGGCTTCATAGAAAGATCATTTAGACCAACACAGCGGGGAGGGGGAGGGGAAGGCGGCAGTGGGACCCAGGGGGAACTGTGGCATTCCAGCCTGGGCCCCTTCCAAACGCCGATCCTTCGCCAGGAGGACCTACGGGATGGAGAGGTCATCACAAGTTCTGCCAGGATGCCGAATTTCTCCTCTGGAGTGAAGAGTTTGCAATTTGGTTTCTAGAGCTTGAGGGAGTGTCAGGCAGGGTCGGTGCCTCTCGCCCACCGTGGCACAGCTGTGCCAGGGCCACAGTGGGCTCTGACTCCCACCAGGAACAGGACTGGGGCATCAGCATCTGGGTACACTCCATGTTGCTGTCCCTTTCCTCCCCTTTCCCTGCAGCCTGGATGCTGCAGCAGGGACCGAAGAACCCCAGGGATGCTGACACACCGGTTTAACCCCGTGGTGGCAGGTGACAGCTCGCCCCAAGGCACGGAATTTGGGATGGTGTCATGTAAAGGAGGCAAGGGGTGATGAGGTGACAGCCACTGAGCCCAGCCGTGACTGCTGCAGAGGTACCGTAGGGATTTTCCACTCTTCCCCCAGGAGCCCCAGCCCCTCTTTTCCAAGGAGACAAAACAATCCGATTGCCTTCTGGAATAAAAATATAAATTAAAAAAAAATGCTTAAGGCAGAAGATCATCTTCCCCCTGCGAGTGCAAAGCAGAAGGGTGGAGGAGAGGAGGGAGGGCACGGAGCCAGGATGTGGTGTGTGAGCAAAGCGGCTTTTGTGTTCCCAACTGGAGCCAAGCCGTGTCCCAGTCCCAGGACACATCCCAGCGTGATGGCCCAATGTTGGGGACACAACCTCCAAAGCCTGGAGCACACACCACATCCCAGCCAGCACGGCAGCATCCCTGCAGGACAAGGCCAAATCCACTCGGTGGTGCAAAACACAGGCCAAGCTCAAAGGCTTCACACCATCTCCTTTGTCAGTGGAAGGTAAAATACCCAGGGATTGTTACCTCCTGAACCAGGAACATGCTTTCCCTCCCTGTCTGCCACACTGCAGCAGTGGCTGAGTGCTTGCATGGAGGCAGAACAAGCAGCACAAGAGTTTTTAGGGAAGTAGGAGCAGCAGAATCCAACTCCGCTGAGATTTCCACAAGAGATCTCCCCCAGTCCAAGATGTTCATGATAAAGGCTGCAGCCCTTCGTCCCCTTTCATTGGCATTGGACAAACAGCAAAGACACCAACAGAATGACGAGGGCTTGGAAAGGCATAGGATGAGCACCAGCTGACTTTGGGAATGCGCCTGGATGCGAGAGGTAGGAGCTTATCAGGTACACAGAGGCTGCAGCCATGAGCACTGCAAATGCATTTCTTTTAAAATGTGGTGGGACAGCATCAGTTCCTGCTGATGGAACAGCTCCTGCTCCTGCTTGGTGAGTCCGCAGATCCCAAACCTGCCCCGCTGTCCCCTCAGGAGTGCACCCATGGCACATGGCATCACCCTGTCCAAGCCCAGGGACACCATCCCAAAGCCATGCAGGGAACCCCAGCCAGCAAATAAACTGGATGCTGCAACACCTAACCCCCTGCAATTCAAAAATCCCTGGAGGAGCAGCAGGACCGAAAGTGACAGGGAATCAGCATGGAGAAGCAAGTTCAAAGGGCATCTCCTCCCCTCAGACTGGACCATCCTAAAGGTTTCACCAGACCAAAGCAGCTCCACACCACCACAACCTCTGAAAGCCACTGAATTGTGAGGTAAAGCAGAGCCTAACACGAAAAAGCCACAGCACAGACCTGCCTCAGCTTCCACTTCCCATCCAGCTGTATCCCAACAACTAAAGTGCTGGATAAAACTCCCCCAGATCCTTTTAACTCTGCTCTCTATCCTTCTGGACTGCCACCCTGCTGCTCTCCCTCCAGGAGTGTTTCCAAGCACCCATTAGCAAAGCCTGGCTCGGGAAATGAAGCCACCCTGGGAATGGCCCCTCTCCCCTCATTCCTGCTGCTCTCCCAAGGAGCAACGGGGCTATTTTCTCTCACCATCTGCTTTGCTTCATTAGGTCTCCCTTTATTGGCCAGATGTTCTCGTAGACTCGGAGCCATCCCGGCTTTAGTGCTCGCTCTCAGGAGGAATCTGCACGCCTGACTTCTCGGAAATCTCTGGGAGGGAGGGAACAGGCAGACAGAGGGCTGGGAGCTAGGAGCCTTTAAAAGCCACACTTCTGGGAATTCAGGCTGCTTTCCCCCGAGACGGCATCTTCACTGCCAAAAGGGATGATGTTTTATTTTAGGAGATAATGTTTTCTAGCTGCAGCACACCACCTCCCTTTTTTATTTTTCCTTACTTCTCATGCCAGCGAAGACAGAGAAAAAGGGAAGGGAAAGAGCAGAGTAGGGAGCAGAGCAGATGGACATGCTGAATTCTTGCTTCCTGTAAGGATTTGGGTAAACTACAGAGTAAGAATTTAATCACTTGCACCGTGACCCTCCCCACCAGGTTGGGAAGCAGAGGGTCGGACGGAGCAGCAGCCGGACGGACAGATGGACACAGGCCACCCAGCCATGCCCTGCTCTCCCCAGCCCAGCTGAGGAAGGCAGAGTGCTCCCAGGGGACTGGCATCACTTCCAAATCACAGAACCATGAAATGGTTTGGGTTGGAAGGGCCCTTAAAGACCATATAGCTCCAACCCCCTGCCTTGGCCAGGGACACCTTCCACCAGACCAAATTGCTCACAGTGTCTCTCTGTATTTTTAACTCCCCTCTGAAAGGACAAACTACTAGTAAAGCTCCATTTCTTTGCACAAAAACCCACTTGGTTAAGTAACACCAGTGGTGTTACTTGATTTTAATTCATCCAAATAATTTTGGATTGCCCCCCTCCTGGTGCAGCTGCCCTCCCCTAACGCCCCCATACCCATGGCAGGTATGGCTGCACTCCTCCCCCACCGCTGGAAACACCTACGTGAGGTTTGGGCACAGCACCAACTGCTGCAACGTAAATCAGGAACCCCGAACAATTTAAGGGGCTTCATATCTCAGACTCCACTTCAATACAAACAGGAATGCTCCGTTTCAGTACAATCAACAGACCTAAGGGAGAGTTAGTTAAATACAGGAAAACAGGCTCCTGGGCACTGAGAGCCGGGGGGGGGACAGCACGACCCCTGCTCGTCCAGCTGCCCTCCTACCAGAGCAGCCTGACACGGTGGGAGATGAGAGCACCACAACTGAGTTTTAATCTATTTCCAATTAAACGGAGAGAACCAAGTTTCCTTCTTCAGTTCCTCTGGGCAAGAGGCACAGCAGGCAAACGGAGGAAACGCAACGTACCGGCCGCGGGAGAAGCCACGCTAACAGCTAATTAAAAAAAGCAACCACCAAACAGCAACTGAGCAGAGATTCCTGCAATTCCATTGCTCAAACCAGAGGCAGGTCACCAGACAGGCATCAACACAAGGATCCTACTCCAGGAGTTTCACTCCTCCCTTGCAGACCCACAGAGAACATGGTATGCCAGGGGAAGGACAGCAGGACTCTGTGGGCCCCCGTGTTTCCCATCCTACAGAAGGAGAGACCAATGAGACCATGGAATTCTCATCACTCTTCCAACATAATTTGCTCAGCAATACAGCTGCCCTTCACCCAAGTCTGCTCAACAGTATCCCTCTTTTCAGCTGGAATAACAAGATGAGGCAAGGAGTAGGAGCAACAGCCGAGCCACAGGGCAGCTCACTGGGATAGCAAACAGCAGCTTTTTGCCAAACCAGAAGCTACAGGAAGAGCCTTTTTCAATCTCACCTTCCCCATCAGGTGGGCAACACCACAGTCCTTTCCATGCTCCCTGAAACACTTCACTACTCCCAAACCCCAGCCTGCTGAACCTCCTCCTCTCTGTCCCACATCTCCTCACTTTTTCCCCTTTGCTGTGCTGAGCTGCTGCAGAACACCCAAAAAGCTCTCTGCTCAGACTGGGATGCCCTCATGCCATCTAAGGATCACTAAGGCTTTGAAAAGTGCTTTATGACCTGGAGGATGAAGTTTTGAAGCCTTTTTTTGCCCAGCGTTTTGCGCTGTTGGTGGGAACCAACTCTCCTTTCCTTAGGACCATCTTAAGATCATCTGCACTACTGTCACACAGCTGCACGGAAAAGTTGGCCTTGAACTGGCACAAGAGACATGCCCAGATGCAGTAGCAGCAACTAAAAAAAAAATATCAGAAGGAGAAACTTTGGTTTAAAATAAAATTGAAAAGAAAGAAAGAGAGAGAAGGTACACACAGGTGCAAGTTGTCTCACGAGAGGGGTATTTGGAGGGCATCACCCCACAACCCTGGAGATGGAGATCTACATTCCCCACTTTGTTTTACCGTTACAACCTTCATTGCACAGGACTCAAAGTCACTCTCATATGGTTGTTAAGTTTCATAAATAATGTGAAAACTATACGCAACAGATACATCGTATTTCCAAAAAAATTATAAGAAAAGTTACATCAAATTAAAAAGTAGCTTCATGAATGAAGATACTGCTCTAAGTGCACTTTCCCTGCAAGTGCAGCCAGTGCCTCAGCGCTGGATATGAAGGAAAAAAATCCAAAAAAAAAAAAACCAACAAAAAAATCAGATTTAAAAACTTAAGTCCGGTTTCAACCAGTCAAAACCGGGCCAAGCAGAAACCAAGTGTGCTCTCGGCACTGTCCCATGAGGGAGTCCCTATGATGCTTCGTTATCCAGATAAGGTTTGTATGTCCTTGTTGAGACTGTAAACAATCCTTCTTTCCTGAACTGTCCTCTTTATTGGCAAAACAAAGTAAAATATTTTATTTTGTTTGTTTGTTTGTTTAAAATAGAACATTAAAATTAACCCAGAAGAAAAGAAACGAAACACAGTGAGCTTGTTGGAGTCCATAGGATCTGGTCTGGAAGAGCTCAGAAAACGTGTTCAGTGTTTTCTCCTGTTTTCAGCCGGAACTGTACCAGAGATTCGGGTTACTTGGGGAAGAGGGGAACAGAACGAGAAAACAAAGGATGTGGAATAAGAGAACGTGGCCATCTCATGTGTTGACTTCGTTTGCTAGGTCCTCTATCAATACCTTCGTGTCAGAAGCCTTGGACCTGGAAAAAACAAATGGAAAACTCTCACTGGGGAGAAGAAATCCCCCGTTACGACACACAGACAGTAAACTCGCAGTGCACTTGGGGGGAAAATGGGGAAAAAAAAGTCTTTCTTACGCAGAGAGGGAATAAACAAGCTACTGGAACTGTTTCACACCCTCCCACTCCCACTGGGAATAGCAGAGCCTTATAAAGACGCCCCAGCTGTCCCTCAGCATTCTCCTCCTGTGGCACAGCCCACGCCTCACCACGTCGGCCACCCTGTGCCCACGGCCAGTGTCACCTGCCAGGCTGTGACATCCAATGGCCGGGGACACCGTGGCACTGCTGGGTGTGGAGCATCCATCCAGCCCTCCCCACAAGACTCCACCAAACCCCTGCAGCAGAAATCCTGCCTGATCTGCCACTGGGCTGCACAAAGGAGCAGCAAGTTCTTTTGGGATATGTCACTCACATCTCCATTCGCTGTGTGTCAGAGGGGTAAATGGGAATGGTTGTAGGGAATCTGACCAGGCTTTGGCCCACATCCCTTCTGCATAAAGCTTTTTAGTCTCTAGCAGGCTGTTGGTGTTGGTCCCATCTGTGTACTTTAAGCCAACAGGGATATGAGCCAAGCACAGCCCGAGGGCTGTGGCTCAGGCCAGAGCACACCCTTCTCCTGACAGCCACAGCCTCCTCCTCCCACCCCTCCCATGCAGCGCTGCAGGGATTGCACAACACTCCTGACCCGCTGTGCTTCAGCATTCCCCAGGAGTCCCAGCTTGTTCCCTGGCCAAAGGGCAGGGCTCTGCAGCTGTGCAGCTGGGGCAGGAGGGACACCGGGACACTGGAGCACCCTCTGATGCTCAGAGCACAGACACTGCAGGGAAGACAGGCAGCCAACACGTTCAGAGGCTGGGGCGGGGAAGCATTTGGGGTGTAGAAATGACAGGTGGGAAGAAAAAAATATAGGGGTTTAGGTTTGAGAGAGGAAGGAGCCTGAAATCTCACATGTGACCGAAGGATAACTGGAATCCTATAGGATTGCAGAATGGTTTGGGTGGAAACAGGCCTTCAAGATCATCTCCCTCCAACGCCCCTGCCATGGGCAGAGATGTCACTCACTAGATCAGGTTGCTCAGGTTCCATCCAACCTGGCCTTGGACACTTCCAGGGATGGGGCAGCCACAGCCTCTCTGGGCAACCTGTGCCAGAGCCTCACCACCCTCAAAGGGAGGAATTTCTTCTTAATATCTAATCTAAACCTGCCCTCAGTCTGTTTAAAACCATTGCCCCTTGTCCTGTCCCTATCTGCCTGTATAAAAATTCCCTCTCCCTCCTTTTTATAACCCCTAAAATGGTCAGCCAAGAAGAAGAGAGAACCTCTCTTCCAGCTTTGCATTTGTAATCTCTGGCAACTCCTACAGGCTATTTTTGCCAGAGGGGAATCTTGTAAAAAGGGAACTCCCTTTTCCAGTGCTTTACCAGAACCCCAAGATATGTACAGGATGGACCAATTCCCTGGCAGAGGCACGTCTGTTTACTCATTGGACCTTTTTTGTTTTGGCTGAGATCTTTGCCTGATTCCCAGTCCATAAGTGGCCCCCAGGCATTAAGAGCAACGCCAAGAGGTGATTTTGCTGCACTAGAGAGGCAGAACGTACTGTGAGGCCAGACGAGGCCTGCGCAAGGACACGCTCAGGCTGCGCTTCCACTGCTTGTTCTTGCGGCGGTTCCGAACTCCGTCCTCCTGGTCCATCATCTGATCCAAGAGCGTCAGGTCGTCGGCGTTGAGCGGCGCCACAGAGATGTCCCTCACGGCACGGAACTCACCACAGTTGTTCAGGTGCTCGTTTTCCAGACGGAAGAAGTTCCACACAAACCGCCTGGATGGAGAAGAAGAGAAAATTGTCGACCGAGTTCCACTTTTAGAGGCGTTTCCTGTGTTTGGCAAAGCACCTGGATACCACTGACTCTTCTCATGGATCAAAGTGCCTCTGGGAATAGGCTGGGAGCAGGGAGAAACCACCAGTGACCAACAGCAGCACCTGCTACAACATCTTCCCATCACTCCTTGTCCTAACGATGACAGCCCTAATCTGGACAGCATGGAAAGCTAAAGACAACCTCCAGCATCTACCTGAGTGAGGGCCAGCTTCAAGTTCTTCTCAGGAAGATGTGGAGTTGGGTTTCCAGCTAGAGCACAAGTGTGTAAAGAGCCCTGGGAACCCTTGCAGGATTCAAATCGATGACACAGAACCCAAATTAGCGTTTGGAAAAGCAGCAGAGATTGAAAAATTGGAAACTTGGGAATCAAGTCAAATTTCAACTGGAAATTTTGAGGATAAATTTGGTAAAAACTAACCCCTCAAGATTATGTCAAGGTTACGAACAAACTGCAAGCACAGCGTGAAGGACACAGCCCCACACTATGGCAGAGCCCTCTACACCTTTCTTCACTCAGCACCCTGAGTGGATTAAATATTCCTGTTAGACCCAGTTTTCCACTTCAAGGACCATGTAGTCCACGCCCAAGGATCAAGGCACTTTTTCCCCTCACGCTCATGTAACACAGTAAAAATGCAAAGGAGAAATGAAGAGTTGAGTGCAGCAGCCTTACCGGAACACCTCGAGTGGGGCAAATACAGTAGAAATGATGTCCCCAGCATAGGGAAAGATTTGCATGGAAGTGAGGGAGATCTGGATGGTCCATGCAAAACGCAGGATGACATCTTCTACAATGGCACAATAGTAGTATGCCTGAGGAAAAGACAGGAACAGGACAGCTCATCAGACATGTTCTGCACAGAAGAGACCTCTTCGGGAAGCTACAGAATTTGCTACTCGACCTTTAGCAAAGTGAACAGAAATGACCTGTTTGAAACAAATCAACTCCACTGCTGGAAAATCCCAGCCTGTAGCATGCAGTGGCCAACTGCAGCATTCTCTAAACTCAGCAAGTTTGGCTAAAATATTAAAAGCCTTTCCTAGTGTCAGAGCAGGCTGCATACGCACTTTCTGTGGGTAGACAATCCCTTCTCGGAGAAAGGTGTTTTCACCAGCATTTTTGTCAAAGAGACCCCAGTCCATCTTCAGGTCCCAAATGAGTGTATAGCACGAGCTGATGAAACAGAAGATAATCCACAGGTAGAAGAACACTTGGGTGTCACTGTGGTTTTTAGCTGGAAAAGAGAAGAACAACACACTCCTGTAGAACTGAAAGCAGATTGCTTCTTAAACCAGCTACTAACCGAGCAGTGGAAATCACACCCCTTTTATCCAAGCTCTGGGAAAACCCAACTAGCTAATCTGATCCAAACTAAAAGCCTTACCAGGACCTGCTTTATATCATTATTTAAATTCCACTTTCATCTCATTCAACATTTTGCACTTGGGATTGAAATTTACAGTAATATTTGGAACAGGCTCCCCAGGGCAGTGGTCACAGCCCCAAGGTTCCCAGAGTTCAGAGAGTGTTTGAACAATGCTCTCAGGCACATGGTGGGATTTTTGGGGTGTCCTGTGCAGGGCCAGGAGTTGGACATGACGATCCTTGTGGGTCTCTTCCAACTCAGGATATTCCATGATTTTGGACTTGTGGCAGAGCTGCCATTCTGGCTCTGAACAGCAGGTGGAAGCTGAGGCCCACATTTCACAGAGGACACGGGCTTGTACAAAGGATACAGCAATGAGGCAATGCTCAGTCAGGAGGGTTTGGTAAGAAAATATTTGAGTTTGTATAAACATAAACAACTGTGAATTAGTGCATTAAATGCCTGGAAGAGCATGGGCAGTACAGGAATTACCATTAGCCATTTCAGAGGTTGTGGTGGCAAAGGAAAATAAGCAAGGAGGCAGAAACACATTAACAAGTATGTATAAATCCTGAGGCAGCTCTGACTTTTAAATACTCATATAGGGCTCCTCTTTGGAAACAGGGGACTGTGAGCCCACCATCTGCTCATCTCGGATATGTTTTTCCAACCAAGTTGTTTCCCATTCCCCCCTGAAAAGGTTACACTGCTCTCAATTCAGCTGCATTTCCCTACATCAGTTGGCTGGGGAAAAGCAAAACAGATCCGATAATTCTGTTTGCTTTTGAAAAGATGGCTCATAAAATTCATACAAATAAAACACATTATGATGCTTTGGAAGGCTGAGGCACTTTGCATCTCACTGCTAGCAGGAGTCTCCTCCTTTGGCAATTGCCCATTCACTGATTCCCTCTAACAAAGCAAATAACACTTACAGCACATAAAAGGCATAATGTTTTCAGTCCAAACCCGATGCCACACCAAGTTACAGCACTGTTTTCCATACATATGTCTTTAAAACAACAGAATCCCCGACGCTGATCACCGAGGGAGCAACAGGGCAATTTGCCCTCCCCTTCCCTTTGTGTTTCTAACAATTACAATCCAAATGTAACGCAGCAATCCGATAAAATTAATGGAGGTGAAAATGAGAGGCATCGTGTAGGAGCACGTTCCTCCCATTACGCCTTTCAGGCTTCCTGGACATGATGTGCAGGATATAGGTCAAACACACACACTCCTTCTCCACTCAAAACACACCCCCTAAAGCAAACCTATTAACGGCGCTTATGCAGCAAAGCCTGTTCTGCACCGAAGCTTCTCATCGGCGGAGGGAAAGGACATGGGATCGCTGCAGGTTTGAACAGCTACCCTGCTTGTGGGCAAGGCTGGGAGCCTTTGGGCAGTGCCCCACATCCTCGGCTGTGCCCAGGGACTGGTCCAGCGCCGCATCCCTCCCGCTGCAGAGCCATGACGTCACCGGGAACAGCGCACAAGTCCTGCGGAACACGGGCTCGGATGCCCAGGTGCGTGAACGCTGCTGCCTGGAAACCATCTCCCCCGGCTATTTTTAAAGTGCAGCTGCCCACAGAAGGGGACACAGGTGAGGTTTTTGGAGCTTAGCAATGAGGTTTCGTTCTCTCCCATCAGCTCCTCCAAAGCCTCCACTACATTATTTCAGGAAGAAAAGGCAGATGCTGACATTCGGTGACTCAGAGACACTAAGCCTGTTCTTTCCAGCATTATTTTTAGCTCATTAGATCTCCATGTTTAGTTCCCACTAACAGATCCTAAAGGATAATTCAGAGGCAGTTAATGGGTTGTATGTGCTTTCTTAACACCTGAAATTCCCCAAAGCATCCTGAGAGGCTGCAATGCTTCCTATTATCTGAGTCTTGAAGGTTAGTTACATGATGCTGTTTTGTATTTGGTTTGGGTTTTTTTTTCCTTAATTCAAATAAACTGAGTCTTAACTCCACACCCATGGAGCAGCCATGGAGAAGGCAGTGCAGCCAGTTCCATCCATCACCATGCCTTCAGCCACATCCCTGGCACAAGCCATGCCCTGCAGGTGCAGGGAGAAGAGCAGGGAAGTGGCACTGCTGGGTGCTCCTTTGGAGTTCTGCAGTCTGGCCCCTGACTATCACCTCAAACTATATAAGGGGCTAACAAAACTGTATCCTAAGTTGGCAATTACATAGGAAGAGGGGATTTCAAAGGATCTTGCTGCTTAAACCTAAATCATGGAATGGGTCAGGTTGGAAGGGACCACACTGGGTCACCTGGTCCAAACTCCCTCCTCAAGCAGGTTCATCCCAGGGCACGTGGCACAGGTTCTTGCATGCAATTACAGAAAGGTGAACGGGGAAGAAAAAGGCCCAGTTGAGAAATTTCATGGCATTAACCTCGCCAATCTCAAAAGGATGTGCATGCTTTCAGTTAGGTTACCCTGGTTTCAACTCCCTCTCCCTGCTTCTATCTCTGCACCAGCCTTTTCAGTGGCACCTGCTGTCACACTGCTGTCCCCCTGCTCCTCCTTGCTCTCTCACCAACCCACTCTGCAATGCATTCAGTTCCTGAAAAAAAGTCATTAAAACCCCAAATCACTCCCTGGTAAAATGCTCTAATCAGAACCAGCCTATTGTCTTCAGCCCTGGCCTCCAAGTCCCTTACTTTAATCACTTATCCTCCTTTTCCTCCTGCCTGCAGTTCTGTTTGATACCTTCCTTCCTTCCTTCTGTCCTCATTGGTATTCAGCTGGTGTACAGAAATATGTTACTGCTCCAGGCAAGCAATTATAGCTCGGTCTCTGCTGGCTGGTCCTAGCAGCCCTCTTCACTGCTGCTCAGGGGAGAGAAAAATCAAGGCATTCATATTCTACCCAGAGGCTCCATCAACTCCTGGCCTGCCAGTTTTCCAGAAGCAATACAGAGCTCTGCATATGTATGATGATGTCAGGGTCTATTTAAGCAGGAACTGTTTCATCCTGTGTTTTTTCTTTGTTTAATGATGTGCTAGAAAACACCAAAAACCACGAGAGAGGGAAACTCTCAGGATGAGAGAAGCGCTCTGGACACCTGGCAGATCTCTACCTTTCCAAGAAGGAAAAAAGAGCAAGTTTTCAACACTCTATGGACTGCAGCAACCTTTTGGCAGCACCACTGCCAGTCCACCCAAGAGGGGCACAAAGGACCTTCCTACTTGATGCTCCAAAGGGCATCACCACAGAGCAACTTCCTGAGCTACAGTTATTCAAAGCAGCACGTGGAGGACAAAACACCATCAGCACAAAACCTCAGTGCATGAAGCTGCAGGTGCAGCTCTAACCCTGAGGATGGGATGATCTCAATGTTCACACTACCATGCTTGCAACTGGTGTTCAGTTATGTCAGAGGCTGTTTGAGTCCACAGTGCCCTGATGTCTCCACTCGCCACAAAGCCGATGGGAAGCAGAGAACCACGGGAGCTGTTTGCAGCCTTCACCACAAAATTTCCATTAGCATCCTCAGTTTACCCTATAAAAGGCTATTCCAGCAGATACTCTGCACAAATACACCTGCAAATTGCTCCAGAAGGTCAACTAGATAAATAATGGATGGCTTCCACCTTTGAACTGAAGCTGTGAATGGCCACAGTCCTAGAAAACAGCTAAAGGCACTTGCAGCAGCAGAATTTACTGCCTGCAAAAACTGCTGACAGACAATATCTTGGATCCCCAAACCAGCCCCAGGGGCCACAGTATCTGACTGGCATTCTGAGGTAATACTGCTCTGTAGGAATTACAGCCCCTTTGAAACACAGGCAAGAGAAAAGGTTGCTTTCCATCAAAGGGAGACTGCAAATGTTATCCCGAACGCTCTTAATATTGACTTTACTTCCAAAGAATACTATCTGTTTACCCTGCTGAATTATTCCTGAGAATGTAAACACCATATAGTATTCAACACAGCAAAAATCAATGCCATGTATTATTGAAGGGCTGGATAAGAGCACAATGGCCCTCGATAAGCATTCCTGGTGTGTCAGCTGTCGCGGCTGGCTGTGGTCTGTGCTGATGGGGAAGGCTGTGATAAAAGCTGTAGGAAGCAGGAGGTTATCAGGGAACACAGCCAGGTAAGCCCTGATACATATCAGGCAACACCGACCCAGCCACGGCAGCTCTGCCAGCTAAAAACCTCTTGGTCCAGGCAAGCCAAATTCAGCCTCGACTGCAGATTTAAGCAGAAGCAAAGCACAAATAGATACATTTACAGTGTGCAAGGCAAGACACCGGAGCACTGAGCAGGCCTGGGGATGATGTGTGCCCATTAACTCCATCCCAGCACACCACAGGAGCGAGGTGACAGCCCGAAGTGACTTATCTACATAAGACCTGCCATCAGAGTGACACCCCAAAGCATTTGTCTAACACCTCACTGCTCCCAGCGCAGCATTACAGCTCCCTCAGTAATTAGATGTCTTAATGAGGGGTGAGCAGCAGCGCTGCCTTCCTGCCCAGCCAGCATGTCCCACCGTTTAACACTGATCAATGGCAGAGCCAGGACATGACAGTGGACTTAATGCAGTAAAAAGGCAAATTATCCATGGGACCACATGGACTTGTGCTGATGGGCTTTGCCAAGTCCTATTTTGCAGGAAGAACTCCTGTTGGATTGCGCAAATCTCTGTGATTGCCTCCAGGCACAATTTAAAGCAAAGCAGCAAAACACAGCACAGTGAAGAACTGTCAGGAGGCAACATCTCATTTCTTCTTCATTTGTAGAGCAGGGAAATCCCCAAATCGTGTTTGGACTAAAAATCCCCTGCAGGTTTGCATTGGGTTTGTAGGACAATACAACTGTGTCTAATTTCAAGGCGTGGCAGCAAACTCATGGCTTTTACCTTACGAACAGACAAGTGTGACTTAATTGCAAACAGGAGGAAGCATTATCAGTCATGGCTGAGATCTGAGCTGATTCTTCTTCTGGTGGCTTGTGTAGCATTTGAGAGGTGTTTGTAGGGGATGTTTAACCACTACCTTGAGAAGGACGTGGTTTCCAATATAAGCATTTGCCAGCAGTCTCACTAATAAGATGTTTGGATTCACAACCAGAAATAAATAGCTTTGTAATCAGGACCTTCAATGGACAATTTAGGGATTGGGACACAATGTCATCTGTTACCTCTATAGTGCTTTGAGGTCCAACAGTAGATTCTTTCAAAATATAATAGCAACCAAAAAACCACTAAAACAAAATAAATTGTTGAAGGATTGCATATCCTGCATTTCTGCAACACCAAATCCTGTCCAGATCTGACAGGAAGATTGCTTGTAATGCAGTCAGTTGCTTTCCTTAAAATGTTCCATTAAAAAAAAAAGGTCAGGCTTCCCCTCTTAAGTGCCTGTGAAATGAAGTACCAGTAGGTCACTCTTTTTACTTACACCTCATTCATTAGCGTTCCCATTTCCCCGGCCACCTTTAACACCAAAGTGTAATAAGTGATACAATGATATGCTTAGTGCACTTTCCAAATCCCAGCTCTTAAACCCCATCTCCTCTCAGCTGCAATCCTAAGAAGCAAACCCATGGATCACGCAGCCGTGGGGTGCCCAGGTCGCCTCTCCCCCACGGCACCACCGATGTCCTGCTTGACATCTACAAAGCACAGCAAGATTTCCCAGTGGGATTTTATGCCTCATTTGTGCAGGGTGTGGTGGCAGTTCCCGAAATCACTCCAAATCCCCCTTTCCCAGGCTACCCATGGAGCAGAGGTTGTTGTCTCCTCTCTCCTTCCCCGCTCACTTACCGCAGGCTCACCGGCACCTCTCCCCCGGTCAGGGTGGTCCTGCCGCAGACTTCCCGGGGTACTCCTCACTCTTCCCAGTTCCAACCCAAAGCAACATCACTGGGATGGGTGTTTAAGCAACCAGAGGAGCTAACAAGCTGGCCCGGAGAAAGCAGGGTGCCACAGAGCCCCACGTCAAAGCCGGGAGGAGGTCAGAGGCCAGGATGGAAATGTTTGCCCACGGCAATGCCTCCCAATTCCTCACTAATGACACCGCTGCTGCTCTGATGGAAAGGATCAGAAAGACTGGCTAATGAACACAACTCATTACCGAAGGCCTCCTGGGCACAGGATGACAGGGTTTCAGACAAAAATTCATCCTAGCTCACAGCAATGTGACAGACGTTGCATGTTTTGGCTCCAAATAATCATCCTGACGGAGTTGCCAGTGTGCTGTGCTAAGGGAAGCCATGTGAAAGCGGGGAGTATTAAGAAAGAAGCCAGTTAATCCCATTACAAAGTTTGTTTTACTTGAAGAGGTCAATCCAAGCACTCTGTAAGGCTCTCGTGACACCTAAATCAAACTCTGACAGCTCTTTCAGCACTGAGGAGGAGGGGGAGAGATGGGAGGTCTTGTACCGACACAGAACTGAGGGAACAGGATCTCACAAATGCTACTTCCTTCATTCCTTTGTGATTTTTTTTTAGAATTTTTGTACTTCTTTAAAAAGAAAATACTGCATGTCCACTTATTTTGCCTTGCCCCACTCCCTAGACATGAAATTGTCTCAGTTGAGGCCTTATACACTGTTGCACCAATGTCTGATTCCTATAAAAGCAATTTTAGTCCCAGTTTTCACATCACCTCATTCCCTCCTGCTGTAACCATGTAGGATCACAGTGAATTATTGTCCCACCTACCAGCAAACTCACTCCATGGGGTCACAACCTGCAGGTTCTAACAGGGGATTGACAAGGGGTGAGTGACACAACCGCCACCCAGAGCTCCAGCCGGCAGAGCCGAGGTGCAGCCAGGTACCTCCTGCAGCTCCCAGTGCCACAGCTGGATGTCACCCCAGCCTCTCCCCGTTCCTGCTGTGCACCACCATCCTTCACCTCAAGTCACAGCCTTCCCCAGGGTTCTGCATGGGGACAGACCGTGGGAGAACCAGCGATGCATCCCAGCGTGATATCGGCTATGCCAGCCGGTGTCACCACTGGTAGCAGCTGAAGCCACCATGATTAATGAGGAGTGGGAGCAGTTACCAGACCTAGGCATCTTCCACTGCATTTTTTTTTCCAAAAAAGCAGCACATTTCACATTCTTCCTCTGGTCAGACCTGGTCGAACCTCTCTGTTAGTAAGGGCCGGTCCAATACCTTCCTGCAAAAGCCCATTGATCACAGGGTGGCTCTTGCCTTGACACTCCATGTCTCTATTCCTTGGCAAAGCAAGGAGTTCCACCATTTTATCTTAGGCTGGCTTTAAAAAACACAAATTAGACATCACTCCAGAGAAGCCTGTTTCTGAAGTGATGGTGAGAGCACAGACAGAAGCACTACTCTTCAGAGACAGCCCTGTTTAGTTAACTTCAGTATTTTTAATTACTGCCAATTTCCTGGGCTGTTTAATGAGAAAGTGCATGGCAGTTCCATTATCTTAGACCGACCTAAGGCTCTCCAGGGCACCCCCAAGCCAATGACAGCTAGTGTTCAAGCAGGCTCATTTGGAGTGCCTGGAAAAGGCGTGGGAGTAGGACGGAAGAAGAGACACTTACTCAAGTTTCCAGGCCACATAGATTAACTTTGGAATAATTTGGAGGTTAATAAATAGCAGGATACCGCTCAGATCACAAGGATTTCATTGAATAAGCTGTGTAAATCAAACTGGCAATGCCCATAAACCATTCTACCTTCCAGCTGGAGGATAAAATCCCACATAACAAATTTTAACCCAATACCATGGTAAAGAACAAATGGTCAGGTTGAACCAGCAAATCCCACAAAACAAGAAAATGATGGAAGAGAACAAAGCACTCAAGAAGCTCAGTTCTTCAAGTAGAGAAGTCAAATCTATATTCTATGTTAGCCAGGTATTTCCAATGACATCATGTGAGCAAAAGCCATCAAGGTAAGAGAAAACTGACAGCAGAAAAAACATGATGTGTCTCATTTTACAAAGAATAAAGCTGGAGCATAAAAACATGCCTAAAGCTTAAGAAATGACCAGCACTCCTAGAAGTAGTAGAACACAACTCCAGTTGCACTGTTTCTCAGAAGAGCTGCCACCTAAACAAAACAATCCTGTCTCATACAGCCTGAGCCAGGTCCAAGAGAGCAGTGAAAACAAGGCTTGTTATTCCAGGTATGTCAGTGTGTCTTATTTAATGCAAGTACACTTTATACAAGAGGGATCCCTACGGATTTTCATCTCTGGGGCCCTCAAGATATAAGAAGGACATGGACCTGTTGGAGCAAGTCCAGATGAGGCCACTAAGATGCTGCAAGGGCTGGAGCACCTCTGCTATGGAGACAGGCTGAGAGAATAGGGATTGTTCAGCCTGGAGAGGAGAAGGCTCCAGGGAGACCTCAGAGTCCCTTCCAGTGCCTAAAGGGGCTCCAAGAGAGCTGGAGAGGGACTATGGACAAGGGCCTGGAGTGATAGGACATGGGGGAATGACTTCAAACTGACAGAGGGCAGGGTTAGATGGGATATTGGGAAGAAATTCTTCCCTGTGAGTGTGGTGAGGCACTGGCACAAGTTGCCCAGAGAAGCTGTGGCTGCCCCATCCCTGGACATGTTCAAGGCCAGGCTGGATGGGGCTCTGAACAACCTGGTCTAGTGGAAGGTGTCCCTGGCCACGGCAAGAGGTTGGAATAAGATGTTCTTTAAGGTCCCCTCCAAACCATAACACTCTATGACTATGAATGCTGTGATAAGCTGGACTCAAGTGGGAGTTGCTTTACTGGTGCATTTGTCATGCAAAGCACATCTGCTTTTGGCAGAGTGAAGACACTGCAAAAACCAGTTGTGTGTCAAAACAACACTGCACTCAGGGTAAATATTCTGCTGCAGGCTTGGGCTTCATCATTTGTTTCCCCAGCACCACGTAGGTTTCTGTAGGCATTAAGTAAGGCAATATAATACCCTGTTGGCTGGCTCTGGGGAAAGATACTCAGCACTGCCAGGGAACTTAATGCCAGCACTGAACTCCTTAGTGCAAAGAAAGGGTGGGAAAGAGGTGGGGACAGACAGAGGCTTCTGGAGTGGCCAGGGACTGGGTCCCCCAGTTGCCAGGTAGCTTAGAGTTACAGCTATGCCTCATTTGCCTGAGCAAACATACCCCGCAGGACTATATTTACAGAGCTCGGCCTTTGCTTCCCATTCCTTTGGGCGGCATAAAAATACTGAGAATTCTTCCTTTGGGAGCTCAGCAACAGTTGTCCTTGTGTTGTTGCTGTCGTCCCTGAAACGTGGTCGTGTTTGTGAGCCGTGGCGGAATCAGCTCTTGTCTACGCAACCACCGCCTGCTCCAGGCTTATGTTCTGGGGTAGCTGCTTCCACTTCACTAATCCCAGTGATATCTGAGTATCAAAATGATAGCTTGGAGTTACCCCTGTAAAACTAGCTTAGTCCCAGGACAACAGGATTGCAATTTTTGAGGGGGAAAACCTAACGGAATTTACTTTGGTATCTTAGCGGTCTGACATCCCAGCTGCAATTAGAAGAGAAAATTGCATCCTGCATCTAAATCCAAGGGAAGAAAAGTAAAGAAAGGGCTTCTCTGAGGGAAGAAAGAATCGGAATTATGCACCGCCTGAGCAACATGAATTATTAAACAGGGATATTCTGGGGAAACAGATACTTGTCAAGAGCCCACAGTACATGGTGTTACTGGGGGGGATCCTACTCCACAAGAGGTTTGGAGAAGGGAGTACCACGTGTGATTAGAAGCTGCATAAACATCACTTAAACATAATAAAGTGGCATTTGTACATTTGTTTAGCTCAAGTTGTTTTCCAGCAGCAAGCACAGGAAAACACAGCACAAGAATGCTGTCAGTGCACTCTGTATGAATTAGGTTTGGCTTTCCGTGCCAACAAACCCTCCCAGCCACACAGTCCATCTTCTCACCGCTGGCAGGCACAAGCTACAGACCAGCTACAAATTATCCAGTGTTCAAATGAAGGGGGGAAGACGAGACTTCTCAGAGGGCTGTGAGGTCCCCAGGCCTCCCAAGTGGAGAACAGGCACTGGTGTACATTACCTGACCTCCCAAGGAAAGGCCACTGATTACCCTCTTGTCCTGGCAGCCAAAAGCTGTCATGCCAGAGGTATAAGTCATACGCTTGCAAGCACAGGCATGGAAGACTGTTTCAAAATAAAACTCTTGATACCACAGCAATTAACAGGTTCGTTACATACTGCTCTTTAGAGCAGGTCTAAGGAGCAAGAATCTTCACCAATTCGACACACTTGTTTTGGGCAGTGCTTTCTCAACAGCACATAGCTCCCCCCAGCAGATGTTTTGTAGGTAAGAGATGGGTGTTTGCTATCTTTGGGCAGACACAGAGAAGGTGTGGGCGAGCAGCAAATCTATTTTCAACAGTAGCATCATAACAACTTGATGATAGACCATCTGATTCCAAGTTCAAGAAGAACTGGGAATCTATGTAAAGCACATAGATAAAATTGGATTCTTAACAGGTACAGCATATTAGAAAGTGCATTTATGGCAGGATGGGAAGGGGCCTACAGGGCTGAGAGGACGTGGCAAGGTCTTTAGGCAGCCCTCTGAAAAGCCCAGGCACAGTGGCATTTATAAATCAGGGCTAACATGCAATTTCCAAAGGCCACAAAGCTTCCAAATTTTTTTTTGTATGATACCAGCAACTACATGCTATGGACTCCCACTAACAAACTGGACAGACAAAGGCTGGGAGTCACGGACATGTCACAGCAACTGGAACAAGTCCCGTGCCTGGCTCGTAAACACCTCATTACAGCCCACTCCCTGCCAGGCTCGGAGAGGGGACACCAGTTGTGTATGGCAGCAACCAGAACAGCAGCACTGGCACAGATGCAAACCTCAAGGGCAGTAGAAAGAGGTAAAATTCTTCAACAGGATATTTTGACAGATGCTGGTTTTCCTCTTGGTTCCAAACCTACCCCAATGTTCCCACTGAAGGCTCTGCCAGAGTGTGCCCCCAGGGAAGGAGAAGCATTAGTCAGCCTCCCCAAAGCTGCACTGTATATAAAGATACAAGCAGTGACTACACAGCCAGGCAATCTGTACGTGTCTCATCCCAGGGTTTGGCAGTGGTGACTAACTGGACTGCAGGGCTGCAGAATGTCACTGAGCAAACAAGTTAAAGCAGGAACAAGCTCCGGGGACATGGCAGCGGCGAGGAGATGCACAGAAGATGCTCCCACACCAGCTTTCCATGTACCCCAGGATACAGAGCACCCAACTCCCAGCCTTCAGCCAGCCTGAGCCACTGCACTTCTCTGCCATTAAAATGCAAGGCCTGACAAACATCACCAGTGCGACTTCAGGCCCGGCTATGTCAAAACAGACACTTCTTGGCCACGGGAAGGTTTCTCATAACCCTGCCACCCCTCCAAAAAAACAGCATGTTAAACTAGAATTATGCCTTGAACACTTCTCCCTGCCTCACCACAGTCATATTCCAGGGGAGATAATTGCTCACGACTGTGTGTGGTTGCTAATTTCTGGAGATACAGAAGGCATATAATCTCAAGTGAAAGAATACAGCTTTTAGGACTTCAGAACAATGAAAGGCAGGGCGACTGCCTGAAGTGCAGAAACTAAAAGCTTTTTTCCTTCAGAACAAGAAGAGAGTCGAGTAATTGTCGTTTCCAGGGAGATGAGGAACTTCAGGGATCAGAGCTCAATCTGCAGTTAAATGGATTGGAAACAACTCCTTACCAGCTGCAGAAAAAACATGGACAGAGTCACACAGGAAAATCCAGGGAGAGCATTTTCCTGGCACTGTGCACATGCCTCCACATTTAGGAATGGATGGATCGATTATTTAGATGATCCAGGTTAGCTGTTCATGAATACTAAGGGAGAAGTAGTTCCTGTGTTATCCCTTTCCTCATACATCTCCCTCCCATTCACCTCCCTTCACAGCAAAACCTGACAGGTATTTCAGTTTTCCCCTTTACAGAGAGAGAAAACTGAAAATTCTCTCCCACACTCCATAAGTGCAATTCTAAGCAGACCAGGGATGTGAAAAACACCTAGAATAAGATCTTAAAACACTCTTTACAAGCAAGGCAGGTCTCTGCCTCTCCACAGAGACGTTTCACAGGTGCCAAAACACACACACACACAAAAAAAAGTCAGATTCTGAGCTTCTCTCAGGTAAAAAAGCAAATCCCACGAGTTGAGAAGGATTTTCAAACATCCCTGATACCTTTGTGAGTGCTGTAGAGGGCTGCAAATGTCACCACGAAGAAGGTGGTGGAATATTTTCCAGCGTTAACCAGATGAAAGGCCCGTTTGTTATCACGGTAACGGCGCAGGCACTGGATGAATCGCAACCAAGCAGGGATGCACTGGACGACTGCTCTCACTCCGTAGGAGTAGCTGTTACAAATCTGATTATCTGCAAGAAAAAAAAAAAAGAGTTAAAACTCTTAAAGCAAAAAGTTAATAAAAAGTTTAAGAACTACTGTTTTCTTCCTTTCTGCAATATCCCTTGATGCGACAGCAATTCCCCATCAACGCTTTGTACTCAGGCGCACGCACGTCCCAAACAGCAAGAAGCCCATCCCCAGAAAGTATCCCAGAGCTCCATATTCTATCTCTGAGGGATTCAGGTGACATGACATCAATAACACATCCAGACAGATCATCACCTAACTCTCTCACTGCTGCTAATATAACTAACATGCAAGAATTTTAGGAATAATCTATTTTTAAATGTGTTTCGTGCTGTTGGCAGTACTGTGAATAATCAAATTAAGGAAGGAATTACAAAAGGCCTTCGATACTGGATTTTTGTGCATAAATGGGAGAGCACTTAGAAACTCTGCAGGACAGCTCTAAAAGGCTACTTTGCCCAAGATGTCCTTGACCCATTTTCCTTGTACATTGTAATAGGAAAAACCATATTTCAGTATGGGATTGAGTTTGGGGTTTTTTTGCTTTGCTTTTTAAAAAGCAAACCCAGGCCTGGCCTCAAAAACAGGGATGGGAAGCAACTACACACCATGTCATTTTGTCACCCCCGTGATGTTTGAAAGCCTTTTTTTGGTTGAGGAAGTGACCAGGAAACTCCCAGCTCTGCCTGGAACCCCCCAAGGAGTCCATATTCTTCTGCTGTCTCACTCAGCACATAAACCAAACACCCCCCCAACTAGCAGTCATTTGTTTATTATTCACACAAATGGAGACAAGTTATTAGTTGATATTTCTCTCAAAGCACTGTGCCATCACTCCACTGCGTGCATTGGAAGAGGACAAACTGCTAGGCACTCAGTTGCTTCATGTATTTCATTTTTATTTTTAATAAGTAAATATTTAGCTACTTGCAACGCTGTCTTATAGGGAAGGGAAAGATGAGACAGATTGGAAGAACGAAGTGAACGCTGATGCTTATTGAAGCACACAGCAAATTTTCAGCAAGTGTCAAAACCATCAGACAACACAATTTGCCAGCAGTCACTGCTGAAAATGGAAAGACAACAGCCCAATCCCCAAGAAGACAGGTACTGTTTTGCCACTGGAAAAGCCAAAGTCAAAATTCATATTCCAGCTCTGTGGCCCTTCTGGCTAGAAAGAAGGGAAGGCAGAGCATGGACAACACTGACATCACAACATCAACTCAAATTGGATAAGGGGTGGCACTAAAGAGATTTTTCCATCCTCTCTTGCTTCAGGGAAGTGCGATGGAGGCTGTAAGGCTACAGCACAGAAAATTGTGGTTAACAGGCTCAGGCAACTTGTTTTCACACTGAGCAACAGGAACAGGCTAAAGGTAAATATGTGGTTAAACTACAATGAAATAAAACAACAATGCCAGGAAAATGGATTTCTCTTTCCAATCAGTAGTGCTGTGTCTAAATTCTTTGATGAATATACACGTCGGGCCAAATGACTGGATTAGGAAATGAACACTCATGTGAAATTCCATTTCTCTGGATGGAAGTAAGAAAGGAGAGAATGTCTCTCATGCCGTTTTTACAAGAAACGCCTATTAATTTAATTTCCTATATCATTTGTAGCCCTCTTCAAAACAGATAATTATGAAGTTGCCTTGCTCAGTGTTTTTCAGGTCATTTTGACCGTGTTCACATGGGCCATCAGCATTACTCTACCTGTATCTGCCAGAAGTCCAGCATTGTCCTCCCACTGAACCTCAAAGCTGTAGAAGCAGATCATGTATTCCAAATCCATGAGAATCACGACCAGGCTGTTGAGCTGATCAGCCAGCCAGAAATCTGCAAAGCCTACCTTGTGGAAGGGAGCAGTGAACACTCGAAACTGTCAGGAAAAAAAAAAAGCAGGAATAATTCATGGCTGTGTCAAAGGCATCTAAATGCAGTGGCAGGACATCACCCAGCACTGAACAAATATGGAAATAACAGAAATGCTTGAAGATTTATTGCTGACCTTTTGCTTCAGCTGACAAAAAAGGATAACTACCTCCTCACTTTTAGCACAAAGAACATTTGTGCTTTCGTCCTCCTGTATGGAGATATTCTGTGTCCCCCACCTTTTTGTTTTTTACTGGCAGAACAGCCCAGTCTCCTCCAACTGAGCTCTTTCCCAGAAACTCCCAGTCTCCATGTAAGAGCTCTATACAGCTCCACTTCTCCCATCACTCCTCATTTTGGCCAGCTCTTTCTTTCAGGCACTTACACCATGTCTGTTGACATCTTCCACACTTACCTTCTCCCTCACACTTAATGTCAGTTGGATTTAGACCCTCAGCATGGCCACTAGTCTGATCATGCCTCGGTTTAGTAAACTCACCAGTTGTTCTTTGGTGTTAGAAGCTGTAATAGTGAGGATTGTTACTGGATCTGCCAATGCCTCCAGCAGGGAAAGAGTTAAAGAAAGGCCAGAGGAAAACCTATTAACTGGCAGTTGGGCTCCCCCTCAATACCAGGCCACTTTCCCTCTAAGCCTTAACAGCAGTTTTGCTCTTTCCAAACCAGACAGTTTTCATGCTCCATTACCTTTGATTACAACTCTCCCTACCCGGTTAGTTATAGTTACTAATGGCCAATTTCTCACAGAGACGGCACCAGCACCATCCGGTCATTCCGAGATTTATGAACCTTTAAATTAATGAAAGCACAGGCTAACACTGATCTTTTATGTTGCTCGCCTTATTAATCTAAAGGGTGCATGGCTCCAGAAACCCAGGAAAGGACTGACACGTTCCCATCAGCCTGTAATGCAAATTTAAGGCTCTGCTCCTAAATTTCAAAGCCAGATGGGGGACTAAGAGGTAGTGGCATAAAGCAGATATGGATCTTGACCCAGAAAGCACGGTGCTCGTGTTGGACAGCACCTATTCCCAAGGCTCAAACAGGGTCAGCCATTAGGGAGGACTGTCTTCAGAGGCACCCAGCTGCAGAACAGCTTCTGCAGAGGTCACAGACCTCACCAGCCTTCCTTTGCAAAAGGCCCTTCCTCCCTTTTCCCATCACTCCCTGACACTCTCTTTATCTGCTTCATCATAGACCCTTTTTTACCCATGAACAAAGACTAGCTAAAAAAAAAAAGGAAATGTGAAAACGGCTTTACAGACAGATCCCCCTGGGGAAAAAAAAAACAAAAAGAGAAGAAATAATAAAATCCTCGAAGCTATTTAATTTAGGGAGAGGCAATTCAGTGCTGCCAGAAAACAGTGTAAAACTTTTAAGAGAGTAGAAGCTTTCCACCTAAAGGTTATGGCAGAGCAGGAGTCAACAGATACGTCCACGACTATCTGGCATTGGCATCTTGGGTTAACTATCCTTCTGAGCTGCCATTTGAACCCTCCTAATGCCATGTACCAGGCAATGGGGCTTCTGGCTGCTGTCCAGGCACAGTTGGAGCTGCAGCCCAACTTCCAGAGGGTGCTGGCAGTGCAGGTACCACAGGCACCTCCACACTTCCCAGCTCAGAAATGTCTGCAACATCCTCCAGAGAAGAATCACGTTATAAAATACCAGAACAGAGCTGAACCTCAGTTTCAACAGTCAGCTGCAATTCTATATCAACAGTTCCACAACCTGAGCACAGACTTCCCGGTGCTGATCACTGCACTTTTAATTAGTGCTGAGATGGCAGATATTTGAGCTGGAGCTGAACACTTCCTAGATTTTCACCTCTCGCAGAGAGGCTCCCTGCACTTGTGTCACCATTCAGCTCCCTGCAGAGAGCGTGGGCATGTGGACACTGTGACATTCCCTGTGCAAGGATCCGATTCCTCCTGGCGAGCTGCTCTCCTCAGCCCACATACAGCTTTTCTCCCAGCAGCAAAGAGACAAAGAGTGCTCACCTAAGCTCGTAGAGCCTGGGATGGGAATTAGACTCACTGTGGGCTAAAAAACTTTTTTCACTCAGAGGGGAATCAATTCCAACGTAACTCACCATCCCTCAGGGATTAACACAAGAGATCTCACTTGGGAGCAACAGCAGGCTGTGATGTTGATCACAGTAAGCCTCCTAGATCCACCAGGAAATGCTACAACACACTTAAGTATGCCCCTGTCTCGGTTCTAGAAAAATTGAAGGTGCCAGTAATGCTCTGCCACACCTGATATATCAGACTTCATTTTGGCTGGAAATGAAACATATGAAGCATGTGAAGAAAAATGCTCACTAAACGAAAACTTGCGTGAGCAGCACAGTTCTAACACTTGCACTATTTAAACCTCCTTTCACCCAGAGAGCTGCTGGCAACTGGGTGGAGAAATAAAATACACCCAGCAGCCAAGTACATACAATAAGAGCTGCTCTTTATGTGCTTTGTCTGGCCTCTTTTTTCCCCCCTTCCTCCTTCCACATAACACACAGAAGTACTGTGTCATTTCCCACCATTAAGGTGATCTTGCATTTTGATGAAGCTTTTTTTCCCCCCAGGAGACCTTAGGATGAATTGGCCTCTGCACGCTCAAAGGTACTCAATGAACCTTACAGGTTCCCTTCCAACTCAAGATATTCTATGATTCTGAGAGAATCTATTTACAGATATATCTGTATCAATCAGAGACGCCAGTTACAATGATATGAACTGACAGAACAAGGGAGAATGGCTTCAAACGGAAATAGAGTAGGTTTAGATTATTAGGAAAAAATTCTTCCCTGTGAGGGTGGGGAGGCCCTGGCACAGGTTGCCCAGAAGGGCTGTGGATGCCCCATCCCTGGAGCTGCTTAAGACCAGGTTGGACAGGGCTTGGAGCAACCTGGTCTAGTGGAAGGTGTCCCTGCCCATGGCAGGGGGGTTGAAACAAGATGATCTTTAAGGTCCCTTCCAACCCAGGCCATTGTATGATTCTACATCTCTATCACAGACTGTTTCATTGTCTGGAGATCGCTGGGACAGAGCAGGTGCTGCAAACTGCCTACACAGGTCTGTGAACACTGAGAATCTCACCCTGGTAAGGTATTAAGGTAAATTAGCACAGATATTACTCATGTGGTTAAAGCACTGCCAGTGCTTCCCCTCACACCAGGGGACAGCAGTCAGACTAATGAGGCTTGGGACTAAAGGTACATCTGTGAGGGATGGCTGAATGCTGGAAGGCAAAAAAGGAAAAGCTAAAACAGTAGTAAGCCAGCAAATCAAATAACAGAGGTTAATTCACTGCATGTGTACCTGCACGCACAGACTCAAAGCACGATTCTACATTTCATCTTTGTCGTGTTCCAGATGAAGTTAATTGTTTTAACTGGCATTAAAACAATTCTAAGAAGAACACCAGCCAGCCAAACCCTCTTCCGCCCAAAGCTCTCAGAGCAGCTCCAGCAAGAATAAGGTATCAGGGGAACCAACTTGATTAAAATCAATTCAAAAGGACGTACAGGGTGGGGATGAACATCTGAAACAGCCATTTGGGAAGAAACTGATGAGTCATCCAACAAGTTTGAAAACTGTTCTTTCAGAGCTCCCACTTGTAACTGGAACACTGAAGCAGCACATGTATTTACATTCAATTTACCAGACTTATCTTACCTGGAAAATAAGACCTGGGTCTAAAATAAAGAGTTTAACACCACAAACAGATTTGCTGAAAAAAAAAACCCCACCCATGAACATCATTTTACAATTATGTAGCCTTGAGGTTCCCTGTCCATCAGTGAACTCTCTGTGCCAGTTGGGGCTGAGGAGCACCCATGCAGCCTTGCCTTAGAGCACTGGAGCCCTAATCAAACTGTTTCACTGCATTAGGGAACACACAAGTAAAGAATGTCTCTAAATGTGCAGAAGTCTGTATACAGCTATCTATAGGGAGATTAACACAAGGCGACTGGTACAGGAAGCAGAAGATGCTTCTGTAAATCCATCCTCAAAAACTATTTGCAGTCAATACCTGACCAGGTCTGCTCTATAAAAACACAGTGGTATAAGCATCCCAGCATCCCTCTTCACTGAAGATTAGTGACACTTGTATATACTTCACAGCTACTGCTCAGCCACAGCAATTTTTTAAAAAAATACTTATTTAAAGAAGGTTTAGAGACTTACCAAAAGTTTGAGCAGCCAAAATCTGGACTTGTAATATAAGGTTTTGGTAGGGTTGATGAGAAAAAGCAACATGAAGCCGTACAAGATGAGTGGATTCACCTGCATAGGGATGTAGGTGAATTTACCATATATACATGCCAGGAGGCTCAGGCACCACAAAACGCCCAGGAAACCAGCAATCTACAGGGGAAAAAAAAAACAACACACAGATACCTTATGAAAATACAGTTCTGAAACCTACAGTGAAGTCTCATTATAAGAAAAGGGAGAGCAGTGCTCAATCCTGTAATCTAATCAGACTTCAGCAACTTCCTCTTCTAATTGTATTAGAGCTCCTTGCCAGGAAACGGCGCAGGGTTTATCCTCCTGATATGCTGCACAGCTCAGCCACTCCTACGATCCCTCTGTTTACCTCAAAGAGATGTTGATGGGACAAGTTGCTGCGGGGATTGAGTTCGAAGATGAGGACGTGATTGACTCCAGCCTGTCTCCAGCCATACGTGTTGATACCCAGGAGAAAGAGGAATTCTATCAGGAGAAAGCCACCTCGATAGATTCTCACCAGTGGCCACACATTTGGTCCATCTATAAAAGCCACACCTGGCAAAACACAAAAAAAGGAAGGACCTTAGGGGATAGCAGAAGTTATGTCACATTGTGCTCCATGGCTTTGTGCTGGTTCTCAGATGAGAGAAAACAGGGTACACTTGTACAACACTGCATATTCCAGCAAGTGGAGGACTTTTTTCTCAGACTGTCAGAGAATTTAGGAGTATCCTGGGGAAAGTTCCCTCTCCAGCTGGTGTAATCGAGTCATTAGCAGCATCCCTGCCTCACACTACAGGCACAAGAGCATAAATCTGACTATATGGACTTAAATATTCTGGTTTAATAGAGATGAAATCCCAACAGACAGATACACAAAACACTTCAGCTCCCCACAAAACCAAGAAGCACCATTTACAGCATTTAAAACAATGCTAATCTGCGCCTAATCACCGAACTCAATACAACTGCAATGCAATACATATTCATAGCCAGCCATACAACACCCAGCCGCACCCAAACAGCAATCCCAGCCTAAGGCAGCACTGCTGGAAAGCCTGTTGCTTCCTTTGTTCAGTCTTCAGGGGTTTGGAAGCGAATTTGCTTCATTTCAAACAATAAACTGCCTTATACAGCAGCAACTTTCTCCAGCACAAGCCTCTTTGCAAAGTACCGTCCCTAAGTTGCCTGATACAGGTTTAATGAGAAAAGCACAACTAAAATACAGTTATTTGAATCCTCAGGTTTTGTTTCAGTGGGAGTTTCTCAGCCACGTGTTTTTTTAAGAGGGCCAAAAAGAAGAACATGCTCTTTTACAGAACTGAGGCTGAGAATTTTTTCCCACAAACCTGCCTGTCTAAATTACAGCCCCGAGTTCTACAAACTGTTTTTCAGAGACAGCATATCCATAAGGAATTTCACGTGTCCAGCACCTATGCTTTATACTACATAAATTATGGAGAAAAAATTGTGAAAGGAACAAAGACTCAAGAACTGTTGCTTTAAATTTGAAATTTATAGAGACTATTGGATTCAGACAAAACAGAATCAAATTTTGGACAGAAATTACATGCCCCCAAAGAAGTTGAAAGAAGTGAGTCTTAAATGTGGAATGGTAAAAGCAGCTTTCCAAATTTGAATCTGGAAACCAAGGGAGATCACAGAATCATAGAATGTGTAAGGTTGGAAAGGACCAGAGTGGGCCATCTGGTCAAAACTCCAAAGAGGACAGAGGTGCCCGAAAAATCCTGACTAAGAAGTGACCAGACAGAACAGGATAGACATGCTGTGTGCTATTCCAGACAGTACACCCAGACAAAGGTTTATCCTGAGGTGAACAGGGTTCAGTATGACACTACAGCATATGACTTCCATAGCTAATGCCCACTAATCTTATTTCTGGCCTCCCAGGGTGGTAGAGGACCATAACTACAGTGTGGAACAGCAGCTGGAGCTGCAGAAAAAGCAGACACTGAGACACCAACATGCAGAAGTTAAGAGTAGTTCTGTATATTCTCTCCTGTGATACTAAGACATTGTCTAGTTCAGTTTCCAGAGAGTAAAGGCTCGATTTGATTCCCTTTTCACTTTTCCAAACTGAACTCTTTTCTTTCCAACAGCTGAGCAGTTTGATTGGAGACCCTCAAGGACCCCACTTGCAAGGAAGTGCCCAAAGGTGTCCAAGGTCTCCAACTGTGGTGATCCAGCCCAGGGCTCTGCACTGTAGCCCCAAGACAAAGAGACTGTCCATTCCTATACTCTTTCCACTTAAATCCAACACAAGTGAAGTCACCTCCTACAGTTGGCAGGGATGTGACACTCAACCAGCTCATCCCTTCAGCCAGCACAGGCTCTGCACAAGGTGCTCAGAGAGGAAAATATCCCTGGTGACAAGTTCAACAGCATCACAGCCTAATTCTCTAACAAGAGCAGGGCACTGCTGCAGCAAGGACTTGAGAGTTTGCATGAAACCTCACAGGTTTCTGGTTAATAAAACAAATGCTCATTTCCATGAACCTCAATTACACACTAGTTTGGCAGCTAGGAGAGCCCAGACAGAAACAGCGAGGCCTCAAAATTTGTGCTCTTTAGGGTGACTCCCTCCTGGGATCCACCTGCAGCATTTGCAGCCTTTAACAGACCCCAAGTTATGAATTCATCACTGTAAAATACTGCTGCTCGAGTTTTCAAACCAGGCAATACAGCAGTGGGTCACTAATAGAAGCTGTGTTCTGATGCTGTTTCACAGAATCTACACATAGAACACTAAAATCCTACCTTAGCTGATCAAATCATAAAAATAATTTGGCAAAAGTGGCTGAGAGGTTAACAAAGTGTTAGCCAATTAAAAGCAAACACTTTGCAGTCAGAATCCAGGTTTTGCCCCGTATCTGTAGTAATGCAGAGCTATCAGATCATGCCTGCTGATACAACACACCTATTATCCACACTGGGTTAGTAACACCTGCTGTACAGATATAATCATTTTTACGAATTCCTTCTCACAACTGTGGCACCTTTTCATTCTTAACACTGAGAGAGAAAGCAAACACAACTGGCTTCAATCATATTTGCATCTCACACAGAGATCAAACAATTTAAGTAACAGAAACGATGAATAAAGAACAGCTTCTACACATTAAACAGCCCCTTCATGTAGATGGGTCAACTTTCTGCCTCTACCATTGGAAGCACTGCAAACAGCTCCTCAAACAGAGGCATTTTATCCCAAGAGATGGCTGGATCCAATTACAGAAACATCCGATTAAAAATTCTTTTAAGTCAAAAACACAGACATGGGCTTTCCCTAATGCAAGAGCTCGTAAGTTGATTTGTTAAGCCTTTTCCTTTGTACTGCTTAAGCAAGTTACAACACTACAGAAATCACACACACAATTAGTAAAGCCGCTTGTGATTAAGCACTGTGTCTGGATCTACAGTACTAACGTGGCTCCTACTCTAATCAGAGGCCAAACTCAGAAGGCACAGAGTAGAATAAAGCCAAGACCTGAGATACGCAACGATTTATTGTAGCTTTTAAATAATCTTGCCAGCATCTGCCAACAAGAAAAATTCAATTAATTCCATTAATAGGCACAAGGCATTGAAATCCTAGGAATTTCCAGATGAAAATGCCCCAAGTGCCATGTGCTCACATGGCTCTGTGTCTGGTCTTGTTCTCTGCAGGGAGTCAGTGCCATGCAAAATTAAAGTTCTACAAGCACCTGTCTCAATGTGGGTGAGGGCCGTGTGTTCACGGCAGGGAACTGAAATCTGTCTTTACACACAGATGTTGCACCCTCAGAATATCCCTCAAAGAATAAGGAGAACACTCATAATGCGTTCACACTCATAATGTGTTCAAAATCCACACACATAACACGAGATAAGCCACAACCCACTACTGAGCAGAACTAAATAATTCACACCAGTGTGATCCAGTTCTGATTTAACCCAGAACATCCTGAACTGCCCAGTTCAGGTCCAGGCCCTCACTGAGTGATGAGAATACATCCAAACCAAGGTATGGCAGGATACCCACCTGAAAGTATGACGGTGACGTTCAGTGCAATGAACAACCCACAGAACAATCCAACCCTGAATGTAGTCCAGGCTGGTACAGGCTGTGAACAAGGTAGTGGTAGAATTAACGTGGGGTAAACAGGTTATCAGCAAACTCAGATTAGTTTGCAGAGTAAGTTTAAAATCAGAAATACAATGCTCTGATCCCTGATTGCCCTCTTGCTCTTGAAGTGAGGTTTTTTAAACTGAAAATGCCATATAATATCCTTGTGTGTAGAAACAGAGCTTGGGCATCTCAATGTCTTTTGAAAAATATTCCAGACCACATAAACACTAAGCATATGTTATTATTAGCACAAATTTCCTTTCACTATTTCTCATCCCTTCATTACCTTGTCTGCATGCATTAGGAATAGTAACCTATTTCCAAACCTTCCGGAGCTAAAGCAGATTATGTGACCGTGCCGCCCTCACTGGGTGCATGAGCACGCTCACATCAATTACTTTCACTACTTTGTTGAGATGTTGAATCTAATTTGGCACCTTGACAAGCTGGAGAAGCAGCTCTGCTCCACAGCCCCATCTCTCACCTGAGCTGCTCCTAAGGGTGGAACACGCAAACGTTTCATTGCCTTCTGTCTGTCTCCATCTTCCAACTCATTGGTCACCACTTCCTAAGGAGATAAAGATACACCCCACTGAAGTTCATTTGAATGATGAGCATGTGGTAATGCACTAAAACAAAAAATAATGGTCGGTTTCCATGTTACATGTGAGCCCTGGCCCTGTACTCCTTTAATACAAGGTAACAAAGACATGAAAAGCTCACTCTGCTGCACCAAGATTCTACACAACAGAAGCTAACACTGCACTAAGTTTTTCAAGGGAAGAGTTACCAACTGAAGAGAACATACACAAATTTTTATAAGGAGTGCCTGAAATCTGTGGCACTTCAAAATCAATTACCAGTTATCTTGGTGGTGAATACAAGAATCATAGAATGGTTTGGGTTGGAAAGGATCATCCAGTTCTGCCATGGGCAGGGACACCTTCCGCTAGACCTGGTTGCTCAGAGCCCTGTCCAACCAGGCCTTGAACACTTCCAGAAACCAGCAGGGAACAAAACCCCGTGGTTTTCCAGTTACCAGAGGAGCAGTGCCCTGAGAGCAGCTTTACCTCCGTTTCAGAGATGAGCTGGTTGATCTTCTTGCAGGTGTAGAAAGGTGCCACCTCCACCTCGGCCACCCTCCACTCCGCCCCCCGGGCTGTCTCCAGGTTCTTGTCATGTTTCTTCAGGATCTTGCGGAAGCCGGTGAAGTTCAGGTTCTGCAGGCAAGGGAAAAGACACGCTGCTTTTAACCCCAGTCAGCTCCCAACAAAGCTAAGTGGTTCTCTCTCCAGCGCTAGCAAACAAAGGAAGAGTTAATACGAAGAATCAAAATGATTGCATCCATTGTCAGGAAGCGTCTGAGTTATTACTTTGTTATAAGTAATACATATTCCTTGCAAGTAAAATAAAACATGGGGGACTCAAGGGCATAAAAAGAGGCAAATTATTTCCAGGGGGCTACCTGAACCCTTTTATTCCCTGAAAAGCCAGATCACTGCCGTTTTCCTGCTTTACGCAGGACGCAACAACATTCCTGATGAGACATTGAAGACAAATAACCTTCAAGGGGTTTTCCCTTCTGAAAAGGCTGAGCTACTGACTCCTAGTTTCTTTAAACTTTACACTGGTTTCCAATCAAGTCCTCTATATTATGGAAGGGACATCTTTGTACAAAAAAATGTCAGTTCTGCATGTTAAATCCAGACAAGTGCATCCCCACAGCAGCATCCTTTTTCATAGAGTATGTTGCACTATGACTAAAAAACTAGTTTAGGCTTGCAGATGTGGGAGATGTAACTCTCCAGTCTGCAGGGATAAGCATGCAAGGCTTAGAACATGAATTAACTGTTGATTTACAAGTTATACACAAGCCCTGACCCCACACTTTTCTAACCCACAGTACCCAAGACAGGCAAAGCTCATCACACTGCAGGCAATTGCTGCCCCATGATGCATTTGCAATCCTACATTTCATTATTCAGGAAACTCCATTCAGAGACCCAACATTTCCTTCCAGCAACAGCAGAAATGCAGAGGGATCATGGCAAGATTCACTTCTGAAAAAAGCTTAGAGTAGCTGGGAAAGAAAAACGGAGAAAACAACAAAATCCAATTCCCTAGGGAGAGGCACCAACTACTCACTGAAATTATTTTCAATCTAATTGTGCTTAGGGTGATTTAATGCCAGACCCCTCCCATCTAGGTGGGGAAATGAGGCTGGGGAAACAGGCTCAGGAAGCCGAAGCATTAACGATCTGCCTTATTGCAGATGAGACTTTAATTACTTTCTATTGGAAAAGACAGCATTCCATCCCAGGGAGAGCAGAAATCTCAAATGAAAAACTCCAACAAAATGATGATTTTGGTCAGAGATTTTTCTGTGGCCTGAACTAACATCCCTTCATCTGCCATGGGTGCAAACCCAGACTAACTCTGGGGTGCCTTGTCTGGTCAGGATATGGTTACACCAGACACCCTAAAACCTCTCTGGCAGAATTTCATGCTCTGGCTGCAAAAATTCTGCAACCCCAATGTGCATGTTAAAAGCACTGTTGGCCACAGTGGTACTTCAGACAGGGAACATGCAGTGATGGAACCATGAAACAGAACAAACATCATTTATACAGTCAGATATTTTGCTATTCTTGCTATTTTTGCTGCTTTTATTTGGCAAGGGACTTTCCCAAAGTCTGACCTCCATTTCTGTTGGGTAACAATCAAATTAGTTTAAGTGAATCAACCAATGGTATGTTTTGTGGAAAAAAAACCCACAAAAAACCCACAAAACAAAAACTACAATTTAGGCAATAATATAATGCAAGATCAAGTAGAATCAAAGAGTGGACTCAAAACTCCTTTCTCACATACAAGTGTATCAGGAAATGCACCAAGGCAGTTTAATAAGACTAGTTCAGCCTCTATTATTTGCCTGACAAATGCACTATATTATATACAGAATATGCAACGAAATAGTATATGCTTAATTTCTCAATTTGTTTCTCCTAAACCACAGTATTTAGAATAAATAGATTTATGTATTTACACACATTTAGAATGTTATAATACTGTCAACAATAAATTAATTGTATCAGAAGTTTAATCATTGATAAGTTAAATATGTAAGAGTTGCCCTGGAGACTAATTATAGTTTCACCTGACGTTTGGTTTGTGTAGCTCAGGAACGAATGCACGAAACTTGTGCTCTTGCTCAGTCCTGACAGACAGAGGAATTTGCTTCAGGTGCATTTTCCTTCCCTGGTAACCCAACTCAAGGCATCAGCATTTCATCAAAGCCATAGTTTGACATTTATAATGCTGCTGTTGACTTCACTTTACCTCCTACACGAAGATCTCAGCTACATCATCTTCCCACCAGGTTGTTGTTTTTCCTTCTTTCCAAAACTGTAAGATCTGGAATATTTCTAGTTCTTATATTCTAAGCTCAAGAGTGATTAAGAGTAGTATTCTGGGACTTAGTTTTATGCCTGTTTTAGTACTTGTATTCCTCGTCCTTAACTTCAAGACCAATTTGAAGGAATTTTTCTCATTCTCTCTTTGAAGGTATGTTGTAGAAAGCAGATGCAGACTGTGAAAGCTATCAAATCCACATGGGGCTTAAATCAATATTTAGTATACCTACAGTAGATTGGGACTTACAATAGCAAAAAGCCAAAAATATAAGTGTGCAAGATGCCTTTCTTCACTGATGAATAGTAGGAAAAGATTTCCCAAAGGAATGACCTATGTCATCCCTTATTTAAACTCTTCATCACACCTCAGAAGCAACTTTTTGTAATCAAAAGTATGAGCAGTCTTCTTTTTAAAAAGAAAATAAATGTAAGTAAAAAAAAATCATTGCAGGTGATTGTGCTTCAGTCCATTCCTGGAAAGCTACAGATACTCCACCTTTCATAGGATTTTGAACTAGGAACTATCACTAATAGTTAAAGAGCTTTATTAAGAAACCCATCAATAGTTTACAGACACGTGCTCAAGGACATAACATCACCTTAGGAGAGGTACAAACACTCAGAATTTTGGAAGAATAAGTTTTGTCCATACTGCAGGGTGGTATTCAATTAATTCTTATTGTTTAATGAAATTCTTTAGGACAATGCTGGTAAAGATCTAAATACAGATAAAGTGAATTTAAGCTCCAGCATTCTTATTTAACAAGCTAAAATGCCTCAAAGAAAACACTTAAAAGCATTTCAGAGTATTTAATTCCAGAAGAGCTAGCCCAGAAGAAAAGATATTAACAGTTTCAGATTTTTATTTCAAGATTTTTGGAACTAGATCAGTGTCTGCAATATTTACCATGCCAGAAATCCAAGTAAAAATAAAGATTTGCTTATTTTTTTCATACCTCAAGGCAAATGAGCCTGTATCCTGCAGGAATCAAAATATTTTTTTTTTAAATGGATGTTTTAACAAGAAATTCTGATACAGCAAGGTCACAGCCACTACCATGGTAACACCAAGAGGAAACAGTACATGAGGATTTCAAGTTTCATTACAAATATTAGATAAAAGAACTTCTTCCTCAACCTGCCTGCTCCAGCCTTGCACAGAACAACGCACTAGAGAAGGAGGAGGTCCCAGTGTGACCTCGTGTTCTGGCCACGAGTGCTGGGGTCAGACAGCCCAGAAAAGGAAGAAAGAAGGTCCTTCTGCAGGTCAGCTTAGCACTTCTAGCTCAATAAAAAGCAACCAGACTTAGGCTGCTAGGTACCTGCCTTTGCTTTGAAAGCGTTCAGGGGCCAACCAAAAAAGGAAGGAAGAACTAAGAAAACTGGCTTGAACGAGACAACTCGAGGATACACAAAGCACAGGGATGTTTACAGACAGGGCTTTGTAAAACCACCTCTTTTTGCAGGTACCTGGTAGTTCTGCAGGAGGATGAGGCTGAGGTAGAGCTCGCTGAAGGCCAATTTCAGGTCTCTGATATTCCTGTGCTGGACACGCTCCTCGTGGGACAGGTGGAAGACGGGCTTTCTGCGCCGCTGCAGCGTGGAAGCCCCGCTGGCTTCTTTCTGTGCATCCAAAGTGGATTGGAGCTCAGTCCGGAGAGTGGTGAACCTGCGCTGAGCCTCGGCAAGCTTTTCTGTTGGCAAGGGGAGGGAAAAGTCAGCTGGGAGGGTCACAACTTGCCTACCAAGCCCTAAAAAGGACTATACCCGTTCTTCAAACGACGTGCCTGTGCATGGCCTTCCCCCATCACACATTAAGTCCAACAGTTCTGCGTATTTCTCTTCGTATAGAATAGAATCATGGAATTGCTTGGGTTGGAAGGGACCCTAAAGATCATCCAGTACCAACCCCCTGCCATGGGCAGGGACACCTTCCACTAGCCCAGGTTGCTCCAAGCCCTGTCCAACCTGGCCTTGGACACTTCCAGGGATGGGGCAGCCACAGCTTCTCTGGGCAACTTGTGCCAGGGCCTCACCACCCTCACAGGGAAGAATTTCTCCCTAATATCCAATCCAACCCTGCCCTTTGTCAGGGGAAACCATTCACCCTTTTCCTGTCACTGCATGCCCCTGTCCAAAGTCCCTCTCCAGCTCTCTTGGAGCCCCTTTAGGCACTGGAAGGGGCTCTAAGGTCTCCCTGGAACCTTCTCTTCTCCAGGCTGAACATCCCCAACTCTCTCAGCAGAGGTTCTCCAATCCTCAGAGCATCTTAGTGGCCTCCTCTGGACCCGCTCTAATGGGCCCATGCCCTTCTTGTGCTGAGAGCCCCAAACCCAGATGCTGTAGTCCAGGTGTGGTTTCACAAGGGCAGCAGAGGAAGCTTCTTCTCATTAAACCAATGTAAAACATACACGTTCTCAAAAGAAAAGCCCTTAATTAAATATGGTCAAAATCAAGGGTTGATCCCTTCAGCACAGACTAAAGCAGCACTAGACATGAATTCAGATCTCTCAACTTCCACCACAGCTTTGATTTCTAGAGGTTGCTCAGTCCAGGACCATATAAATACCTGTTATAAGTGGAAGAAGCCCAGCCTGTACCCAGGGGCTGCAAACCAGTGCAGGGACACTGGGACAGGCATTCCCAAACTGGCAGAGCCGTGGCTGGAGGCAGCCAGGAGATAGGGTCTCATCCAAATACCAAAGCAGTGACCAAACGTCTACTCTGAGAGCAAAGGAAAGCTGCTCGTCTTTCCCAAATAAATCAAGTGCATGAGAAGCATCAGAAAAAAACCCCGCTAGACAATATTATGAAACTTGACAGTAAGCAAAGCACTTTTCATATCTGTGCACCCACTACTGACTACGTGTTTACCATCTTTTTATGTGACAGTAAGGAAATCAAAGAAGAAAAACTCCACACTTCAAATGTGACACTGAATTTTGTTGCTCAGAGAGCAACCCAACCCCTGTGCCAAGCTCCCGGTGACAGATAAACACAGCTCTGCTTTGATCAGGAGTTACAACACTAGTAGCTGCTGTACATGATCTGCTGTAATAATTCATCCCTCTTTTCCTCACTTTAGAAGCACTGCCTCGTTATTTACTGGTTAAAGAGCCAGTCAGCCTGCATTTAAATATCATTTTGATGTGTTTTCAGGACAAGTCTGTCTCTGTTCCTCACACCTCAAGTATGAAAAAGGTGTTCCTTTAAATATGCTGCTTTATGTACCTTCAGAAAATAATATTTTTGGCTGAATAACAATCTTCTAAAGCTAAAAACAGCGTAACTAACACCGCTGTCGTTCTCTTTGTTCTGTACAACTGGTTCCTTCCAGGCTTTTTTTCCCCTGCTACGGCTTCAGTCACAGCTTTGGCATCTGTGTTGATAAGAACCGTCACAGGCCACGGGTGTTGGTGGTGGCCAGGAAGATCCTGAGCAGGTTCACAGTATTGGAGCTGGAGCCACCCCCACCCAGCAGGACACACACCACAAACCACAGAGCCACGAGGTCCCTCTGCCTCCCAGAGCTCTGCTGGACAGTCTCCCCGCTGTCAGTTTAATTCTCTTCATTAGTATCTTAAATAACAACTTAATGATAATTCTTTATTGCTCCCTCCTCAGATGTAAGATTTACTCTTCCTTTTCCTTTGTCTTATTCAATTCTGGTTAATTTTAAGGGCAAAACTACTCTGTAAATAATTTTACAGTGCTCTGCACTCCAGAAAGAGAATGCTTTTCCAAATAGAAAATGGAGATCAGTGTAGAAAACTTGAGTAGAGAAGAGCTTGAAACTCTCTACAACTTTCTCACTTATATTAAAGCAAGAAGATTCAAAATGCGAGAAAGGACAACTCCTCTCTGACAACTTCCACAGCTGCAAGGACTCCACTGAACAGAGGAAATGGAGCCCACAGTGAGAACTGTCTGCCCACAGCCCAGAACCACCTAATATTCAACACACACAAGATCAGACTGCAAAAACAATAATCTCTCCCCACTTCAGGAACTCTCTCGGGAAGAAGTAACAGATATCTGTTCATATCAGAAGCCTTCATTATAAATAAAACTCACAAGTTCACTCTCTATGTTCAAAACGTCTATTAAACCATCTGTGATACACAGATTTCTTTTGGATCAAATTAGTAAATATGGAAGAATTTAAATTTTCATCTTACAACTGAAAGCACTGTGCTGCTGTCTTTATGTCCAGAAAAATCATGAAATCCATCAGCCTAATAACACAATATTTAAAGAACAGGCAATGTTTTGAAATAGTTATAAAACTGCTGCTGCAATTTTCCTATCTGTTTGCAAAGCAACATCCCTAAGAAAGCATTACCTACAAATACCAACATCCCTCTTAATTAAGCACTGTTGAGGAGAGTCACTGCTGTCTGCTATATGGCTCCCTTCATCTACAGGGGAGGACCACAATTCTCTGAGGATGAGGCTTTAAAAGGAACTGTCCCAGTCCCATAATGACCTGCCACTCCTGAGAAACAGCCACCCTGTCACCACCTTCTCCCTCTTGCACTGACTCCAGTTATCCAGTCCACAAATCATTTCGTCTTATTAAGGCATGATTTTTATTATGAAGATTCAGTGCAGAAGCAAAACAAGACAAAATGTGTGCTGCTTAAAACCTCCAAGGGAATTGCCTTGAGAAACAGCAAAGCAGAACAAATTAATTTCTCAGGTTGCAACATACTCTGAAGTAATCAAAAAGACATTCACCACCATCACTAATTTATCACTGTCCACTACTATCTATCATTAATTTAGCACTCCAAAAAGTGAATGTAAAGGAAATGTCACTCAAGGGAGTTAGAAAAAAAGCTTAGAAACTGGTACCACTCTTGTTGTGTTGTAGCATTTTGCATGACCTGATTCCCACCAAGCCCTCACCTCAAGTGTAATTTCAGGCAAAGACCATGGAGAAATTCAAAACCAATAGAGGCAGCAAGAAAGAAGCAGCTTGACCCAAAAAATATTCCTAGATCCTCACTAAAAGAGTCTTTGGAGTTATTGAGTTATCACCTCAACTACGCAATTCCAAGTTGGTTTTTGACTCCATTTTCCAAGTTTAAACAAAAGTTCACACATAAGTATGATGGGAAAAAAATATTACACCAAGGAACCAGTAAAACCTCCCCCTCAGTTCCAGTTTAGATGGTCATGGTTGTGATCAAAACCTGTTTCACCAGACAGGAGGTGATCAAACAGCCTGAACGTCCTCACAGGTCCCCAGCTTGGGGCATTTTAGCCAGGCACTTTTAGGACTCCTTCCCTTCCCTACTTGTGCATATTATGTTCAATATTTTGCTTACCAAGTTAAAGCCATGGTTTCCTACAAATAGTAAAACCATTCCTAAATTAACCACAAAAATTTTACTGGCTACTGTTTAGCCAGATCCTGATGATGCTAATTTAAAATATAGCAAACCTGCCATCTAGAAAATCCCAAACCCAAACCAAGATTGGCCACAAATAAAACTTCAGCGCCTGAACAGGCATTCCTCTGCTGGAACTATCTGAAAATTGTACTGCCAGTCTTTTTTCTTTCAGTTAAGGATAGCTCTTCTTGAGCATAGTTCAAAAAATCACAAATTGTTTATCAAATCTGATTTAGTTAATGGCAGTTTTCCTTTCTACTGAGCTGGGATAATGGTCTGGGGAATTAAGGCGATGTTTGATGGGAGCTGACAAGCTGAGCACACAGGGAATGGCAAAGGAATTTTGCAGCTGGCATTCCAGCCCCAAGTGCTCCATGGAGGAGCTGGGGTTCAAGAGCATCCCATTCCAAGAAGATGAGATTGCTCATGCTGTGGCAATCCCAGGTGATGCTCACTAGGAATCCCTCAGCACAGGGAATTATGACAAGGAAATGCAGCAGAGATCAACAAAAATGTTGGCTTTCTTGAAAATGAACAATATTTATAGTTGTAAAGACAGGCATATAATAAGCCTATAATAAACAGGATGTGCCAGGTCATAATCCAAGCCAACACATGCCTGGAGTTACAATAGGGTCCAACATGACATTTCTGACATGATCAGGGAGAGGAACCACTGATGGAACATTTCTTGATGTAGCTTAACGTTAATAACCCTAATAACGGGTTTCCATTCTATGAAAGTCACGTCACTCTTCTGCAAATAAAAGACTTACTTTAATCTTATCACAAGAGATTTTCAAATGACATGTATTCTCTCCTAGAACTTTTTGAAATGACAGCTAGTTGGGGGGGGTGAAAAACCCCTACCCTATATTATTAATGTCATTTTAAACAACGCTGGAATGGGTGTGTACATGTGGGTGCACGTGTGCCAGCAGGTCCTCATTAGGGAAAATTATAATCTGTATTGTCCATCTAAATTGACAGAACTTCCTCCACAGAGTCTATCTAGCACTACACAGGATCTGATATGACTCAAAAAGGAAGACAAGTTTCTGAGCATAAAAACCTCAGACCTGGGACAGAAACAGCGGCTCTCCCAGGGAAACAAAGCACTGCTCTGAGTCAGGTATGTGTGAACTGCATGCAGAAAAATGCCTTTAAAGTGTAAAACCCAGCTGCCCTAATAAAACATATCGATTCTACCTACAAACTGCCTCCTGTCCTGACACTCACTCTGCTCCAGGGAGCCAGGAGAGCAGGCACAGCCATCCCCTAAGAGATTCACTTCCCTAGATGGAAGCTGAACAGAGGCAAGCTCAGCCACTGCATCCATCATGCTTTCAGCTATTCTCATGTCCACAGCTCAGAGTCTGCTGGCAATAAAATAACCAGCACTAAAGTCATCACCCCATGGTTATGAAAATATTTTGCACAATTCAACTTTGTTATCAGATTAAAATCAGAACTAGAAAAGGCTGCCATATTGTGCTGCAAATCCTGTTTACAGCACTAAGTTAATAAATCAACGTGTTAAGAGAAAGTATAGAAGCCAACACATCATTGTATCCATATTTAAATGCTTTTCTAGTTGAAAACCCATTTTAAACCTCACCAAAAGAGGCTGAAAACCAGCTGAAGTGCAATGGTGGGTGGAACTGGAGCATATGAAGCCTTTTCTAGCAATATTACAGGGTGAATTTCCAACTATCCCCTTTTAAAGCTTTATTTTCAAAACACAGGGTGAGAAAGCAAACTTTCTGAGGGAAAACAACAAACAACAGCATTTGATATATGACACCTACTCTTACCATCACAGCATTGTTAGTCAAACAGGATTTTAAACACAGCCAATGAGAAATTGCCACTAGCTGATGTACTGCAGAAAGCTGCAAGAGTTTAGGCAAAGGTTAAGTGTTTAAAAACTTGTTGGACACATCAAGATGGTCAAGCTACCATACACAGGCAATCCCATGAGACCTATTCCTGCAGAAGCTCAGGAAACACCAGCTGGGGAGCTCAGTACACCTAAAACATGCACAGGAGACTGTCAACACGGATAAGCTGAGAGACTGTGCCCTATATGTAACATACCACTTTAAGAGCAGGATGCTATTGCAGAGCAATGAAGTCACCTGCCCTTCATTCTCCCTCCATCCAAATACCATATTTTAGTTGCATATACAAGATTAAACCAGAGAGTTTCCCATATAAACCAGCCCTCTAATTACCCGATGGTTAACCTGCATCACCACTGTGATTATTCTGAAAGCTTGGGAGCTTCAGACTCTTTTTCTGCTGTTGGATTTTCCACAAATACACACAAATAAGCACCTTACCTGAATAGAAAATGTTGATTTTGGCAAGTTCTTTCTCACAAGTCTGGAAGAATTTCTCTTCAAACGTGGCAAAACACCTTTTCACCGTGTCCTCATCTGTGTCTGTAAAACAGAACAGAAAAACAAAGAAGTTGCAACAGAAGAACACAGGAGCAACTTTAGAAGTGGTTGACATGGAAATAGTTCTTCAGAGTAAATCCACTGTCTTTGTCATGCAGAGGAAGAAGAACCAGCAAGTCCAAGGGGCTCAGGGGAACATATATTTGGCTGTAAAAGGAATTGCACTAAGACAGAGAGGGAAACACTCATATAAGCAGTAACAGCACCTCAACCAAAGTTCCCATCATTTTTTTTGATCCTTCAAGTGCTAGTGCAGATCTCAGAAGCTCCATCTGCACTTCCTAACCCAGCTTGTGTTTGAAGACCAAAGCTGGCCATAAAATTATTCGCCCCAGCTTGGCAAACAACTGTATTTAGAAGGAAAGCACCAAGTTTTTAACTGAAGGCTTCATCTGACCTTACAGGAGGACTCACTGGCTTCAGCCACCATTCCCACCTTCTCACAACTGTAATCCTTTAAATACAAACCTAGCATCATAGGAAACTAAAATCTGCCTGATACTATCCAGAAAACTGTGGAAGCTTCCCTCCTGGAAAATAAAACTTCCTCTCATAAGCAAAGTTGAAAGGAAGAGGTCTACGTTATGGTGAACATGATCCACAACTGTTCTCCAACCCATTGCTCTGGGATGGTTTTAATTCTTTTGGAAGAACTACATACAATTCCATAATTAAAGTCAAAACTTGAAATTAAAGCACCAATTCGGTCACTTAATTGTTATAAAAAAATACAGTGCAGAGTCTCAAAGACAGAATGCATTTTCTGATAATTAAGAAATTAGTTTAATGAGTAAAAAAATTAAAGAAGACACACTGTAATTACCAATTTCAGTACTGTCAAAAACCAAATGTTCTTAATGCTGAAATGAAGCAGATTCTTCATACCCCCCAGAGTTACATTCCCTGAATCTTCAGACTGAAAATATAATACAAACAGGAAAATTAAATTTTTATTATGGTTTTGGTAGTGTTGAGAAATAGATCACAGAACCACAGAATCAGGTTGGAAAGGACCTCTAAAAGCATCAAGTCCAACCATTAACTCAGCACTGCCATGTTTACCACTAAACCATGTCCCCAGGTGACACATTCACACATTTTTTGAACATTTCCAGGGATGGTGATTCCACCACTTCCCTGGGACAAAAAGATTAAAACAGATGTTGAAATACATGCCATTAAATTGGGAAGACAAGAGACTACAGAAAAGCTTCACTCACTAGGAGATACCCATACTGGACTGTCATAGCCAAGAAATTTTTTTCATTTAGCATTCATTTTTAGGTAAAACCAAGCCAAAAGTAGCATTAATCAAGAGAATACTTAAATAGAAACTTTCAGCATTTAGAATTTTCTGAGGTTTATGTTCGTAGCCCTGATATTGAGCACCACAAACCCACATACACTTCAGTAACACTTTTAAGGAGTGGTATAGAAAGAGCAAACAACAGAACACAAAAGTGCAGCACAGGGGCAACCCTGTCTTGTTTTGGAGTTAGATGATGCTTTTAAAGAGTAAACAGAGAGAAAATAACCAGTTCTGCAGAGATGCCTGGTGTTTACAACTCCACCACCCAAGGGCTTGTAGAGAAGAATTCTCAAGGGCTCCAAAGGCTGTTCCAAGCCCCAAGTTTTGGCTCCCAGGGTTCCTTTATTATCCGATCATTATAGTTGCAGATCTGTGGCTACTCCCAAGGATGAGGGCTCCCTCCCTTGTGCAAACAAACCCTGGAATGACAGGGCTCGGGCTCCTCTGTGCTGAGGAAAAGCCGCAGCAGCCCCAAGGTGTCATTACAGCCCTGCTTGAGGTCCTTGGCTCTGCAGAATCAAAGATGCACATACCCCAGGCAATCCCACTCCACACAGTGCCTCCACATGGATCCCTCCTTGAGGGCAGCCTAAAACACCAGAAAGACAGAAAATAACTCTGCTTCAGGGCTGGGAACTCGAAGGGCAGAGTCACAGCAGTTGCAACATCCTGCCCTGGGGCCCTCCCAGTAAGGCCAATCTGAACTTGCCTTCAAGAGCTCTAAATCCTTGACCCAACAGCAGACAAAGCACAAACAGGAGGGTGAAGCAACAGAAACTACTGTGCAATACTTAAAATGCAGAGATTTCTATTCACTAGCTGCCTGAAACTTTTCAAATGACAGTAATCACTATCAAACCACAGCTGACTCTTCAGGATGGACCTGAGAGGCAAAGTCTTCAGCCCAAAGAGTTACACATGTCAAGAAGAAAAGCTTATGGAGAGGTGCTTTCTGACATGGGGGGAACCATTCTTTCCTGCCTTTAAAAATAAGTCACACAGCATTAAAAGCACACAGGCTCACTGCTTTCCTGCTTCGGAAACACCAAACCTCTTTTTGCCATTGCTTGTTTCAGTACATCCAAAAAATAAGCAAGTTTTTAAACTTCAGTCACTGAAGCTATCAAAGAATTAGAAAAAAAAATAAATTATCTCATCAGGAGTGGAATATACTTTTTGTCCAGAAAGTCAAGCATGAATATTTCTACGCAACCAAAATATCACCTTTTAAGATAGCAAAAAGATCGGTAAAGCAACAGTGTCAAAATAACATAATCAATGACAAATAAATCAGTAAATATCTTGTTTTGTACATTACCGGTCTCTTCAGGAAATTATAAATAAGTGTGTTGAACAGTTTGACTATAATCTGAAGTTTAGAAGAGGAAAATGGGCTTTAAAACACAAACCAGCTGCTACTGGAAGCCCTTCCAAAAACCTTGAGATTAGGAATTCAGGTCTCTATCTCAACCTCAAAACATTGCTGACTCAGAGGAAAGCAAGTTCTAGATCAACTATTCAAAATCCTTCTCCAAATGTCAAACACTGACTTAGAAAAGATATTTTGCAGAGCAGGATGGATGTCAGCCTCAAAAAAAAAAAAAATAAAAAATCAGGATTCTCTGTGAAGAAAAGGTTTTCCTTTGGTGCCATTCCCACTGCAGTTCAGTCATTTAGCTGCAATAATAGACCAGTGCTGCCAAGGCTACTGCCTTTATTTATTTATTTTCCCCCCAAGGCTGGGACAGGACAACGTGTTTTGCCATGAGAAAATCACAGTGCCAGAAACCCGGCCTTGGATTCGGAAGCTCCATGACAACAGGGCCTGTTTTTAAAAGGCATCCAGCTATTGCTGCCAAGAAGGTCCAGCAGTAACCTCCCTTTTGTTCTGTTTCTATAGCCCTAATACTCCATTTACCCTCAGCTCCCTGAAGCTGCCACGGACAAGGCTGCCAAGCAGAGAGTCTGATCAATATTGCAGCTTCCCGACCTCATCTTCCTATGGATTGCCTGTGCTGAATAAAAAACACAGGAAGCCTGAAAGGCTCTTGCTTTTACTTGCAAAGCCCAAACCAGCAGCAACCTGGATGAACTCCCCCCTACCCCATGTTTTCTGGTTTGCAGAGAGCTGAGACGATGGCACACCTAAAATAGAACCTGAAGTTGAAAAATTAACATCCAAAATACGTTCCTGCGCTGTCCCAAGCACTCATTTCTCAGTGCTTCTCTCAACTGTTCATTTAATTTCTCATTTTCTGCAGCTGTAGTGTATAAACAAATTATCAGCATCCCACGGCAGCTCTGCTTACTCACTCCCTTGCAAGAACACACACAATAAAAGTTTTCTTTGTTAGAGCAGTGTCCTCTAAAAGTAATCATTTTAAAAAAATCCTTTCGTCTTTATCATGCTGAATTTTAAAGGGCATTTAATTTAAAAAGATTAATTAGCTTTGTTATAAGATCAGCACAGGTGTAGTTCTCTGAATCACCTTCTGTTTGCCACAAAACAGCTTTATCTGAGTAATGTTATTGCAACACTTTAGTCAGAGAGGAGGCAATTTCATTTATGAGGAGGGCTCTGCCATCTAGTCAATAAAATAAAAATCAAAATCAAACTTAACATTGGCATCAAACACATCAAATCAAACTGAACAGGTGACTGCAAGTTTAACATCAGCATCATTTTGAATACATTAAAATTTTAAAGATTTCCACACTCTGTACCCAGAGCTCAAATAGGTTTCAAACAGCAGGACTGTGCTCTGAAAAATTAACAAGATTTAAAGGACAGTTTTCTTGTTCCCAGGTCAATAAAGACAGTAACTGCTTATACTTCTAGGCCCAGTGGCACATTAGGGGGAAAAAAAAAGAAAAAGAAAAAGCCACTTCTATTACCACTCAAAAAATCTTTAAAAGTGGGTCACTGTAATGAAAACATGTATCTGCCTCCAAAATCCCATCAGCTTTGTCTGTCTACTCAACCATCACAATTTTCTAATACCCTTGACAGTTCTGCAGCACCAAGACTGTAGTTTCCCAACCTTTTACAGAGTGAGATTTTACAGCTAAAAATCAAACTCTGTAGTTCATAAACGCAAGGGCGAAGATTACCTTTACACTCCTAATGCGTCACCCTCATGTTTATTGGGGTATTTTTCCAGAGGAAAGGTTCTTCCACAAGGCAACTCCCTTCCTCACGACAGAAAGCCACACTTGGGTCAGCTGCAAATTGGATCAGTCACTGAAACTTCCAATAAATTAATTACTCACTGTGCATTTTCATGTCCAATCTCGTGGTAAATTAAAGTTTCCTCGTACAGAATTTTATGTGCTTTATGTACAGATACAGAAATTTCTTCCTAGGATATATTCTCGCTATAGGAAGAGAAAAGAAGCCAACTCTGCTTGCAAGTAATGAATATTTGCATTCATGCTACTACACCTTGACATCTGAGCTACAAATTGTACATGTAACGGTTGTATCTCTCTAAGAATTTATTCCATCAGATGAAAGTGGATCCCAGCTTAAAATACTACAAAATCAGCAGGAAAGAAGCTCCATGCATTGGTTAAGCTTAAAAAAAAATGTTAAGAAAATTCATAGCAGGTTATACCTGCTTTTCTGAATGCCCACAGATGAGCTGGTCAGCTCTCCACTTAATGATGCTTTAGCCCAAATTAGATTTGGTTATTAAATTATTCCCCTAAATCTAGAGATAAAAAATGACCACTCAGGTAGCAAATAAGGTTGATATTGCCTGCACACAGAGGGTTTATATGTGGGCAGGGGGAAGAGGCAAGAACTGCTGCATGACACCAACACAAGTTCTCTCAGGTTTTGGTTCACCATTTTGCTATTTTTACCAATTAACCTGGAATGTATTTCAAAATACCTTTAGAAATTGTGATTTCTCAGGTCAGAAAAAATTCTGCTTCCCCATTTTTTAGATTGTATCACTGAAATCTTACAAGGAAACCAGCCAGATTCTTGTAGATGGTTTATTGAGCTGGAAAGAAAAAGCAACCTCCCCAACATGCCTACAAACCAGACATCCAACCAAGCGTCTACTATAAATTATTTACATTTGTGACTCCATAAACATAGATTCTAAAGCAACCACGGCACCCTGGTACGAACTTCAGGTGCAGAAAAACCAGGCAATGCAGTAGCTAGAGGTGAGGAGACAGCTTTGTCCAGCTGGCTGCTCTGAGCTTTGTAGCTCCTGATGTCAGGTTTTGTGGTCTACAGGGCAGCTACACAGCTGTTCTACAGGTTCACTTCTTTAAATCAGCATCCAGCATTCATAAGAAGTCCTTTTGCAAGTAAGGAAGGTGGCACTAGTCTTTGTCAGCTATATGTGACCACAATGCTTAAATACCTTTACAGTGCTTCACTTCTGTACCATTAGAAGAATCAATATTCCCAGCAGAATTACAAGACCTGTGTGGTAACTCAGGTTTGAAGGACAGCTAGGCAGGAACTTGTGACAGAAAAATAAATAAATAGATTAAAGAGAAGCAGCACAAGTGCCTAATAATATTTCAAAACCTACCACAAAAATATTGGTAATACAGGGTGACAGAGCTGGAGCCAGGTCCTGACAGCCAGAAGATGTCATACAGGGACAGCACTCTCAATACCCGCTTTCCCTGGTTAACAACAAGCTTCAAATTCTTCTGTTTTCAAGAAGGGAAGTAAAGGATCAATATGTGTTTTTGCAAATACTTCCAAATAGGCTTGACTAGAAATACTGTCACACGCTGCAGGATGAAGGAAAGACAGTCATCAGGAACCAAGAGTCCAGATGGAAATTCTCAGTGACCATTACCAGACTCCAAGACAAAGAATGGAGAGCACCAGGGTTAAGTTACTCAGTTGGTGCATACCAGAACCTGTCCAGGCTGTGAATGCTCAGTTTAGACAAGTAACCAATGATGCAAACAGAGATCCCACAGCTTTGTGGAATCACCAGGACCACAAGGGATATTCCCTGCTTACACAACGCACCTGCATGTTCCTCATGCTGCTGTCTCCAGTTCTGGATTTCATTAAAACAAGATAAGACAGCAGCAATTATGGTTGCACAAAAAAAACCCATATCAGAGTTGACACACTGGGGGTTAAGCAAAGCAGAGACACTCCAGCCTCTCACAGACATGGAATCTGAACTGGCCCGTGCACCTCTGGCAGATGCTACAGGAGACAAGTTCAGCACTGCCATCCATTCTCTCTACCAAGAGAGATCTTCATCAGCCTTTAAGCTGATTGTTTTTCCTCCTCTTCAATGGAAACTAAAAACTTAGCGGTATCTGTTCATGTTTTTGAGATTCACTGAATGGACCTCAAGTAAATTAGCACAGCTTTGTTTTATACAGCTACAAAACAATCTGAAAAACCTTCCTTCCGCTAAATCACATGGATGGAAATAAGGACACTTCCCTAAGCTGCCCAATTTGGTCCTTAAACCAAGAAGATAAATAGAAAACAAATCCCAGAGCAACGTGGAAAACCAAGACCAGAATTGTCGATAGAAAATTAGGGGCTCAGAGTTCAAATTGAAGTTTTTCCTTACATTCACCTTCCCCACCTTTCCCTTCAGCCTGGCAAAACTTAATGAATTCAGCAAACTCTCTGCTGATTATCAGGACAAGTGTTAGAGCTAGACTTTTTAGCTAAATGACATTTAAACAAATATATATGTGAGTTCCAGAAAAAGGAAGGGAAGATCACCCCAGTCGTCTAGATCTGTGCCAGCCCCCAGAGCAGTGATGGCACACTGGGGAATTCCATAAGGAGAAGATCTTGGAACTTCATGGGAGACCATGGGGACTGGAAACACAGCAGCAAGGGGCAATCAAAGGAAACTCAAATACTCCAGTGCTGAATATAGCAGAGATCCCTCACCCTAAGACCCACAAGTGCTGTTTCCCTGCCCCATCTCCTGAATGAAGGTCGTGGCATGCAAAGAGAAATAAGAGGAAACTTTCTAATCTTTTTTAATGTGCATTTGTATTTATCAGGAAAGATGTAAATTTGATTTGTGAATATTTTAATCAAGCAAAAAAGGTCTCTGTCAGAAGATGGAGCTTCGTAATAAAGTGACTGTTTATGCTCTTTTTATTGAGCCGCCAGTTTTAGTAGTTTTATTTCCAGAATTTTACTGAGCAATAACAATTACCTTCTCATTAAAACTGCACAAAACCCATCAGAACATCTGACATAAACAAAAAACAAGACAGGAATTAAAATAAAACTGAGATTACAGCCAGTTAAAGGAATGTTGATAAAGCACACTCTTAAGTCTCGTATTGTTAGATAAAGTTTTTCCTTCCTAGGAAAATTGCATGGAGATGGAGTGATGGGAAATTTCAGCAGCAGTTTTGGCTGTCCTTTGTATCCTCTCTCAGACACACACATGATGTCCTTTCCTTGCTCTGGTACTGCTGTTCATTCGAGCCCAGTGAACCAGTTCAGGAAGTTAATCCGGTATTTAGAGAACGACTGAGCATTAGTACTAAAAAGCTTTAAAAACCTAATTGATCAATAAACTAGTTTCCTGTGGTTTAGCCCTCTGAAAGAGCTCCTGGCACACAGGGAGGAGGCAGCGAGAGGGAGATTCCCCCTCTGGCAGCAGTCACCTGTTAGACTGATTTAGCTGGAATATCAAATCACCTGCTTGGACTTGCATCCATCCTGTGCTGAGAGATGACTAAAGGCATTACCCCACAGCTCAGCTGACAGGGAGACATTGGTGAAGCCAACACAGCTCACTGGAGTTGGAATCACATGCCTGTACCCTTGATATGAACACACTAAATGTCTCAATTATTTGTTAAACAGATTGAACATGTTCAAGCTTTGGTCTTTTTCTCAGCAGCCCCTCACCTCCTGCCAATGCTCCAGCAGCTCATGTGCCTCCAGACTTCCCTCCTCAAACTCTCTCACGGGGAAAAGCCAGCCCTGTCTTGGATGCAAACTGCCTGTGTACTCCAGCACAACTGATCCTAAAACATTTTTGAGACATTTTAGTATGCTTTTAGCTGTTTTAAATAGAAATAAAAATCACAGAATTGCAGAATAGTTTGGGGTTGGAAGGGACATTTAAAGTCCACCTAGTCCAGCCCCTCAGCAATGAGCAGGGGCATCTTCAACTAGACCACGTTGCTCCACCAAATAGATATTTTAGTGTAAAAACATTAAGTGCTTAAAAGAAGAAATAAGTTGGGAAACAAAGTAAACTAAGAATCCACTGTGTTGTGGTGTTACACAAGTGATTGCAGCAACATTTGTCTTATCTGTACCACATGTGCTCTGCAGGTGATTCACCATCTGACAGGTCCAAGCTTCCATTCCCTTGAGGACATTTCCCTTTGTCCGCAGCCCCCATGGTGAAGGTGATATTTGTTATGACAGTGATGTACAAAGTAAAAAGAAAATCTTCTCTCCAGAAAAGGACTAATAAGGTTGAACAAAAGTTCGTATATGCATGCCATGACAGACTTAACCTGTCACTCACATATCTGACAAACGAGATAAAGGCAGGGCAGAATCATCTTGAAATGGAATTTAAGTCTTGTTCTTTCAGTGCTTTCTCCCCCACTGTTTTCCTCCCTCCACCAAATATCACTTTTTTCCTGTATATACACATTTTTTATTTTTCTTTTTAAATTGCTGGCAAAAATCAGGTCCTGCATAAGCAAGTCCTACATGAAAAGTGCTAATTTATGCTGAAACAAGAGATTTAGATACTATCAACATCTTCCCAGGGATAAAGCCACCCCTGCCAATGCAGCCTGACAAGCAGACCATCTATGCTGCTCCACCACCCCCTGTGCCCCAACCACACTCACCCAAACTGAGACTCATAAAGCCTAAGCAGTTCTGTTCTTCATCAGGATTTGCAGGTGGCCACCAGCAGGGTACAAACTCCCAGAGCTTTAGGAAATGCCATTTTTCAGCATTAAAACCATACCCTCTGTTCAGGTGCTGTGGGATCAAGCCCAGCAGTCCAACACCCCGCTTTTACCTGGAGAGGCCTTAAATAGTTGCAGAAATCTGACCCACATCAGCCTTTCTGGATTGATAAGTAACACAGAAGAAAAGGCATCAAACTAGTTTTTACAAAATCTCACTCTGGATTCAAGCACTTCTTTGAGTCCTTGCACCCCTCAATCTCAGCTGCTCTGGTACAACTGCCCAAACATATGTGCTGGAAAAGGTCAGTCTCAACCTCCTCGCTTCCCTGATGGATTCTGCCAGGCAGGGAACATGAATTAGAGGCCAAGAATAGGCCTAAAACAAGCAGCAGGGTCAAATTCAGGCAGAACAGGGAGAAAAGTATACTCCAACTACAGAGGTGGTGTTTAGAGGGCTTAGAAATATTTCTTTTGAGGGTTGAAGCTATTTAAACCCAAAGCTGTTTTATCCTGCTGCAGGTAATTCAGTAATTCATTGGCAAATCAGAGTCAGCACTGTTTTGAACAATGGAATTTTCTCCATACTAGGCAAAAGTCATGAGCCTCTTCTCTGTGCTACATAAGCAATCTCCATCCACATGCCTTCAAACTTGTTCAGTAAAGCCTCCATACAACAACTATTTCTGTCAGGAAACTCCTCTGCTTTCTCCTTGTTGTCATCTGTCACTGTGCATCATGATGGAATAGTCTGAGTTGGAAGGGGACCTTAAAGACCATCTCACTCCAACCCCTCTGCCATGGGCAGGGACACCTTCCACTAGACATGGAGGTGGAAACCTCAGAGCCAGAACCACCTCAGGGCTTACAGGAACATTTTGGTCAGTGCCTGGCAACTGTTCTCTGCAAAGGCACCACAGAAATTGCCATTTCTCATTTAGCCATCACATTAGTCCATCTAAAAAAGCATCTTGCTTTGGTAGCTACCAGTATTGTAAAAAGCACTTTACTGCCTGCTATGGTTTTGCAAAATAAGGGATGAGCTCAAGGGAAAGCTTTGCAGTCCAGGATGGTCATTTATTTCCATCGCCACAGGCAAAACTCAAGAGAGAATCTCAAGATGAAGCAAGTGCCTCCCGGAAGTTGCCAGCAGGGATAGTGAAAACCTTTAGGGAAGTGGTGTGATTAAGGGTATTTTAAGTTTTTAAAAACACAAGTAAGCACAGTGTGCTTCCCGATCCTAACACTCCCGGGACAGGATGAGATGTACGAGGAAAAAGGCTGCTCCTGCACAGCACATCGGTGTCCCCAGAGAAACCCTGCTCAGCTCTGCTTGTCTGGGGGGAGGCAGAGAAGGGAATTACAGCTAATTGAAAACATTTTGCATAATTCGAGTTGATAAGAGACCTATACCCATCACTCCAGGAAACTATTTGCATCCTTATAACAATTACAGCACATACAAAATTCAGAAGTTAAGCAAACAAATGAAAACACAAATACTGGTGGTAAAAAAAACCAGGTGAATAAACGGGCCATCACCATTAAAAAAACAACAACAATGGTACTTTTAAAGCTTTTTTCAGACACGGGAGAGAATATTCATTGGGGATACTGGGGGCGGGGAAGGAGGAAATGACAAAAGGAAGATTAACAGAACTGTGTCTTGGGAAAGACTCCAATTAATATTAAGAGCAACTAGAAAGACAAAACAAATGACGCAGAACCAACAACAGGTTCCCCATATGGAGTACAGTGAATGCAGGGTACAAAGACAAACCTACTTCAAACGTGCTATCAATGGCTTAATTTCCCCCCAGGGAGCCACCACTACTCAAATTCATTTTTCCTTTTTTATTTTACTAGCTAATAAGAGCAAACAGCAAGAAAATAATAAGCAAGCAATTATCAGATGAAGAAAAATATGGTTGTCAGGTATCTCAGAGAAATGACACAAGGCTCGGGAGTGGCTCTGTGTAAGATTTTACCAGGGCACCCTTATAGCCAGACCACAGTCAGGAGCAGAACAGATTGTTAATTCTCATAAATGTTTATAGCAGCATCTTCCTAAATGTTTTGCACAATTTAAAACAAGATTTTTCTTTTTAAATTATATAAGTCTAGCTAAAACACCAGCAAATGAACATTAAGGTAGCTGCTTCTCCACTCAAGGCAGTAATTCTTCTGCTTTAATTCTTACATGATTACAGCAACAGATGTTGTAGGATCCTCACCACAACATCACAAAGCCTAGCCAAGGTTATATTCCTCCTTGCTCACACAGTGCACAGCCACCCAGCTGAGCCCTACCCTGCTATATTAATTAAAAAACATGGATTGAAGCATGCCCAGAGACACCACGGTAAATTGCAGATAACCAGAACTACTCCAGTGCAGGTCCCCACAAGTTTGGAGTTGTTTTCTTCTGAACACACTTTCAGGGAGCATCCCTTGCCCTCCCTTCCTTTCAATCCTGCGCTTAAAGGGCTTGTTTAAAACCAATTTAAGTAAAAGCAGCATTCCTCAGACACAGTTTTGCTACCAAACGTCCTTCCTTCAAGGGGAGAGAAGATGGTCTTTCAAAGGGATTGATTTGAAAGTCTATGCCCTCTTCAACTCCTCAACAGAGCTGCTGTGTTCCAGGGGTAATTTTAGTTTAAGATTAAAATGCAGCAGAGACCAGGACTGCACTTGTTTGCTTGTCTGTCTTCCAAGCTCATCGCTTTCATTTCGCAGAGCACAAGCCCCTACCCAGAAACCACACGGGTATCTCCTCTTGGAGCATCCCTGCCAGACTGGAACTGGAATGAATCCTTTTGAAAAGGATTTTTACACCCCAAATAGGAAGAAAGATTGAGAGGCATGTGATTTCCCTCCCCCCCTCCCCATTTCCCTCAGGCTCAATGCACAGCACTGCTGGCACTTGGTAAATAAAAAGGCAAAAGGAACCATTCAGTAATTTCTATTGCTTCCCGAACAAAACCTGGTGGGAAGGGAATACACAAACTGCAGAAGTAACTGCCAACAGAAAGGTTTTGCATTCAAACACAAACTCGAAGTATGCTGAGGGTAAAAAACTCAATGGCCCCACTTCCTAAGTCACCTCTTTATTTACATTTCAAAGAACGTGTTACAGAGCCACCACATTTAATTCTATTTTACCCCTTTTTGTGATAGTGGCAAAAAGCCTGAATTTAAGTCCCGGTTGCAGAATCAGCTGTGCAAATGGACAGAACAATAGTATTTTCAATAAACTTGAATAAATCGTCTACAGATATCCTCCCAAAGAAACCTGTGTGCTGTACACAGCAACTTTGCCAAGCAGCAGTTAACAAGATACTGCCCACTTTGAAGCTATGGTCGACTTGAAACCTTCTTCTTTGCAAAACCTGCTAAATTAAAGGCTGATCCTTATTTAAAGTACAGGTGATTCAACTGGAATGGAGAGAAAACACTCCGAACAGCAGCAGCAGGAAGCAGGGAGGAGCTCGGAGCTTTGTCCAACAAGCGTTTGAAAGCTTTTGCTGTGCTCCAGGAAATCTGGACTCAACAATGCACGAACTCCCCATGAGAGCAAACCCCAAAATGGTTATACTGCTCCCCTAACCACGCTCTTAGCTTTGTGGCTGTGTCCTCACAGAAGAATCCTATTGCAACAGATGACCGCAGCATCCAGAAGCACTGCTCATGTAGCCGGCGTGCTGCTAATCAACAGCCGGAGCAGATGGAATGCAAATCTCCCAGCGAGGGGGGACCGGGAGGCTGTCACCATCCTGCTCCGAGAAAGTAAATGAGCTATTATCAATTAGGAGCTAAATTCAGGCAGAATTTTTGGTGAAAGGCAACACTTCAAGGTGTTTTTGGGGAAATCCATCTGCACTGTCTAAAAAAATCCACCATGAACCGCAAGGTTATTCTGTGCTGTTTCATTCGTGCATCGGCACAAGGGGTTGTTGTCCTTATTTTATGTCCTGCAAGGATTTTAATTTAAGCTTTAGATAAATTAAACCACTAACTAGAAGTAGGGTGAGGATGGCCTTAAGGGCAACATTGGGTTTTTTTTCTCACCAGAAGTTTTTTATTTTTGGCAAATATTTCAGAGGCTGGAATCAGCTCCTCTTCAACAGCAGAAGACAGGGCAGTGGAAAAAGCATCACCTAAAAGTCAGAAAGAAATGAAGTTTCATTACAGCCATACTGGTCTATACCAGCAAGCCACAAAGAACCAACCTCAACAGATTTGGGGTTAAGCATAAAGGGTTTGGGGGTTGGTCCTTCAGCATATTCAACACAAGAAGCACTGAAGCTGCCCCAGTTCATTCACCCAATTGATTCACCAACTGTTCTGCAAGATGAATAAATATGTAAGTGGCTACTTTGCTCTAATTAGTGACATTCAGTGAATCTAACCAGAGAGCCCAAACCTCCAGCCCTTGCATTTAGCTCCCCGTGTCTCTCCCTTGGGAACTGAATAGCAATCAGGTATGTAATGCAGGGATGGTTGCTTTTTTTCTTCACATTTGGAGTGGAAAATAAGGGGGGTAGGGCACAGAGATAGGATGGATAAAAGAATTAAGGTCTAAACATAAATAAAATAAAAAAAGGTCTAAACATACTTAAAGAACTGTTCTGAGGGGAAAAAAGAAGAGGGAGCAGGAATAAAGGAAAAATAAAACTGAGTACAATTGCAGAAAACATGAAGCAGATGATGCATTTCCTATGTGATAGCTTAAACAAGTCCCAAGGCACACCTCCTCAGTCCATCAAACACCACATTTACATAAAATCATTAATTCATTACAGTAGTGAAAGAAAAGAGGGATGGGTTAGGAGGGACAGGATGGAGTGAATGAAGTGGAAATTTAAGCCAGAGGCATAAGATAAAGGTCCATATCTGTGCACACTGAGCTTCCTGAGGGAGAGAGAGACAACTAACCTCAAAGAAATTTCTCAAACTGAAAAAACTTCATGTTTGCCAACACTAAACCACTCTGGCTTTGAATATACAGACAAATGTACACATGATAGTAATACCACTTGTGTGCCTGCCCTCTGTGGAGATAAAGAAGGAAGCTGCTGATGCTGCACTTGGTCCTGCCACCAACAAGAGTTATTTGCTTCTGGTTTGGTCTCCATCACCCTCAATTAGAAACACAGCCTCTATTCCTGCTAAATGTGTCCAAGGTCTCAGCCACCTCTTTTAGCTCACTGGAGTCAACTCAGCTTTTCATGAAGCTTCTTGCCCTTCTCTGAAATAATGGTACCTTTTAACCAATTCAAAAGATTAAAGCCCTCCCCCCCCTTGCAAACTCACATTGAAAATATGAATTAATTTTCAGGTTTCTTGGCTGTTTTATCACTAAATTCACACACACAGAGCCCGAAACTGCAGTTCTGTAGCTATCAATCTGCCTCCAGAGACAGTGTTAGCACGGCAATCCCCCCACACAACACAAGTGGTCTTACAGACGGCGGCACTATTTTTAAAGCAGAACATGGATGTATTTTCCTCTCCTTTGCCAAACAAGTATATGAAATGTGCCACATGGCAGGTAGCATGCAGATGACAAAACAGTCAGAATTCAGCAGAAATACAAGATGGGGCTGCCAGAAGGATTCCAACAACCCTTTGTAAAAAAAAAAAAAACCAAACCATACTGATAGGTGCTCCACCAAAATCTTAGGGCATCTTTGCTCTCCACGGGTGAGAACTTCCTCTATTGTTGTCATCCCAAATTAAGCTGGATAAAAGATAACTGCATTTAAGACCAAAGGAGTGTCCTGGGTCTTGGATGTCAACTTACACAAGTATCTGTTGATGGGTCTGTCTTAACCTCTGAGATGCAGAAAGAAGTGACCACCAATTTTGAGACTATTACAAGAGGAACTGCTGACACAATGGCAATAGCCAAGACAGCATGTTTTCTGTAAGTGACAAACTCAGCACAAACGGATCATTTTGGGAAAAGAGTTTCCAGCTTTGGAGAACAATCTCCGACTTTGGGGCTTGCCACTTCCAGGCTGTCACATACACATAACACTGGACAGAGCAGAAGCAAGCCTGAAAAAACTCTTTGGGAAGAAATTCAAGTCTTCAAACAGACAAGGGGTCTAAAAAATGTTTGAAATTTGTAGCCAGGATCAAGCTGAGCATTCACTGTCATCACCCTGACATCTCATAGGTCCGTTTGGTGTTAATACACTCAACAGCCATAAAGCAAAGACACTGATGAGACCTGCAGGCTTCGTATGGCACAAGAGAGCACATCAACACGAGATATCAAACAGCACACAATGAAATGTAAACTAATGGGAACTGTAATCATTTCTTGGGGAAAAAAAAATAGCTTTCCCTTTTTTAGGGATGTCACACCCATCCCAGAATCCGAGTCCTCTGTCGGCGGCGCTGGAGCAGCCGCCGTGCGCCAGCCACGGATCACACGGCTCAACTGACACTATCAGTTACATGGGATTGTTTGCAGGGACAGGAGAACACCCACAAGGCACAAAACACAACTACACACGGGCAGCCTCTACACAAAAAGTCACTGAACATTAAATCAATCTTGCTTTTTAAGAAAGAGCTTGAAAAGACCAAGCCGAGTGGCTGCTGCTGAACTAATGGATATCATTTGCTTTTGTGTTTATTGTAGAAGAGCAAATTTAGGAAATTTTTAGCAAGTGACATTTATGCAGAAGTATTTTTGCAGCTAGCTGTAAAGAATTTTATCATTTAGGGTTTGCTTCTGCTATTTGAAATTAAAGATTCACTAACACATCCACCTAGCATGCCTTATTAGCATGTTGTTTAACACTACTTAAGAAATGACCTGTGAAATGTTCTTTGCATACCCACCAACTATGTATCTCTCCTCATTAGCAGCTTCATTAGCATGGAAAGATGAAAAATAAACTCTTTCCCTGCAAATGTAGTATAAATACACACCACCTCTACAACTAGCAGCAAGGATTCAACAGCAACAGCCCATGTTTAAAATATTCACAACAAAGTTTCAAGTAGGCAAATCTGACAAGAACTAAATTATGTTCCATAGAGGTGATGGTTATTCAGACAAGTTATACACATCTAGGAATGCTGCCAGTACTTAAAAAAAAAGTTTTGCAACATTGTGTAAAAGAGATTTTATAATTTTAAATAATTGCTTTTTATTTCGAGCTGTAAAATGTTTGCCAAAAGCAAGTGTTTTTATGAACCATAGCCTACTGCCCCAGATTCCTCTCTGAAAATTGTAATTATTTTATTATAGTAAAATAGTTACATCATTTTCAGAGCCTGAAATGGTAACACTGTCAAAAGGCATATGCTGATAGATATTCCAGTGCCATTAGTTATGAAACCCGACTTTCTTTAACAAGTCTTTAACAAAGTCTCAATGAACCAACTTCTGCATTGCTGCAGCGTTCATTAATGAGATGGGATGAGCTGCTTCTAAAGCTGCTGAAACACAAAACAGCACTGAGCAGCTGTGGTGAGAGCATTTGCTCAGTTTTCTTTGCTGCTACCCACAAACCTCTGGGTAACCACGGAGCTCACACAATTCCCATCCCCTGTTTCACCAGAGGTCAGGAAAACAGCCAGGGGAGCAAAGGCAAGCACTGAAACGATGGAGGAACTGGAAAACTGAAGCCACCCCAGGCTTTACCTGACAGACAGCTGCCAGATGCCAGCAGCAGATGGATTCAGATGCACTTGGATCTCTCTACTAGCTGGGAACCCCTCACTGCTGCTATCCATGGACACAAAATCTATGTGAGAAGTAAACAGCAGAAAAGTCATAAATGAGAACCGAGAAACATGTTATACATCAGACCAAGCACTACAGCCTTACGATTCTGTGCTCTAGTCTGAGAGAAACACCAAATCAGAGACACACAAACACATCCCCAAATATTTATCGTGACACACTACTGTGCAGAGGGATGAGGCAAACCTCTCCACTTCTGCATTAAGCTTGGGATGGAGGAAAAGACCTTTCCCAAGCAGTGGGAAGGGGAAATCATGGAGGTGGATCTTCTATTTACATGAGTTTAAAGTGATTTTCACAGAGAAATTAGCTTCTAAATAACCAGAAACAGTCTCACTTTCCAACAGCCAGAAATAAGGTTCTTGCAAACTCCTCTGCTTTTTTTTTTTTTTTTTTTGCATATGCAGCATCATTAGTGGATTCTCCATCTGCACTCACAATTGCTCTTAACATTTGCACAGCCCAAGACAAAGATGTTCTGGGCGAGCCACAGCCTCTTCTGACAACTGTCACAGACGAAACGCCAAATCAGTCTGGTGACATCTTTGACCCATGACAACACTGCGGCTTCTTGGAAGGAAATTCCTGGAAGAAATCGATACAGTGCTATAAAACCCTGTCAGTTTTGCTATTGCTCAACAGAAGGACTGCATCAGCAAGACAAAGGCGACAGAAAATGCAGTCCCAGGATATGGTGTAGTATGGAAAAGGCTGGGCTGTTATGGCTCCGTGAGCGGTGGTGGCTTCAGGAATACAACCCCAGTGGCACCAGCAGGAAACATGTACTGTTAAGGGGAGACTGCAAGGCAAGTACTGCTCCTATATCTCCTGAATTCCCACAGCTGGGAAACTGGAAAAGCCTTAGTTTGGAAAAGAAAATGCTGTAATAAATAAAACCATGTCAAGAGTCACCCTCCTCTCTTATCTCCTCTCGCTGCCCAGTTCTCGCACATCCTGCCACTGATGATGGATAATTCCCTTTGAAACTCAGGACACACAAATAGGCATCGTAAATGGAGAAGACTTTCTAACAAAGAACACTCTCCCATCCGTGTGGGATGGGGATATTTTACTATCATTTCCATCAAAACAATACACTCACTACAGCATGTCCCCGTGGGCTGTACTCCACTCACGCGAAGATGCTCGGCGTGCACGGCGGACACGTGAGGAGCAGCACGCAGCCCCAGAGCCCTGATAGAGCACTTTCCCCTCTTTTCCCTTCCAGTGTTAATCCACATTGGCACACCCTGACTTCTGTCAGTTTGGGAAGACTGCTCATAGTTTTTATGAGACATTGTTAGGAGGGCTGCAGGCATCCTCCCCACGCTACCAGCAGCACGACGCGTTCGCAGTCCTCTAATGCTCGCTATTGTCTCTGCTCCCACTTGTTTAAAATTCCTGCGGGATACTGACATATCTCAATAGGGCTTTAATAATAGCCTAATAATTGCTCCAGACAATAACTTACATTGTATTGAGAGCTCGCCTGTTGGGGGGTGGGTAGAAGGGTTGCCTTGGTAACAATGAAAAAAATCATATGGCAAATAGAGACATGAAAGGACACAAGCTGATCCATTTGCTCCCTGCTCAGAAATCCGTGGGAAACAGTGACATTGGCACGAAAGTAAGGCTATTCTGGTCAGAATGTGTAAATAGCACTAAAACCCAACTTATCTGGAGGTTTAATTAAGGCTTAGGTACAGAAGACATCATGAATTATGCAGTAAGGGCCAGAGGTAGCAGATACTACAATTTCAGTGTGCTATCAAAGCCGATTCTCAGTCTCAGGAAGATGCAATTTTGTCATCTAAACATCTTAATTTGAAGTGCTGGAGACAAGGTAATGAGGTCAGTAAACTCAAATGCTCCAAGCTTGTGTTTTCTCTCTGCTCTGCTTTGATCAGCTTTCTCTGGCAGCTTTCTTTGAAAGACATCAATATTGTAGTACATAGCAACTCAGAGTCAGTTTTTAAAACATGGCAAGGATTGCTGCTGAAAATAAACATGCACAGACTACGCATTCCTGCATTTGTCCCACAGAGCAGGAAAAAATACCTCCTGCAAGTGCAAGCCACCTCGTTCATCCCTCCCTTCCATCCTCCAAGCCTCCAGAAACAGTGGCTGCTCACCAGGAAAGAGCATTCAAAGAGGCCTAAGGTTATTAGTGACATAATGGCTCACAGGTTCATGTTCTACATCGGGCAGTGACAGCAGCAGACAGAGCAGACTGGCAGCCAGGAGCTCGCTCCGACCAAGAGGAGTCATGTTAATGGATGTATTAAGACCAACCCGTCCAGCAAATGACAGAGGCAGAGCAGCAGCAAAGCCGCCATGGGAAAGGCTCCCCTACCACTTTCTCATTAGTTATCTCGAATTAAATTAATTTTCCGAAGCACAAGAACAACGATAACTAATAAAATTCTGGTCCCATGATGCCATTTTAGGCCCATCTGTTTCTGAGAAACCAGCGATGTCTGGACATGCTTATATGTACCATCGACATCTAAGGGGGGGAAGCTGAGAACTCACGCAGCTCTTAATCATGGAATCATAAAACCATTCAGCATGGAAAAGACCTCCAAGATTGAGTCCAATTGTTAACCCAGCACTGCCAAGCCCACCACTAAAGTGCCACATCCAAATGTCTTTTAAATCCCTCCAGAGTTGGTGACTCCATCGCTTCCCTGGGCAGCCTGTTCCAGTGTTCCAACAACACTTTCCATGAGGAGTTTTTTCCTAATATCCAATCTAAACCTCCCCTGGCACAAGTTGAGGCTGTTCCCTCTTGTCCTGTCGCTTGTTCCCTGAGCAGAGCCCAAGCCTCACCTGGCTACAACCTCCTCTCGGGGAGTCTTAGAAAGCAAAAAAGACCCCCCACGAGCCTCCTTTTCTCCAGGTTGAGACCCCCCAGCTCCCTCAGGTGCTCCTCATCAGACTTGTGCTCCAGACCCTTCCCCAGCTCTGCTGCCCTTCTCTGGACTCACTCCAGCACCACAATGTCCTTCTTGTCACAAGGGACCCAATCTGATGATCACACACAAGATGGTTGGTGAGAATCGGGGCTGACAAAGGAAAACCAGGGACGTGGTGATGACGCTTGTGCACTATTAGGCAAAGATGACCCATCTCTGTGGATGAAGAGGTTCTGAACACTGAATAAGGGGGGATGGAGAGCAGGCAGGAACAGGGACTGTTCCCGTGTGCCAGAGGGAGGAGGGAGCTATTGATGGCAGCTCACCCCTGCAGAAAGGCCAAATCAGCCCCACACTAACGAGGCAGCTCAGGCGGGGACACAATAGGCAAGAAACCTCACTGGTAGGAGGGAGGCAGAAGGCTCTCAGAAAGGCAAAGGACAAAGAGCTCCTCTTCAAAGGAAAAGGGCACAAGCTGATAAGATGGATTCCTTCCAGCACGACGTTTTCTCCCCAGCAGCCAAGTAAAGGGGCTGGGCTTTCTTGGTATTGCCTTTGGAAACAGGATCAGAATACAGATATTTAAAAGCATGTTCTGGCACAGGCCCAGTTTCCTTGCCAGCAAGATTTTAAACCTTTAACACCGAGCAAAATCCTACTAATTGCAGAATTGTTCTTTCTTCAAAGAGTCATTCCTGCAAAGCTTTACAAAAGCAATGACAGCAGGCGAGGCCTGTACTACTTGGTTTTTCTGTAAAACACTTAATGGCAGAAATTTAAACCTTCAGGGAGGAGAAAAGAAGCAACATTCTGTACTAACTCCAGAGACCTCATTCCTTTTCAATTTCATATTTCAAGCTGCCTGCAAAAAGCTGTTAGCTTCCATCATGAGCTGGAAATATTGCACCTACAGAGGTGAAAAGGAAAATGGGGGATTGGAAAAGGGCTGGAAAGGTGAAAAATCCCCTGTGACATTCTAATTATGTTTTGCTGCATATCACAAGATACCAGACCACCTCAAAAATGGAAGTGACAGCCTCCTCTGCTATCAGGAGCATTTATCCAATGCATTCTCAAACCTGGGAAGAAAGCAGATCGATGATACTGCAGTTCAGTTCAGTTCCCCAAACTGACTACCCAAATCTACGGATATGACTCAAAAGCCTATTTTATCTACAGCAACTATGTGCAGATTTTTTCCTGCTAGAATATACAGAGAAAACCCCTACAACAGTCTAGTTATCCATGTTCCAAGATAAGTACTTAAGCCAGTCATCTCTATCTTTGACACCTGTACTCTTAAATTACGGGTGCAAGAGTGAGGGTCTCAGGGAAAACAAGCATTTATTCAGTTAAACACGTTTTATTTCAAAATAAGCCAAATAATCTCTTAATACCATTCAATATCCTTTTGGCATCCAAATCAAGAAGACTTATGAGGAGTAAAAGACCACTTGGAATAAATCCCTAAAGACAGACAGATACACACACAGACTTAAAACATTGTTTTGGTTTTGTTTTTTTTTAAACTAAAAACTCCGAGAATGGTTTAGACCAATTCTCAAAGGAAGAGAAAAGATGAGATATCAGGGCTATGAGACAGCATTGTGGATACTGAGCATGGACTAACAACACAGTGAGAGGCAAAAAGGTTAAAAACAAAGCAACACAACCTTTTAATAGGTTCAAGGCTAAGCTGACATTACTAAGCACATTAAACAGTAAAAACCCAAAACATTAGACTATAGGGATATAAGGGTAGGATTAGCCAATTATGATACTTTTGCAACAAGAACAAAGCATGCTTCGAGGCAGTCTGAAGCAAAACCAGGACCCCCTAGGAAGCAACAGCACTTTCTTGAATATTAAGCAATGGAGGAAAATAGACACAGGGACAGAAAAGCTTGTTTAAGAAACAATGTACGCTAGAGCATGGCAGTGCTGTAAATGGAAAAATGATGAAGAACTGCCATCCAATTGATTCAGTTATGAAATTTAATGTGATTTGCCTTGAGGGGTTGTTTTTGTTTTCTTAAAACAGTATTATTTAAGGTCAGGTGCTCAAAGAAATTAAGATCTATCTTAAAAAAACTAAAAAAGAACCCGAAAAAAAGATCACAGTGCTCTGAACTCTTAAACATACCATGAGCAAACACTGGAATTCCCACACCTAGTTGCAAATAAACCTGTGTTATAAAAACTTGAGGCAAATATAATTAACAGAACTGGCAAGGAGCTCTAGGCAGGTAGATCTCTGAACTGGTTAGCTCTGAGAACACAATCATTACAAAGAAACTAGTAAAACTACCTTTTTGACCTTCCTGCCTCTACACCCCATGACTTTGCCCCAGTCCTTCCCCCTCTCAGTCCAGCATCTGCCCATGTTATTTCAGCCCAAATATTTGCAGGGCTGAGCTTTTAATGAGAGAAAGCAAGCAAATACTACCCTTCTGTTCCTCCTTCCCCTCCTCCCCTGCTCCTGCAGAGAAAAATCCAAGACCAGAACTACTGTCTTTTTTTTTAAAAGGTTTTAAGCCAGATCCAATCCACTTGCCCCCACACAGTAGTGGGAACAGCCAGACTTAGAGTGAAGATGGGCTCTCTGAGTGCAAATGGATCAGACCAGACAAGGCATCTTTAAAATACTTGGGTTTTCTTAAGCTCACATGAACAGGGACGCTGGCAATGGGAGTCACCTGAGGTGCTGTCTAGTTCCCTAACAAATAAATATTATTGCTGCAGTTGTGAACAATATGTTGATGTTTTCAAAGCTAAATTGCCTTTGCTTCACTTCAAATTGCTTCATCCAAATACAGGAATACCACAGGGGAAGGAAAAATTGGTTCATTTAGGTTCAAAACTTGTAGCTCAGAAATTGAAGCTGAAGGTTTTAAGGTAAAATCACTCTAATGATTGAGAATGTTTATGTACACTGTAAAGAAAAAAGCCAGCGTTAGCCAGAGCTGAGGGCAGAGCACTTGACCACGCTCCTGCTGAATTCCCACTGCCCACAAATCTCCAGGACAGAAAAGCTTTGCCATGACACTGAAATAACACACGTGGTGTTGGGATTAGTGTGCATGAAACTGGACAAGCTTCACCAGCCTACTTGCAAGGCTGTGCAGAGAGCCACAATCTAATTGCTTTAAAATATATGGGGGATTTATTTCTGTGAATTAAAAGTAATTATCTAGAGGAATGATCATGAAATACATTATTCTCCTGTCTTAAAACAGTACCTGTGGCAGTCCTGGCTAAGTCCATCTCTCAAAACCTAAAATTACAGCCCTCCCTCTGTCCTGGGCTGCACATGAACCCACTGCTGTAGAGAACAGCTGTGATCCAGCTCAGCACATGGCACACATCTCCACCTGAAACCTCCTTTTCCAAGTTATTTTTCTGTTACAAAACAAGGTTGATTAGGACTAATCTGTCTTATTAATTCAAATTCTGGCTCAATTCCCACCAAGAGGAACAAGGAGCACGTCTCTCTCTCTCTCCCTTTAGCCTGGGGCTACTCAACAGTATGGGGTGTCTCCAAAAATATCCCTCAGTTTCCATCTAGAATTGAGAACAGCAGGTCAATCCACATTTCAGAAGTAGGCAAAGCCACCTCCCTGGCAGGATTACAAAGCTATGCTTGGAAGGTGGGTGTCAGCACTGTTTCAGCAGTATGAGTGGCACAGGCTTATTGCTCACTGCCGACTCATCAGGGGCCACTCAACTATCGTTGGGGGCAACAAAGATTTTTTTCCAAGCTACAGAGTCATTGGTGGAAGCCAGCAAAGAGAGGAAATCCAGTCCCTGATCTCTCATTTTGTCAAAAAGCAAGTTTGAGTAGTAACATGTTTGATGAAAAACCTACAAATCAATTCCACGCTTATTGGTCCCAAACCTGATTAGTCTTCCACAAGTTGCTTGACATTTGCCGTTCCCAAAATAATCCTTATGTTGGGCATTTCAATGCATTTGTTACTCCCTCGTGATGAACTGTTCTCTGCTAGTGAAGACACCAACAAGGCACTGAGAGCTGGACGCTTTGGGGGCAGAAGAAAGTGCACACAAATCATCCAGTGCCTGCGATGTCACAACCAAAGAGCAGACTGACAATTAAATCTGTACCACAAGACAGGCACTTTCATCTCCTGGCCACCTTGTGACCTCCATCTGCACCCTACCTACCACAGAGAAAATGCTCCACATTTCTACTAGAAAACCAAGGTGTTTCTGGAGTCAATTTTTACATCTTGAACCCATGAGGTCTTTCATTTTAGGGGAAAAAATTGCATCCCATTTGCATGAAGGTGAGGCAGAAGGAGAGAAAGAAGCAGAGCTGAGGGCCTCACTCATGGTGAGGAAGACATGTCCAGGGATCACTGAATGAGAAAAAAAATACATGACCAGACAAGTATTAATGCAAAAATTATGTTGGAGTCTTGCAAATCTCTAAAGCAAGAACTATTTATCCCTTGTGGTTAACAATGGACAACAAGGCTACAAAAACTGAATATAAACCCCCCAACATTTTAATGTGTGAGAGGAGCAGCAGTAAAGGTCTGGACTGCAAGCAGGGGAAACCCTGCCAAAAATTCATGTGCCATATGAAGGCTGTAACATGAAGAGCCCCTAAAAACCACAAAGGAAGATGGGAAGGAGAAGGCTTAGCCAAAGCAGTACATTTTAAAGCTGTCATCTTATTATCACAATGTCACGAGTTGGAACAATATATGTGTTTGAGGCATACTGGAAACTATGGGTTTAATTAAATATATTTATGGAGGATGCTTCTGAGGTTTCCAGAGTACTTTTTATAATCCTAATGCTGTTGGCAGCACAGGAAGTGATATTCCCATCAAAGACTGCACCCCATACACAAACATCAAACTCGGTGTTTGTGTTTGAACAGTAGGATGACCCAGGTTAGGAGTCAAAATAGAAGAAAGAATTAGAATTTGTCTGGAGTGAAGCAAGGAGGAAGTGCAAAAGAGAAAAAGAATCCCCACTTAGAAGGAGCAAGGTAAGGGATAGGTCCTCCTGGGAATGTAAAGGTCACCACCACCTTCTCACCTAACATTGGTTTGGCCTTTAACATGCTGATTCAAACCTGCAATAGTTTTAATAAGCATTTTCCTGGCCAGCCTGTCAGCTGCACCACATTCAGTACCTGTGGACTTCAAGAGAAGAGAAAATTTAAGTTATGCAAGCCACCTACCTAAGCCATCATCTAAGCGATAAAAGTTCACCAGTTAAAATATCTGCTCTCACTTCAAAAAGATGTAACCCAAAAAAAGAGCATCACATGACTAGGTACAGAGGTTGTTCAGAACAAGTGCTACACTGAGATCGAGCAGAAACACCTTACTTCACATTTTGTTACAAAATACATAATGTAAAACAGGGTCTAATTATCAAGGTAGAAAGGATTAAAACCTGGATGTCCACAAACTCACATAACAAACACATTTAATAGTTCAGCAAACTAACTAACAGAGCACCAAAATGGTACAGGTGTGAACTGGGAATGTACCAAGCTAGTTTGGTATTTTTCTAAAAAAAATAATCTAAGAAGGGTATTGGTGCAAGATATGCCCACATCCTTAAATATGCAGTGTGTGGGGACTTCTACCAACCCCAGAAATAGGTAAGAGCTTTAATAATTAATAATCTTCAAGGAAAAATTCAGATTAGCCTAAAAGATGTGCTTACTTGTGATACTCAGGAGAGGAAACTGTTTGAATACATAACAACATTGCTGTTTAGGCGCTGTACTATTGCATCCTAGAGACTAAAATACTAAAGCTTTGATTTCTTCAATCCTATTTTCCAGGGCAAGCATCCAGTTCCCAGGGTGAGCTGTGTTTATTTGGATTAGAACTGCCACATGGAGTCAATACTACAAAACCACCACATCAGTTGAGATTCTCAACTGGCAAGCCACAGCTTTCTGTTGAGTTTCCACTTCTTCAGAACCAAGGTCAATGCTCAACTTTGGCAAAGAAAGAGGAAATCAGTCATAAAAGGACATTGAATGCTTCTTCTGTAGGAAAAAGACAAATATTTTCCAAAAAGAGGTAAGCTGTGTGCTGTAGCTGTGTTAAGTAAGACATACATTACAGCCACGGCTTTAAGTTTTCCACCACCTCTTAACCAAATATTTACATGTTTTTCTTTTTTATTGAACTTGTTTCAAGGTAAGGAAGTTTGTATATATATATATATATATATGTAGAACCAAGAAACAGCTCTAACAACCTGGCTCCTTTAAAAGCCTGTAGCAGCTTAGAGTTTGGCTTATTTCCGAGTACACAAAGTCTTTACTCGGATCATTCATCTTTTAGATGAATGAAATGTCACTTGCCATGCATCTTTTGTCTAAGTGCATACAATTCAGAGGGGAAAACACAAGCATGACTTTAACAGCTGCTGGAAATATCACCAGTTTGATGCTGAGTTAGAAATTTAAAGCTAAACAAACGTCTTGAGGTGTACTATGTTACCTAAATAAGAGTTCTTAGTAGACTGTTAAAGGGAAGAAGAGCAATTGCATGAAAGCACAAATCATTGGCAGTAGGGAAGAGCTATCTAATAGCAAGGAAAAAAATATATATACATTAACATTTCAAAATCTCCCCTGGGCTTAGCTAATTGCTATGATCAATTCTGGTTTGTTCACAAAAGCTTGGACAGCTAGCCAGAGGGGGGCAAGGAGGGAACTAAGAACGGGAGATGCAACTTTAATGAGCTTTTAAACAGTAGGACAACATCCCAATGGACATGCAGGTGCAGTGCAGCCCTGGGAATCATCTCACCAAGCACAGCTTCCCACCTGACAACAGCTGCGAAGGGCCGGGCAGGAGATGTGAGCGCGCATTAATCTCTCTGTGCCAGCACTGCTGAATTAGAACTGCTTCATTCACATCACTCAGCATCAAGAAAGATGCTCCCCGAAGCCAGCCCTGCTGCCCTGATTGCAGTCAGCTCCTGAACAAGGGGTTGATTAGAGGAGCCAGAAGCACCCAGGCTCACAGCGTTCAAACAGTCATCACGGCTCTTCAGGACAAACCTGAATATTTAAAGCCAGGCATCTCTTCTCACCTACATTATGCCCAGCACATTAAGAGAGAGCTTTTGTATCATCAGATGCACATAATCAAAGCAGACAAAGAGTATCAGCAGCTGTTGGATGTTCAGCATCTCACAAGATGACACGTGGAACAGACTGGCTTGTGAGACCTGCTTTGGGGATGGAAAGGAGCTGGAGAGCCTGTTGGGATAACAGTGCTACGCCAAGTGAGGGACAATGTTTCACTTACCAGATGCTGTATAGTAATATAATAATTCACCTTTCTCCAGAAGGAAAGAACTTCCAACAGCACTTAGTAAACAACTCCTAAAATACTGGGATTTATTTGAGGGAACGGGTGCATTTAAATTCCAGACAGTATTCACACAGATCAGAAAACAACATCCCACATGGTCATATTCTTTCCAGCACAGATGACACAAAGAGATACAATCCTCTTAAGAAATAGTTGCTGAAAAGCACAGGGAAGGGTTCATGGCTTTACAAGTGTCCTTTGTTGTTTTCTTCACACACACAGTCTGGGCCAACCCAAAACCAAGAGAGCAAGGTGCTACTGTTCACTGCCACTTCTCACTGCTGATCAGCATGCTTGTCCCAGGATCACATTTCCCACATTTCCAGCCCAGCCCAGCCCCAGTCATTTGCCCCTGCTAGTTCACAACTGGATTTTGAAGTACATCTTCAGAGGTGAAACACAAATGGATTGTTAACAACACAGGAGCATCCTGTTTTCTTCTGTTAGTTGCCAGTACAAAGATCACTTGGTAAAATAAAGTTTTATCAAAAAGATTTCATTTAGAAGAAGAAGAAAAAGCCCAACCCAACAGGTTGGGCAATCACAATGACTGCCAAATTTCCTGTCCATAAGCAGGAAAACTTGCCGTGTCAAGTGACCTTTATCAGAGAGTTTCTACAGTATGTAACATACCTTTTTAAAGATGTGATTTCTTGTTTCTGATTGAAGAAGGCACATTAAATGCAGACCACAAACCATCCCAGAGTAAACCTCACTGTGTCTGCAGTCAGATCCCATGCCTCTATGATACTTGGCTGCTTTGCCAAAAGACAGAGTAAAATTAATGCACCATTCACAGACACAGGGACTGGCATCTGCCCCACCATACCCCTCTTTAATTTAAAGCAAGCAGAGGGGGTGTAACAGTCCCACCCTTTTCATTAATAACTTCCAGTGGCTCTAACAGAGATATGCCTACACATCTTTTTTTGTTGTTGTTTTGAACAAACAGATGCAGTTAAACCCCTCTTTGAGATGTGAAAGGAAGACTGCATATAAATTAAAATGTGCAAAAAGGGATATCTTCAGAGGTTTGCCTTGCCAGGACACTGTAACAAGCAAATTTTACAGCTCCCATATGCTCTCACACAGTGACAGGAGCTCTAATAAGGTAACCAAAACACTGCACTAACTGCTCAAAGAGTGCTACAAGTCATTTTATAAGAATTAATGTACATTGTTTGCAACTATTATGCTTTTACTTGAGAAAGTCAGAATAATGCTGGCTTCAGAGAGAAATTCAAAGGATAACCAAATCCTGCTCTTAGAATCACAGAATGGCTTGTGTTGACCTTAAAGATGATCCAGTTCCAACCCCCTGCCATGGGCAGGGACACCTTCCACTAGCTCAGGTTGCTCCAAGCCCCGTCCAACTTAGTCTTGGACACTTCCAGGGATGGGGCAGCCACAGCTTCTGTGGACAACCTCTTCCACTGCAACAAGGTGATTCTATTCAACAGTGTGTCTAAATGAGAAATCCAGAGTGGATATGTTTAAAGATCTATTATAAAGGCCTAAGAAAAGAAGGACTTCACTGAAGCCCTTTTGCTCACAGCAGTTCTGCCCATCTTGCCAGCTGTGGTACAGGAACTGCCACACCAACTTGGGCAAAAAGGTGTGTCAGCCCAGCAGCTCATCCCCAGCACCTTCCAAAAGTGGTTATGCAGGGATGAATGCAATGACAAGGCAACTGTGTAAATGAAGCTTCCTCTAAATAACCTTTCCAGAAGCAGTTATTTGTGGTCAGGGGGTTTTCAGACTTCGTGTTTGGAGTTTAAATATATTTGTCTCCTGTGGAATTTGTGGAATCCTTTTTTGTTCCCAGAGTCTCTTCCTAGCATCCTCTACACCTATAACTTAGTTACTCCTCTTTTTGCTTTGCATCTGGCATCTGCTCTTCCATTTGATGTCCCCTAGTCCTTGTTTCAGAAGAAAGACTAAACCTTTCATGTTTTTAATCACACAGACCTCTATCAGATCTTTTATTCAAGGCTGAATAGTGCTAATGAACACAATCACACTGAAGCCATTCTGCACCTTCATTCATCCTTACAGCCCTACTTTGCACCTTTTCCAGCTTTCTACAAGCCTTTTGAAGCAGAATACACAGGTGGGGAAGAAGAACAACACCAGAAATACACACAACTGGTCTGATAAAAAAATTACCATCTTTTCCTAGCAGCCTTGTTTTCACATTTTCACTTTTCCGACCCCTCAACCAGCTGTGTCTCCCTCAGGTACAAACTAAAGAATTGTGTATCAAGGCCAGCTCGTACTCAGAGCTCAGGTACACCCACCATGGTGCATTTACACCCTTCACTACAACCCTACATGCAACACGATGCCCAAGAAGAAACACACAAAATGCTGTCAGCTGAAAAAAATATAAGATCAGCCGTAGATAAAACCAGGAGGGACTTATTTGATACCCATATTCCTCATGTTGTGAGTCTCTAGGGGTCTCATTCAATCATTTGAGTGTGTTGTCCTTGATAAAACATCAGCCAAAACTGTGAAAATAATATGCAAGAAAGTTGATGTAGTTTCTTGATCTTAATTTCCACAGTTGGGTAGCTATTATAGCAACATTTTGTTCCTTCATGGGGATGCGAGAGACGACTTGCATAAAATTCAGCTCAGTAAGATTAATAATCACAGCGATAAATCAACATAAAGCAGGCAGGCAGAATGCTGAACCCACTTTGAATCCCCATGTTCAGCCAATCAAAAGAAAACGAAACACAGAGATTTTGTTAATTATTCACAGACTCCCTGTACACACACCTTGAACAGTCAGCACGTCAATACAAAGCACTTGGGCATTACAAAGCTGTAGCATCCTCTCAAGTCTACCATTACACTTCCAAATGGAGTTCTTGTCTTTCCTGAAACTGTTTAGTCTGGCACATAAAAAGAACAACACTCAGAAGTACTGAAGAAAATAGGTATTCAGATAACCGACACAGCACAACATTACATGACTCTGAACACACATCTCCATGTCTCAAGTACAATAAGTCTGGATCTTTCCATAAAATGCTATTAGTGAAGTCAGACAGCAAGGAGAATTCAAGGACATGGCAGACAGAGGCAGGCTCAGGGGTGGGAGGCAGTGCAGAACTCTGCAGTCAGCTCGCTGTATAGAAGGTATAGAACATATATATGTTTTTTACCATGATGATCTCAGAGGTGAAATATGCAGCATCAAGTGATGCACTTCATGCATGGTTAGTGTAAACACAGCATATTCCTTTTCAGGTGTTTACTAGCTATACAATCAGGTAACTCTCCCAGTCCCCAATAAGCTTTTCAGTTTCCTAAAACCTGCTCCTCTGTTACTGCTGTTCCAATTCCTTAGTTTCCAGGGAGATGAGAGCAGACCTATAACAAAAGACACATCAAAAAGAAAAATAAACTTCAATTTCAGCCCACACAAACGTCATCCTTACAATCTACCTGTGCCTGGAATTCAGCTGCCATTAGAAGATTTCCTACCTCCTCTTCCTTAAGGATTGATAGCAAGAGAAGTGCAGTGAATGCTTTCACATTTTGCTTGCAAAAGCAAAAGCAAAGGGAGAAAGCCAAGACACTCACTCGATTCTTTGCTGAGAATCAGGAAATCCAAACTTTTAGCACACTTCTTAATGGGAAGGGGATTTCTGCTCCAATGTCAACTCCTACAAGACTGCTGTCCTAACAGATTGCTTTCCTGCAAGCATTCAGGTGGAAAGACAACCTCTCTGAAAGGCATTTGTGGCTGCAAAGGACAGGAACACTCACACCTCTGTCTAACTCCCTTCACAAAATTATCTCCAGTATCCTGAGCAGTTCTTGGCATTTTTATTAGAACCCTGGAATGGTTTGAGTTAGAAGGGACCTTAAAAGTCATCCAGTTCCAACTCCCTGCCATGGGCAGGGACAACTTCCACCAGACCAGGTTGCTCCAAGCCCTGTCCAACTTGGCCTTGGACATTTCCAGGGATGGGGCAGCCACAGCTTCTCTGGGCAACCTGTGCCAGGGTCTCACCACCCTCAGAGTGAATAATTTCTCCCTAAAATCTAATCTAACCCTGCTCTCTGTCAGTGGGAAGCCATTCCCCCTTGTCCTATCACTCCATGCCCTTGTCAAAAATCCCTCTCCATCTCTTTTGAAGCCCCTTTAGGCACTGGAAGGGGCTCTAAAGTCTCACTGGAGCCTTCTCTTCCCCAGGCTGAACACCCCCAGCTCTCAGACTGTCCCCTTAGCAGAGGGGCTCCAGCACTTACATGTTCTTTCCCACTAACATAGAGTTCACATCCCAGTCTGTAACACAACAGGAATTATTTCTCTTATTCCCTCTCTTGGGTTATTAGCTGCCAAATTTTACAACATCTGAAGTCCGAGAATAAATCTCTTCACTTTATAGCATTAATTGTTTCCAGTTGCTGGAGCAATTATATAGAGTCACACTCTTCTACAACCAGTAATAAAATAAAATGAAGCTTTGTGGCCCTGAGGAGTCATCAAATGCTATCTGGCTTCCTACCACCTTGCTGAAAGAAAAATTCAGGAAAAGGCTTTCAGAGTTCATATATTCAAAATTGAAAAACGTTAAAATTATGAAGTGACAGGGAAAAAAAAACCCCACATTATTAGGTCCATTTTAGTTCTTTCAAACACCTCCTACTCCAGCTGTTCTGCAACTTTCAGCCAGTTCCCAGCGAGCACACCCACAAAGCACTGAAGAATGCAAGTCTAAGGCTTTTAAATTCCCATGGCAGGTGTCATGCATTTGCAGTCTTACTTAAAGAGAGTTTACTGACAAATCCAAGTTTTCATGTTATTTGGGTTTATCTTCAACTACACTTCTGCCCTCTGACAGTACCACAGGGTTCATACACCTAGTCCATACACACACACACACACACACACACACACACACACACACACACACACTTTCTTCCAAAGAATGCAGTGGGTTAAATCTTCAAACATATTTAAACCCACTGCTAAGGTCACCCCTGCTATGCCTTCACCAACAAAGCCTGCATTTTCTAGGAACACAGCCAAACACAAGTATATATTCTTGCATTGCTTTCCAACAGTTATTTGAAAGGCATTTTCCTGTTCCTGAAGCTGGATTCCACAAGGTCTCTTCCATTCCGACTTTTTTTTTTGGGCCAGTATTTGGAAAACATGATCACAATGAAATAACAAATTAATAGTGATGGGCAGACTGGTTTCTTAAGGCATTTCTTTTGTTTCTTTTCCCAGTGAAACTTACTCACTGCATTGGGAATTCCCCATTCCCAGCTTCTCCAGCTATTCTGGAGCCAATCCAGAAGACTGGGATCCAGAAATAAGCTTTGTTTGTGTAGGAGTTGGAGGCATCATAAAGGTATCGATTTCACATCTGCTTTTACAGGAGGTTTTGGTGACAGCTGTATCAACAGAGATGGGACATCCTGGCCATGGACACACTTATAATTCCATAGAACACATTTTTTTGAGAACTTCACTGTTCCAGGTCAAAAGGAGAGCTGAAGTAACGGTTTTAACTAATGATTAACTAATGATTCCTTGTGTCAAGTTCAGGGTGTTTGAAAAGAAGCAGCTCCAAAGATGATCATCAGTAGGATTTTCAGGAAGTCCCCAAAACAGACTATTTTGAGGTTTGAACAGCACCACAAACATATGCCATGTTTCCCAGAGCATTCCCCGCTCCACCCTACAAAACCTGTCCAAGTAGAATGAAGATTCATTTGTCCAGCAGCTGCAGCCAACATGTAGGATGCTTCCCACAAACACTGAATTCACCACTTGTTTTACTGCCCACGTGCTCTGATGATACACAGCAGATCTGATGCATCCTGAACAAGCAGAGCCTGAAGTTCTGGACACAAGTGTGGATACAAATTTCTAGCTTCAATTACATCAGCCAGAGCAGAGGTAGGAGGAACTAGAAAGGTGCTCTTATCTAAATTAAAGAATAAGTCTTAAAGCAAGTGGGAAAACTCCACACATTTTTTCTCAGGACAAATCAGACATTAGATCCCATCTCCAACATCACTCCATCTTGGCTTTCTGGGGACATATTTGAATGATGGAAGTCCACCATAATACTCCCAAAGGTAGTTTCAGAGGGAAAAAGACTAGAAAATTCTTCCATGCCCTGTGGAAGCCCCTCAGGAGCTTGGTACCACGAGCTAGATCTGAGCCCCTTCACCTTACAATTCACTGAAAAATATTTACAAGAAATGCCTGGCGAAGGTCTGCTTCCAAAGGTCACAGTCTAACACTGCTTCTGGATATCCCCTTCCCTTTCTTCCCCAATTTTGAGGTCTACAGAAAGTAAAAAGTCTGTTTATGTCAAGATTAGTATCTCAGCCTTGACAAAATTACTTCAATATCTTCAAAATCATCTCTTCATTGCCTGCCCATGAGCCCTGGACATTAGGCAAAGGGAACTGTGCCTGATATTATGCTGAAGCAATAAACACAAAGTTTTGAAACACTGCACACTCTAAAGGGTCTCCCTGCCCCTATGTCCTCCCAGTCCTCACACCACCACATGGTTTCATGTAACCCACAGACACCAAGATAACATTATAAATAACAGCAGCATATTGTAGTTGTTGGCCTCAGTAAATTCCATTGTGAGTAAGGCTCAGTGACTCAAGGTTGAACAGCACTTGATTCAATAGTCATGGGAAAATAGTTTAAAACAAGAAGTGAGGCATCACTTTTCCATCCGTGCCCCTCATCTGTTCAAAGGACAGCTGAAGGACAGCAAAAGCTGCTGCCAGGGCCTTATTATAACCAAATCCCTTGGACATTCTTTTGGTCTGCCTCTCCATCCCTCCAGTCTTACAGATTTAATAAACTCAAACTTAAGGAGTTCCTTTTAGCAGCTATATTCTCCTGTTGATAAATCAAAGATCTAAAAGCTTTAGGGAAATCTTATTCCACAGACATAGAGAGTCAGAATGTGCTTCAAGGACACAGCTATTCCTAGCTTACCATAGAGGGAAAAAAAATAATTTTAAAAAATTGCTGCCTCCCCAAGGAGCTCTACCCATGATCACTGTAGTGATGTGCAAAAGAACCAACAAAGCTCCCACTAGAGCCACAACCCACCTCCACTCCAGTAGTTAATCACAGAATCACAGAATGGTTTGGGTTGAAGGGACATTAGTTCCAACACCCCTGCCATGGGTAGGGACACCTTCCACCAGACCAGGTTGCTCCAAGTTCCATCCAACCTGGCTTTGAGCACTTCCAGGGATGGGGCAGCCACAGCTTCTCTGGGCAACCTGTGCCAGTACCTCACCACCCTCACAGGGAAGAATTTCTTCCTATATTCTAATACCTAAATATTATCCATTTTCAAAGCTTCCTGCCTTACTTTTCTTCTAGCACAGTACTGAAGGCTGGTATTCCTGAATCCCTAGATCACAGATACACACAAACGAGCCAGAACAATAAGACACACCATTACCAGGACATCTCAAATATAAATTTCCAACTGCATTATAAACACAAGCATTGTTAAGTTCTGATCCATTTCTGTGCTGAATGCTGTAATTTACCTTCATTTTGGTTATGGAGGTGAGCCAGGCAGCCACAACAGCATTACAAAATTATACAACCAGCCAAAGCCAGTCGCAGTAATAGCTGTGTCAAAGCTGAGGGCTGTAGATGAACAGCCCGCCTGAAGCTTTTCTCATTTAGTGGATCATAAGAGGCATGTTTATACCTGCTACATGCTCCTATTTTGCAGGTGGAACTCATGAATATTATCCCTCCAGTTACTACATGAAAGAGTAACTCAGGGTCATGGTATTCTGGAGAGGCAGTGCCTACCTGGCCGGCTGTGTTAGAACTTCTGGAGATGACCTGGTGCACTGACCCAAGGCACAAAGATCATAAAAACCACCTCAAAACAATGATGCAAATGGCATTCATTACTGAATCAGCCATTAAAAGTACAAGTAGAGCAACAAAATTATTGTAGCTGTGAGCAAAGAAACCTTAAGGAACAGAAATTAGGACAGCAACCCCTGTCCTTTACAAAGGCGATCAAACCCATGACAGTGTCCCTGCAACACTGCTGACTTCATGGCTAAGGATTCCCTAGAGAAATTCCTATCTCAGGAACACAAAGGGCTCAAGACACAAAGAAGATAAAGACAGAGAAGGAAAACTACAAGAACAGCACTGTTTGGTTAAAGTATATAGAGCTGGGCTCAAAGTGATCATGGTTCATAACCAAATCTCACCAACAGCTTTCACACTTGCTGGAAGCAAGTTTTTACGGATGAAAACCATGTTGTGCTGCCAATTCTCAAGGCAACATCTTGGTTCCTGGTTCCAGCACTAACAGAGGTGCAGACTCCATTCAGCTTCACAGCTAATATGGAGCAGAACGACTTCCATCCATGGAAGAACATGAAGCTCATCAGAGCGAGCTTCACAACATATGAGGCTCAGAAGTATTTTATGTCTGACAAAATTTACTATAATTAAATAGGAGTCAAATATAGAGAACTTTTACTCTGTTCTATCAATTAAGAGAAGCTAAATTACTAGGTGGGAGGCTTAGGTGGACAAACTGGGCAGTTACATTTTTGAAGCTGGCGCCAGAGACAAGACGACAACATTACAGGGCCAGAGATGTTCAGAAGTTAAAGACCACATCAGTCAGGAGAAACAGCTTTGCAATAAATACATGATGTCTGCTCTCTATTCTCTCACTCGGCCTGGAATTTTACCAGCTGCTTCTCAGAAAGATGCACACAGATTTTCTGTAAAGTAGCTTAGCTCACATATCATTGCAAGTTAAAGGAAAATTACCTTCTTTTCCACTTTTATTTCACAACTACTTAAGAAAATCCCCTAAATTAGTATTATCAAATTAGTATTATCAAGGAGAATATCAAGAAAAGATAGTTAAATAATGACCAACAAGCAGTTCTTGGTTGGAATATTACATTTATTATTATATTCATGATAACCCAGTCCCAGTCTTAAGAAAAAAAGAGAAGTGCATGTGTATCTTGACCTGGGTCTAGAAGGTCACCAACATCTAAGGGGTAACAATTATAATAAACCATACAGAGTTTTGCAGCCCAGTCAGACATCCTCAGGCAGTAAGAACAAAAACTTCACTAAGCCAGGAGAGGCTGCTCCACATCAGCAACTTTCTGATAGTATCTGGATTTAGAAATGCTGTGTCAGAAACCTCAGCAAAACTGGGGGGGGGAAAAGTTATAAATTGTCTTAATATGCTGCACAGTCACTGTTCATTTTACACTGTGCTGTACTATACACAAAGCCACAATTTAATAAAAAAATCCTGACTTTTCATCAAGGACATCCTTAACAGTGACCCTCAATTTTTGTTGTTGCACTCCCTGGACTTTCAACACAACAATCAGGGCCATTATCTTGAAAATTAATGTCTAAATAAGTGGGAATGTTTCCTCACCATCATCTGAGGCAGATTCACAACTAGTCTCAGATACAGGTCTGGATTAAGGGGTTCCTGCATAAAGGACACACATCAGAATTAACAGCCAGTACTTGAAAAGGGGAAAATGTCTACAAAATGTTTGACTAATCTACTTAAGCAAAGTCTCTAGAAGTTTTTTGTTCTTTACTTTTCTCCTAAGTGAATTGTTCTTAAATCCTAACTGCTAGTACTATTTTATGCCTACATGTGGTGTTTAAAGAAAGCCACAACCTTGTACCCAAATCCTATTTCATCCTCCATGTCATACCAGTTCCCTGGAGAATGTGCTACTGCCTCAGATTCCTCTGTTTAGTGTTTTTAAAGGCACGAGTGGCCAGAATAAGTGAGGTCAGGCTCCAGTGACCCATCAGGAAAGCACAAGAAAGCAATAGACAAATCTGGGTGATGCTCACTCATCTGTGTCAGCTCTTTAAAGAAAGAATTCCCCTTGTAAAACACAGGTACTTGTATTCTGTGAGAGCATTTGTAAGTTGGAACAAGAAAAAAAAAAAAAATCAAGAATAAAGAAAACCCTGAAGAGGAAATAAATGGGGAAGACAGAAAACTTCCAAAGACACTAACAAGCCTCCCACAAAATGTCTCGATCCTCTAGTTCAGAGACCTCTTCTTAACTACTAGAGGAAAATCAACTTTGCAGAGTAGTCCAAGTTCTACTTCATGAAGTTTAAAGCTGTTTAAAATGTTATCTGTGTTAGACCTGAAAAAGAAACACTTGCAAAAACACGTTACAGAATCATCTGTTATGTAAAAAAATAAAATAGGATCTTTCTGAAAAAATCCTCATTGTGCAGATCCCTCCAAATGAGGTATCATTTTGGCAAAGCCAAGCCTGAGTGATTGTCAAAAGCACATAACACACCTTGTATCACCAGTGATATCTCCTCAGGGAAATGTAGGTATCTGTAGGTGGTGAAGACATACCAATGCTTAGTGCTTCATGTCTCAAATTCAACAACCCATTTCCCTGCTAATCAAGCTGCTTCAGCTATCTGTGCTGTTAGAAATCAATCAGTGCAGCAATTAGTAAGTCAGGTGCACCATAACACGCAGGCAGGCACATCTGAAGATAAGGCAGTGTGTGGATACTGAACGATCAGCTGTCCCAGGGTCTAAATGGGATGGGTTTTATCCCCAGGATACTGAGACAGCAACAGTTGAAGCACAAATACATCACACAGTTCGGTATCATCAGCCAAAACAGTTTGTAGTTTACGCTAATAAAACATCCAGGGTGACTCGAGTTCAGGAAAGGCAGCACAAGCCACCACATCCAAAGGCACAGGCGAGTAGAAATAATCATTCATGACAAGCCAGCATAGCTGGAAGCCAAGAGGCAGGTAGGTTTCCCTGATGGATTAAGGCTATCAGATAGCAGGGGTGGGGATCAAGCCAGTATACTAAAATAAGATACCAAGGCTCCAAAACAGATTTCAGCTCCTTACTCCTTTACACCTGAGAAACGTGAAGTACTGAAACTCCAGCAAAAGAATCCAAAGCTTTTTTTTCCAAAGTCTGAACCAAGGAGTGCCAAGAATTTGGAGAAATTCTTGACTATTCCTTTTCAGGTACATGAGTTCTAATTGCTCTCAAAGAATCTCAAAAATGGGAAAAGAGAAAAGACTTGGGGTAGATTTTCAGACCACAGCACAGGTTTTCCCCCTCTTCCTTTGACTCCAGTTGACATCAGTATTTCCTACCTGGAGTAGCAATTAACTCTCCAAGCAGGACAGCTGCAGAAAAGACTTTTTGTACTTTTAACAGTATTTGGCACAACTGTTTCTTGGATTTCTAGAAGTTACTGAAGAAGCTACTTTTCTGATCACCAAAGAAGATACCTCAAGCATCAGAACTGTTCAGACACTGTAGGCTAGAAAAGACAAATTTTCAAATAATCCCTTTTGACAGAAAGAGAAATACATTTCAAGCCATCTTGCATTATCCATCCAATCCAAGTGACCAACCAAGCAGAGAACTTTCATTTAAAGAGAGTTACGAGATTTTAGTATCCTGTGCAATACTGGATGTATGCTAAAAACCCATCACTAAAAATGCAGTAACAAAGAGGATATGTTCTCATTATTTCAGCAGCTACCCAGTCTCAAATGAGCACAGTGATTAACTGGAGATAATGTCAGCAGCTTTCCTTAACTTGACTACAGATAGATACAGCTGATTGCTCACAGACATGGACCTGAAACTAATCACCAGCTATAAAAAATGCAATAAATATTGGTTCAATTCCTTCTGTTTTCAATGAAAAGCAACTTGTTTTTCTCTTACCATTCTAATTTAAGCTATTCCAGTTTCTGATGTCTCAAAAAAGCCCATCAAACAATACATGTTAAAGTTAGAAAAAGCATCCCATTTAATTACGATGTTGTGGCAGTATGAGCTTCAAAACAGAAAGAGGAGTGACCTCAGGAGATGTTTGTCTAAAATAAGATGAAAGTTGTCATAAGAATACATTCCAACTTCTAAAGACGTCTAATTTCTATGTAGGAATCAAATTTAGATTTAAAGATCCCGGTGTTTAAATGACACTAAATAATCAGTCCCAAATTCTTGGGCTATGAAAAGCCTGTGGGTCTGCCTGCACCAGAGCTATGCCCAAATATTCCTCTTTGAGCAAGTTTTTTGTTATTTTAAACTCATCTTTCAGTGAGACATGACCCAATTGCTAGCAGAAAATTAACTGTTTTACTGTTTTATCACAGAGAATTCTCACATGGTCCAAACTTTCAGAAAGTTACTGAGATTTCTATGCTCTGTTCTTATACAACTCAGGTTTTTGAAGTATGAACAAAGTCCCTTCAGTTGCAATTGTGCAAAGTAGAGAAAAATCCCACATTTTTCTGCGCTGGGAAAAAGTCTGTGCATTCCTCAAATAACACTTCTATAGAAGCCAAATAATTTTTTTAACTTCACACAAAACCTTTCAGGCTGCCATCTACTCCACTTTTCTCCTTCCTCCCAAGCTACACGACAAGCAAGGAGTTCAAGTTGTTTGCAAATGTACAACAGAAGCTTGGCACCAGCCAAGTATTTTGGAAGGTTTTTGCCAAAAACTGCCCACAACACTAATGGAAACCTCAATCATTTTATGTGGGTCTGAAAATACTTCATGTTAAAAGACCTGACATCCTCTTTTGGTGGCAACATGAGCTCCAAATAACCCACTTTGGCTGCAAGAGTGGTCTTAACACAAAAAACTCTTCATTTGCTGGCCCACACTCACCAATACGAAGCAGGTGGAACCCTGGAGAGATCACCTCGCTTTCCCCACCAGACCCAATTCATACTCAGCTTGCCTAAAAGCCAAGGGAAACCAGTGATTTGAGGAAAGGGAACCCTGGGATTAGCTATATTTGCAGTATTAAATATATATCATGAATATGTAGTACCCTCATACAACTGAGTAGCATGTTCTGGGGTGCCCCAACAGGAATTTATTCCCCTAAGGGCATTCTTTGCTGTGGGCACACACGCTGGGAATTGAGAAATACCAGCACAGGGTGAAACTGGGTCTGAATAAGCCGAGTCACAGTTGCAGAGGTCAAAGAATTGAACTGTTAGACCTGCTTATAACCTACATCACCATCCCAAGAACCCGCTCCTCCAACTAGATTCACGTGGCATAGGAATGCCAGCATTTGTGACAGCACAAAGACCAATTTCCACAATTCATTCTGTTAAAATGAATGTAGTTTTAAGCAGTTTCATAGTGAGAACAAAGACTAATGTAAGAAGCGCAAGATAACTAATAATTGAGAAAACACTACTTCCAAGCCTCAAACCTCTCCCCCTTCCACACCCAAAAATACTAGGTTTGCAAGTGAATCCTCAAGCCTGGATTGCAGAGATAAGAAACTTGGGCAAATGGATGAACATCACAAAATTAACTTGTTTGAAGACGGTAAAGCAAAAAAACTGCAGGACTGAGGGAAGCATTTTTTTTTTCTTTGAATGCTACTATCTGAAAGCTGCCAAAACAGATAACACATGGCTTGCATTGGACAAATGATATTCAACATCCCTTGAAGTTGGAGCTGTATAAAGAAGTTTAAAAAGTTTCCTGAAAGTTACAGAGACCAAAAGCACCCAAGGAACATCAGAGAGTTTCAAACAGAGTATTGTATCACAGTGTTAAGTTTCCTGCCATGGCAAGAGCACACCTCTGTCCTCGTGGGTGTCCAGCAACATGTCCCAAACACTTACAGTACTGACAGCACCAGCAGGACTTTTCAAGAACAGACTTATCAAGTCTTGAAGTAACTCAGAGCTTTGCCGTTACTCTAACAAGAATTCACCACTACCACACACCCTAAATAGCATCTGCTATAAAACATAAGATCTCCCCTTAGTAAAGGATTTTCAAAAGCTAATCTACAAATCATATGCTTTTATCTAAATCAGACATGTTATAACTGTGAGGGTTTGGATTTGGTGGTTTTATTTTGGTTTTTTGTTGTTTTTTGTTTGTTTGTTTGGGTTTGGTTGGTTGGTTTGTTGATTTTTTACCTGAATCCTGAGTTCACATGGATTTCTTACAAGAGGAGGTCAACATCTTTCTCTCCACTGACTGAAATGAAAACATACCGAGACTGTGAGTAAATGTAGCCATAAGTCTTTCTCTCTTGATTAGTTTCTACAATCAACTGAACAGCATCAAGAATCCCCTGCAGACTTAAACAAGAAACATCAATTTACAAGGTGTAAACAATCACTTTTGATACAACTGGGAACACAAAGATAATCACATACTTCTCTAAACTGAGCTGCATGGGATCTTATCCATCATTCTGGAGATAAGCATTGCCTTCCATCGATATTTTAGTCACTGCAGCCATCTTAACCTTCCATATTATTCTTCATGAAGTTCAGGCATTGCCTATCTTTTCAGGCACATTATATTTTTACTTCAAGTACGTATTCACATTACTTCTGTAGAACAGTGGGGGGAAAGAGGTTCTGCAAAATTTCTTTGCCTGTAGCTCTCACCATTTTGCCTTGGTTTTTAAATACTGCCTAAAATTAGCAAGTCCAGCCAGGCACTTATTTCCATTGTACTGGAGTCACTCAAATCACAGTCATATGAAACCCGTGGTTCATCTGAAACCTTGACTGTGCTCATTTTTCCCCTCATCTTCATTTTGGAAACCCAGTGAACTGTACGATAAATAGTTTAAATACACAAATTTTAAATGAGTTCTCTTATGGATCAACCTGACATGGGGCCAAGGTTATACATCACGATGATGATCCACCAATATTCTTCCTGTCCATATCATTTCTTCCTCCCTCTGATTTAATAACTTTAATAGCATTAATGACATACTCTAGTTAAGTCAGTCAACAACAGAAAAGCAATAGAGCCAGGATTATTATGTGTTTTATCAATAATTAAATATTTTCATTTGTGAGGGAGCCACCCTTACCCCGCTGTCATCCATGTGCACCTGCCTCGGCACTGAGCTGCTCACAGAGCAAGAGTTTAACAATTAGCACAGGGTCACAGCACAGTAATGGATTCTACTGCGTTCTACACATATTGGTCTTCGGAAAGATTAATGGCTGAAAACTGCATTAATTCATCATCTTAACAATCCTGATTGTTTCTCTAAAGGAAATGTAGGAAAGCCAGTCCTTGCCTACAGCTGGAGAATGTATGCTGTCTTCCACATACCTCTCTGTATTGTTCATGTATCCCTGGCAACTGAATGGCCACAACACATGGCTCGCTCCAGAATCCCGCAGACTTCAACAGCGGCGTTTTTCCTAGGAACACTCTGCCTTTGTGAGAAATGTCACTGGGGACTCCCCTATTCCAGGGTGGCAAGAGGGAAAAAAAGCGACAGAAATATAACCCACTAGTGGTGGTGGTGCGGTGTTCAGTCCTCAGATCTGATTTGCTTGTAAAGCTCACACCAATTCCAATGGGACCAGTTCTGTTTCTCCCTGTAGAGCATTCAAGACTCCAAATGATCGCTTCCAGACACAGTAACAGAAAATTACTGTTGGGTTCAATTTTAGGTTTATTTTCAGTTTACAGCTGTATCAACAAGATAACTTCTCCCTCCTCACTCAGAACCGAAAGGAAGCCTCCCAACAAGCTCTTCCAAAAGACATGCTTGTGATACTACACCTAATTTATAACAGACACTAAAACTCCATTGGGGCAAATCCAAACAAACTCTGTGGTGCCAATGTGCTTTTCTTTCAGCACTCTGTGACAAAGCACAGGTGAAGCCACTTACGACCCAAGCCTAACAGAAGTTTACTCCACTGCTCTATGGAAATCCATCAGACACAACTTCTCCCAAGAAGCTGGTTTCTCTGCTCCGGACTTTATGGCTTTCATTAGATTAAAAGCTTCTCTTCTACTGGGAATAAATCCAGATTCTGTTATTCTTGCTTTCTGCTAAAGACATTTCACTCCTCCTGAATGGAATCTGATGTTAAAATGGGAAGAGACTCAGGTTGACTACTCTTTAAAATACACTTTAACAAATTACCGCCTCCTTTTACTATTGCTTCAACTTACCTACATTAATAAAATTAACTCAGCTCACCTTTCTGACATTAAATGTTGCAAAAGGCCTACACAGCAGCCTTATCTACTTGTCCACCTCAGAGAAGCCACCTGCAACAGAGATGTCAGAAGCTGCCTGCAGTTTGAATTTCAAATGCCACCCATATCAGCTTACATCAATCACAGGAAAATATAGTTTCATTTGCTTCACAGGGAAAAAATTTTTGCCTTTATAGCTGTAAAAGATGTTTCTTAAAAACTGTCTGTATTGATTTTAACAAAAGAACACCAACAAACCAAATCCTGCATTAACCCTTGGGAGAAACTCCTGTGCCAAGTATTTTAGCCCTTCAGATATCTATCTGCCAAATAAAAAGACCCACGTACACTGCCCGTGCATCATCATCTGACCTGTCACTGCATTTCATTCCTTTTTTTGTTGTTGTTGTTTTCTAATATTTTTAACAGTCACACCATCTGCCCAAAAGCATTTAAGGAGAAGCCTCCATTTCTCTTCTCAGTCATCTCTTCTCCCAGGGAACAAGTGAGAGGATGGGAGAAAATGGCCTCAAGTTGTTCCAGGGGAGGTTTAGATTAGTTATTAGGAAAAATTTCTTCACTGAAAGAGTGGTCAGGCATTGGAACAGGATTCCACCAGGGAAGTGGTGAAATCACCATCACTGGAAATGTTCAAAGAAACATGTGGATGTTGCACTTGGGGACACTATTTAGTGGTGACCACAGCAGTGCTGGGTTCACAGTTGGACTCTGTGACCTTAGAAGTCTTTCCCAACCTTAATGATTCTGTAATTTAGGCCAGGTATTGTGTATTTGTCATTATACCTACTTGCCCTGGAGCACACAGGGATGCCTTGGAAGTCACATAATTAGAACAGTTAATGAATCATTTTAACATTGCAAGTCCTTAAGGGTCCTGGAAACTACCAGGTTTCATGAATTTCCAACGAGGTATAAGGAAGTAATGGAAAAAAAAAAGTCTAGATGATTAAAGTTTCTTCCACAGGATAAATTTACTCATTATAAGAAATCACACTTCCAAGATATTCAAATGAAGTGCCAGCATCACCAGGGAACGCTCCAACACACTTACATACACAAACCACAAGAACAGAGAGAAGCCAGAAAGATTTTTTTTAAATCCTCAAGCTTCTACTCAGATAAAGTTCTTAATGCCACGTTGATGATTAAAGCTAAATACAGAGTTCAAATCAAACGAACAGGAAATGCTTTGCTTGAAAGATGTAAAGTGGAACCTTAAACAGGTTAAATATAAAAAATTAAAATGCTAATATACAGTGAAATGTCTGAAACTCCATCAGACTCATGGCAGAGAAGGAGATACAAAACCTAGAAGTCTCACACCACTGGCAACAGGCAATACAGAGCATGAAACAATGGAGGACAAACCTCCCTCCTGATATCTCTAATCACCAGACTATCAGATCCTCGCTCTCAGCCAGCACCAACTGCTAGGGAAAATTAAAATGAAGTCCATTACAAGTAAATTTTGATGCCAGAACCAGCCACAGCAGTGGATCGTGGGATGAGGTGCAATCTGGCTGTTACTGAGAGATCCTCTTCACAGCTGGAACAGGAATTCTATTCCAATGACCAGCTCACAAAACAAAATTAGTCCAATTGCTATATTGAAAGGATAATTTCAAGGGGAAAAAACACAAAGGGGAAAGCTTGGGAGAGTGCTGCTCAAGCTAAACATAAAATACTGGTGGCTTAACTGAACGAGCGCCACAGAAGATGATTGTGAAGCAAAAAAAAAAGTTAAAGAAGAGAACAAGTTCCAAGTCGCTCAGAACCCACCAGCAAGTATCTTTGTGCTTCTCAATCATGACAAAAATCACAATCCATTTTCTACAGCCTTGGTCTACACCGTTCATGGTTTCCAAGAGAATATATGTGTACCCTTTCAGCAGCTATCGTTCACGGGCAACAGGCTGAGGATGGCGACTGTCTAAGGAGGCACAGGCCAAAGCCTGCCTTGGTCAATACTACAGTCATGTCCAGACTTTCAACACTTCCATAAAATTCCACAAAATTCCACAAAAAAAGACACAAGAAACAGCCCATCCACCAAACTGGCTGATTTACCCTCAGTGGCAAGGCAGGACAGACCTTGTTCCCAGGCCTGAGAGGGTTTTTTTAGGAGATAAGCAAGTCGAGATACCTTTAAGTTAGTCTGTTTTAACAATTGTCATATATCAACAATACAGTGGAGAGCAGTAAAGGCTCTGAGCTTACTCATGTTATCTTACTTTCCTCTGTAAGAAAGTGAGTCACAGTTCCAATAACTTTACAAGATTTAATGAGCACAAGGAGTGGAACAGCTCAGGACCATCAGCCTTGGTTTTTCCCCCTTGCCAAGCACCATGCCTTCTGCACGAATTCATTCCTTGCCCAGAAAGCAAACCACAGTTTTCTGCTTCTTCCTCTTCCTCCTCCACTCCCTGGTAGTAGCACATAATCCAAGTTCAAATGCTTGCACTGAAGTTTTACAGAATAGACAAGTCTCTTCAGTTTCCAGACACTAAATTAGCTACCCGAGAAAATATAAAAGAAATACTGTAATCTATAAAAATAAGACACAGCCAGACTCGAAATCAGCTTGTCAAAGAATCAGATACGAAATACTATTCCAGATATAAACCTCCTCTCTGTGCAGGAAGGAGAAAGCTGTAATAAAAATAAAACTACAAGAAAAAGCTATTACACAAAATCTGCCTTTAAAAATGATCTGATATCACAACTGCTACTTGTACTTTGTGAATGTAACCAATTTGACAGGAGCAATAACTGGAAACAGATTGTAGTAGACACGTTGACGTATTTCTACTCTTGATTTAACAGGGAAGCCTGACTTTTTACTGGTTTTCTAACTTGAAATAAAACAACAATGAAAGAGGAGAGACAAGAACCTCACTGTGCACAAAAAGGAGGCCACAGCTAATAGCAACTGTTTTAGTTCTTCCACTGGCTCTTCCTGGGCAAGGAATTTTGGACAAAATGCTGGACAAGCAGCATTTCCACAGACTGAATTCCAAAACCACTAGATGAAAGTTTGTGCTATTCATTTATTTATTTTATTATTTAACAGGCCACTGAAACTTTAAGACTTGCATGAACTTCAATTCAACCTGGCAAAATTAGGTTTTTCAAAATAATTTTAAATGCTTAAGTGCAGAACATGTGAAAAAAACCCCAGTTGTTCTAAACGCTGTTTCTTTTTATATTAAGAAGATTATATTGGCTGATATCAAGTACTTACTATGCATAGACATATACTTTGGATGAATAAAAAGCAGTATTAAAGAGAAAGCTAAAAGACTGCCTTTGAAATAGAGCTACCTAAATAAATGCCATGTAGGTGAGAGTATCTGGTGAATTAAAAAGGCACAAATACATGGGGAGAGAAGACACAACCTGACTGCTTACCTAGAGCACAAAAGGCAACTGGAAAACCTAACACGTTGCTAGTTTTCTATATATTATATATATATAAAATATATATATATCCACTTCTGGGATAAATATGCTGCTTAATAAGACAGATATCACAGTCTTCATGCAGGTTTTACATTCAGACTGTTCATACATGTGTGCAAACCAAAATCCCTCTTTTCTTGATATGAAAAGTGTTGTGAAAACCCACATCCACAGAGGATGCCCTGTATTTCTTACAGCTTGGTGAAGGCAAACTTTGCCCTGCTTATGGAACTGTGTGCAATACAGCTTTCCATCAGAAGTAACCCAGTTCCTCGGGCTTTGAAATATAATAGTAAATATTCCAAGAGAAGGAACAACATCTCTGTTGAAAAAAAACAAACCAAAAATACCAAAAAAAACCCCCAAAACGAAATAACAAATTATTCCCATTATCCTGTTGACAACAAAGCCTGTCGGTTCAGGTAGGCCTGCTTCAGAGCTGCCATTTATCCCCTCCTCACCAGTTTAATTCCGCAGCAGCAGCATAATCCTCCTGCTTTGATCAGCTGCAAAACTGCTTGTTTTAAACAGACGGATGCACGGAGCCGTCACAGCCTCAGTCAGTCACATCCCTGCAGCCTCCCCAGCCTGGAAGTGAGCACCAAGCAGCACTTCCTTAATTACAGATCAAGAATATTTGCAAATAAATAGATGTACAGCGTGCTTATTAAATAGGCCACTTTTTATTAGGATCTGAGCAGATAATTTTTCTCCCACGCACTGAAGGAAAGCCCGGAAGATGAATTTAAGGTCTCTCCTGCCTCTTCTCAGAAACAGCCACAGGCTTTGCAACCCAACTGGGAACCAGCACCGAATAAAACACAATGAACTGGCTCTCGGGTGGCACACTCCCTGCTTTGTTTAGATTTCAAATAGACACTTGAGCCTTTGTTTTCAGTTCAAATAACCTCTTGTCACCCTCCAACACGGGAAACTGAATATCAAGATAAATCAACTTTCAAATGAAGATCACAGCAACGTTATGCAAAACAGAAAGAATTAGTGCTGCATAATCCAAGTGCAAAGGAGCTGCACTCGCTTCTGACACAGCAGAGTTGGGGTCTAACTAAGAAAACAGAAGCAGGACTAAGTATTAAAAAATACCATCAATGTGAGGTTAAACACAGAACAATGACCCAAACCAAATCTTGTATCCAACACTTTAAATAGAGAAGTTGTCCACTCTGAGCACACACAACACTCAAGCAACTAAGCATTGCACATGACACTTCCTTGTTTCTGTTAATTGCTGTAAACAAACTTAAAACTGAAAACCAGAGAATGAGACAACACCAGTTCTCAAGCAGTACAAGATGTATTGCCTTAGCCTGGCCAAAGGGCTGGAAAAAGTAAACACAAGAATGGGAAGAGAACACACAGAGGCAGTTTTCTCCCATGCATGGGAGCTAAATATTTTCATCTGAAAAAAACAATTAATTAAAATAATACCACCTCTTCACATTACAGTAACAAGCTACTCCTCTACTCCTAGAAGATGAAAACCTGTACTGAAATCAGTTAGTATTCTGAGAGGTTTGGGCTTTACTTCCTCTGTTTAAAAACCTCACAACAGCAGAACCACGTGAGGACTGCAAGGTCTGATGGATATTTGCAAGAGAACTTAAGGAAGTTGTGGTATTTAACACTATATTTAAACTTCTTCCCCTCTCTCTCTCTCTTTTTTTTAGATTTAGATTATTTTAAGTGTATGTCCTGTAATTGGTATAAAGGGATGATACAGCAGCATTACAGCACCAGAAACTGAACACTTCCATTCTCCAGACTACACTTTGCCAAAAACTATTTTCAAACTCCAACATGATCTTGCTGAAGTAACTGCAAAATATTCAGAGGAAAGAGTGCAAATATAAAAAGTTTCACGTAAATCCCCTCTTCTTGCAATATACAGAATAAATCCCCCTGCAATATTTTAATTTTGCACTTCCAGCACAATTCAGTATAGGAATTAATAAAAATCAAGCCCTTTGGGTACTAGAAAGTTAAGGTAAACTGGAAGCCAGAATTTGGAAGGTTTTTGCATTGTTACTCTGTATTTAAAGAAAAAAAAATTCAAAAGTCCACAGTATCGACCATAGTCTTGAAGTTCTTGTGGCACTTCCCCTTGCTACAGCAGAGAATCACTCAATTATCTGCTACTGCACATGGTGTTTGTCCAGCAAAGGTAACAGAAAAATTGAGAGTTTGGCTAAGAGCCATAACAGCAACTCTCCAAAGGATCAGCACAGGTGGAAGTTATGCTGGGGAAATTCATAAATCAGGAAAAGAATAACAACACAAGCCTTTGTTATCCACTCTGAAAGAGTAAAACAGTGCATGCAAGTGAAAATCTCAAACAGACGTTGAACTAATTATGTACAGAAGAGCACACAATGGTGTAATTTCTCTTCCTTACTTGATAGATAAAGCTTCCAAACTTCTCAGAAAATAATTATCACACATGAGACCAGCCACCATGAGCCACATGCTACTGTTGAATGCTAACAAGAGAGGAAAAATACCAAAACGAAAAGAGAATTGCAGCCAAGGTCGTAAGAAGGTGATGGAGCAGAAACATCTCTTCCCAAACTCACCCCACTGTGACCCATATACCTCAATAACAACAAAATCACTCCCAAAACTGACGGAGACGGTAAAACCCTCTGGCATACCCTGCTCACCACGTAAAAAGGATTCAATAAAATTGCCTCACAACACTGCAAAGTTGCAACAATTACGGTCTGTGGCCTTTAGATTCAAAATATCCAGTTAACACATTTATGTAGGTTAGGTAAAGAGACCGAAGCCTTTAAGCACACACCCTATGAAGGATTTGTGTTACTACTGAAATACCAAACTAAAGGATTTGGCATCCAAGCCTGAATATATCAGCAAGAGTGGGGGGAACCTTCTCAGCTGGCCAGAGTTCCTGCATCAGCAATTCCTGACTGACAGTTGGGCTGTACCAGCCTCCCTCTCCATGTCCCCGGGGAAATGAATTCCCTGCCTGATGACTAATTCATTACTCGGATTTGTGCTTAGGCAAGTCCAAGCCCAGCTCAGGCACCTTCCAGGGCTGGATTCCTCCTCGCCGGAAAGCGAGCGGGTGCACATCTGCTCCATCTAGAACACTGCATTAGCATCCAGCCACATCAACCCCGCTCCATCCACTGGGAACAAAAGCCGGAATTGAATCTGTAGGAGCTGCCTGAAAAAGCAGAAGAAACTGAAAGGGAAATTGGTACAGACCAATTCTAGCTGAGCTGCATTTGGATCTCTAAAACAGGAGGGGAAGATTTGAAAGTTCTTTTGTAAGTACTTTTGGAGCCTTTAGCTCAAAGTCCTATTAAGCACTGACAGTAGCAAACTAATCTTCCTGCCTAAGAAGACATGGGTGCAGCTAACACCAGAGCCAAAGGCACCAGGTGGGGGAGAACAGTGTCCACATGTACAAGGAAACGTGAGCCAGGCGCCAGGAGCAGCCTGGCAAGTTCTGCTCCGGGCGCTGGGGCCAAGCCCTGACCAGCTCTGGCAGGTTGGCTGCACACAGATGAACCCTCCACTTCTCCCTTCACTGTCCTTCCCAGTCCTTCCCTTTCCAAGGCCTCACCACAGACACAACATCTGCTGAAGAGAACAGCAGTAAAGCTGTGGCAGGCTCCCCGTTGCTGATATATTGCTGAAGCTCACACCTGATACATGGGGTATCTGCAGGATCTGAAGTGCTGACCAGAACCAGCAGTCACCTTACAGCAGGATCAACACAGCAGATGGGGCTGATCAGGTGTGGCGAGCCTTACAAGCTCAGCATCCTGTCTCTACCCTCTCTGCCTTCAACTGCTCCAAATTTCATTCACAATCCACATTTTACTGACTTATCCTCTGAAACCTGAAGTTTCAATAAACAAGTCTTATTGATGTTCTATTAATTAATCCTACACCATAAATGAATGCTGTTCATCAACAGTATCACCTACAGCACCCCAAACCCACAAATGCAGCCCCTATATACACAATCATCACCTGTGAGCATTGATTTAATCCAGTTTGATCAGACAAGCAAAAGATTTTTTCCCTTTCCTTCACCCTCTCTGGGAAGCTTTCATGTCTCTACTGGGAAGCTTTCTTGTCTCTACTGCAATCTCTTGAAGGCTTCACAAGCTCATGAAACTTCCAAGAGATGTGTTCATCAGGGTCCAAGCAGAATCAAGCCTTGACCCAGACTTTTAATGGAGAAGTGTGTTCTCCTGGGGCTGGGCAGGGGAGATATTGAACTCTTGCCTTGGACTGCTGCAGAGCTCAAGGACCATTTGACATATACAAAAAACTATGAACTACATGGAATGCTATATCAGGCTTTCAGATTATTTATCTGTGCTTTCTAACTGCTACCTCTCATTAGGGAAGAAAAAAATCACAGGAAAACAGTGAAGTACAAGCCAAATCCCATTCAGCTATTTATAGATTTCACCTTATAGGTCCATCAGCCAATTCTGGTCATTATTACCTCATTTTACTGCCTTGCCTGTGACTCACTCCTACAGCTGTGCCCATAAGGGACTTGCCTTTAAAAAGCATCCCTGGGTTCACTGTTAGCAACAACATGGTCTATGCTGCTGGTGCTCTGACATACAGACCATGCAGAAATTAAGAACCAAAAACATACAGAAATTAATAACAAACTCAAATAAATGATCAGCTACAAGAGGAGAGGATGAAAATAAAAATGGGGGTTTAGACCAACAGTGCCCATTTTCCCCCTATAACTGACCCATTACAGGACTGACAACCAGACAGGCTGGCACTGAAGTCTCCGTCTCAGCAGAGCTGCGTGGGGACGGGATCCTAGCAAGGCAATTCCAGAATATCAGCCTTGGCCACATGTCAGAACAAGTCTGCAACTGTGGGACAAGATAGATCCCGAGTTAACAGCTCACCCGAGCCGATCTCCTCAGCCTCTCTGCACTTTGCCCCACAAAGACATTAGGAGCATTTATAAAAGCATGCAAAGCAATTACAGTAAAAATAAAACCAGGGTTATAAACACAGTCTGGATGCCAAATTTGCCTCTTTTTTTCTGTTTAGAGCTCATATTCCAGCACGCAAGAAATTCTCACCCCCCCTAAAATGTGTGCCCGGGGCTATACAGCACATGCAAAATAAATTGCATTTATATCGGTATGTTATGGCATGCAATTCCCCTCTTCCCAATCACTGCATTGCCTCTCTTGTTAAGTCAAATAGCCTGTCAGCTTCTCATCAAGAAGAAGAAATTGGTTTTCCATCTCCTAGGAGATAAACAAGGCTTCCCCCTTGCAGAGGGGAAGTTGAGCTGCTGAATACACAATGCAAGAAGAGTCAGTGCCCACAAACCAGCTTTGCACCATCCCAGTGGTGTCTGTGCCCACTGTGATGCCAGTCACCGTCTTGGACAGAGCAAAAACTACTTTAAACAGTAAATTTGTGTATTTTAATGCAGTTTTCTTTGTTATTTTTAGCTGGACGTACACAACTCTGACTCACAGTGCTACTGCCCTACAGCTAAGGAGCTTTAGGTACTCCTGTCATACCACTTATTAGTAAAATATCCTTTATACCTCTCCATGGTTTTCCCCTTCTCAGTTCACAGAGGAACTGAACCATAGGATCAGACTTTTACATTTAGGCTGTAGTAATTCAGGATAAAAAGGTTCCCACACTGTACAAAAGCAGCATAAACCAATCTAAAATACATTAACTACATGGCCACATAATAAATGAAATAATATATATATTTAAAATTCATTTAAAGTGTGGCTTTGTAAAACTAAGACACTGTAATTTTGCAGTTTTACACTGTAGCTAAAATCAAATGTTATGTATCTACAAAAAGCACAATTACATTTTAAAATTAAGTCATTAGCTACTTTTACTTAGAGGGGGTCAAGCTGCAAGGCTATAGATACACTGTAAAAAAAAAACCACCACCGGTGAGATAGGCAACTAGCTTTCATTTTTACTTCAGGAATCAGGAAAAAGACACATTTCACCACATTGTTGCTAATTGTAAAATTACTTCAAAAGAGGGACCTTCTCGTGTGGAGAGACCACCACTGCAATTGCCACTGCACGGTGAGGCCTTACAGCACATGAAGAGAACACAGCTTAAAGGACCACTCTAGGAGAAGCTTTTGCTCCTCCACCACATCACACAGAGATGCCACCACTCCTTGGGCATTGGCAGCTTGGCCATTTTCCTCAGGCAACTTACAAGCAGCTCTGATGTAGAAGAATGAGGTTCCCTTCCATAGACACTCTGCTCCTTCCCTTGCCCACAGCATGCATTTTTAAAGAGAGAAACCAATCAAACTTAATTCATATTGCATTATTCACCAAGTAGCTCCAGTCTCATCCAAAAATCTTAATTGCCTAATAACTCACATTCCCTATATCAAACACAGCACCAGAGGAATGACTATAAAGCCAGAGGCAGCCTCTGACACACACACTAAATCTTGCTGTTAAGATGTCTAGTACAGGGGTTGTTTTTTTTTGAAACAAAGCAATAAATACTGGCCTCTTATATATACATGTGCAGTGCTCTTCATGTCTACAGCCACTGGACTGTTTGATGTCTCACTGCTGTCTCAGGAGTACTTTGATGAAGGCACAGCTGGCTGTCAATCTTCCAGCTTTGCCAACCTTCTCCTTTCCAATCCTTAAGTTTTGACCATTAACATGAGACCTGGCACGCTCCAGTTAAATTACAAGCACTGTTAATTCCTCTAACCACTAAAAAGGCAACAGACTGGCATTTTAATGTAGGGGAAAGCAAAGGCAGGAGGGAAAAGAGAAAAGAGAAAGGCACAGCTGAGCATTTCTGATGTCGCTGTTACCCTACACAAGCCATTAAAGAATCATCTGCAGCCCTTCCACAGTAGATTTGCAGACGTGCCAAAAACCTGCCTCTAGGTGCAAACCCTTCATATGTGCCAGCCTTGACTATCAGGTCCAGCTTCCACCGTTACCTCCTGAGCTACACCCAGCTCTTGGATCATCCCGGGTTTAACAGTTCTTAGTACTCATTACCGAAGAATGCTTAAGTGAAGAAAAAAAGGACATTACAAAGCAACAGTGGAGGGCCTAGAGGGGAAGCCATATGAGGAGTGGCTGAGGTCACTTGGTTTATTCAGCCTGGAAAAGAGGTGACTCATCACAGTCCACAACTTCCTCACGAGGGGAATCAAAGGGGCAGGCACTGATCTCTACTCTCTGACGACCAGCAATAGAACCCAAGGAATGGCATGAAGCTGTGTCAGGGGAGGTTAGGTTGGATATTAGGCAAAGGTTCTTCACCCAGAGGGTGGTTGGGCACTGGAACAGGCTCCTCAGGGCAGTGGTCACAGCACAAAATCTGGCAGAGTTCACAAAGCATTTGGACAACGCCCTCAGGCACATGGCGGGATTCTTGGGGCTGTTCTGTGCAGGGCCAGGAATTCGACTTTGATGATCCTTGTGGGTCCCTTCCAACTCAGGAGATTCTGATTCAATTAACTGCCCACTCCTAAGCCTTCAGTCTGTACTCTCTGGTACCCTTAGGACTCGAGTTCTTCACACAATGTGAGTGCCTTAAAGCAATTTGAGCTGCTGAGGAAGTTACCCAGAACACTCCAGCAAACAGAGGAAAAGGCAAAAGGCTTGCTCAGCAGCAATTGGGGCTTCCCAGCATGTGCACACAGATGAAGTGGTGGGTGTATCAGCCACGAGCTGGCCACAGGGCAAACGGAAAGGGTGAGGAAGTGCAGCATTCCCACCGACTGCAATCACAAGCTTCCTGCAGAAAGAAACAGTGATCTACCCAATCAACCTGCTAAACCACCTACCTCCACAACCTTCTTGGTTACCCTGCATGGCCTCACACCACCCCCAGAGCCCCAGGGAAGCTCCCATTAGCTCCAGGGGTATTCTCCCACAGACCTTCTGGAGCAAGTGATTTTTAAGAACTGAAAGGGTTCACAGCCACAAAAAAAACCCCAAAAATAAATGAAAGTGCAGCTCACAGGAACCAGCACCCACAGGCAAGCCAGGACCCTGAGCACACCAGTTCCTGAATGTACTCTTAGGCCACAACCTGAGAACCTGTGGTCTATGAGACAGTAATAACATCAAAACTTGTATTGGCCAGTTGTCTCCACGATCAACAAGTTACTCCCAATCAGTACTCATCACTCCAGCTCTCCATGCAGGGCCTGTTGTGTTAGAGCAAGGAGTAATGGATTTAAACTGAAAGAGAGGAGGTTTAGACTAGATATTAGAAAAAAATTCTTTACTGTGAGGGTGGTGAGGCCCTGGAACAGGTTGCCCAGAGAAGCTGTGGCTGCCCCATCCCTGGAAGTGTCCAAGGCCAGGTTGGACAGGGCTTGGAGCAACCTGGTCTAGTGGAAGGTGTCCCTGCCCAGGGCAGGGGGGTTGCACTAGACGAGCTTTAAAGGCCCCTTCCAACCCAAACCACCCTGTGATTCTATTCTGTGACTCCAGCTCTGTACCTAATCTGACCTTCATTCCACATCCACGTTACACTAATTACTGGTTAAGCAGAATTCAGTCACTCAGTGCTCAGTGCCTTCGAGGAAGGTACTGTAGCAACAGTGTAGGTGGGTCTGCACTACCCTGAGGGCACAGAAAGTGGCCTGGGGTGGTACAAAGCACACCCCAGTCGGTCTCTGGGCTGACTTGCTAAGAGCACTGAACTGCTTTTGACAGCAACATGACTTTTACATGAACACACAGTACATCACATTTTCATACAGGCATCTGTGCTCCAAATATTTTAGTGAACATCCAGCTGTTCTCTAACACTACTCTGCACCCTACTCCAACCATATGCACTGTTTACCTTGCAAATTTTATTGCCCCAGGGGAAGAGAAACCAGACATCATCTCCTTCTCTAAATGCTGCTACTCAGCCAAGTTCTCCTCCTGTCCACTGTTTGCACTCTCTGGAAGCTAACGTTTTCCACAAGCCCAATAACCTATTTTTCTACAGCTAATCCAATACCTGGCATCAGGTCTCTGACTGAGAAGAGGATTGTCATGGGATTATATATATTTTTTTTCGAGTTTACAAACTAGTTACAGAGGCCTCTGGACTGAATTACAGCCTGCAGAGCATCTGAGGTGTAGGACACCAATCCCCATACCCTTTATGGGTGTGCAACAACATTGTGAAATAAAGACAAAGCATTAATCTGCTCGTGGCTGCTCCTGATGTGCAGTAGTTCTGTTGAAGGCTCCTTTAAGCCTTAAGCATTCCCATGTAAACAAAACCTCAACCCCCTACACAGTAAGATTGTGCAATTGGAAATAAATGTTTATTTTGAAATAAAAAGAAGACGTGCATATACACAGACAAACCATAAGCCTTTGATCAACCCCACCAAGCATGTCTGTGTATAACAAAAACTGTCAGGCTCATAACTTCCTCTGGAAAAAAAAAATGTGATTTCCCACACCCTGCTTATTCACCAAGATTATTTATCACCCTAAAGAATCCTATTTTATTTATTCAGTAACACAAATAAATCCGAACTAGAGATTTGTAGCTGCCAGTTAACATGGCAAGTACATTACAAATGAAAGCAGAAACTAGGGTGGAATCACACAGGATACACTGCCAGTGCTGGCACTCTCTGGATGTCCCAAACTTGCACCTCTTGCTTTTCTAATCCATCACAAGTAAATAGGTGACCACACAGATTGCACGTACCAGCAGAGGATCTCCATTACCACTAAAGCTTTTCCCTTACCAATCAAATATTATTTTAACATCACCTCTTACATTTGGGTTTGAATTCTACCCTAAAGCACCAGTACTCCCCACTCCTACAACAGTTACACCATTCCACCCCCCACACAATCAGCGTGATCCTCATTTAAAAGGTGCCACTGGAATTCAGGATTGGGGTTAAGAGGAATAAGTAATCTCTATAATAAGAGGATACAACAGAACGCTCTTGTACCACCTGATATTACAACAACAACGTTTGTTTATGCAACTATTAACAGGAGGTTAAATTTCAATATCTGAAAGGCAAATATTCTAGGAAATAATATTTAGAGTGGACCCTGTCCATTCGAGCAGATAATCAGAATGAATAATTTAGAGCTGCACTTTCATCTCCGCTGCAGCTGAGAAGAGGTGCATCGTAAGGAGCTTGGGGAGATGCCGACACATCTGCTCACCAAGTGGAATAATCGGGAGGACTCTGAGCAAGAGTGGTCCAGTAACCTCTTTTACTTAGGTGACAAGTGGGACAGGAAGCAGTGGGAGGACAAGGAATGCAAAAAAAACAACAACAACAACAAAAATCAACATGCTCCCAGAGAGGTCAGTATTTCACGCTTTTGCAATACTGCATATTCTGCCTCGGAGGAAAACAGAGCTATGCTGGGTTTTTGCCTCTACATTGTCACAGATTCCTCCTAAAGGTATCTCAGGGTCAAGGAAAGGGTGCCTGGCACACTTGCATGCAGGCCCTTCCTGCCGTGCCATGAGGACTCAGGAGGCGTGAATAACATCGTGGAAGCGGCATCAAATCATCCTCATTGGTCCCGTAACAGTAAACAGCGCATAACAAACAGCTAACCAAGCAAACACGCTTCAAAGAACTCTCCAGAAATCCAAGCAAGTACAGCTGGGAATCGAGCTGCATTTGATACTTTTTGCAGTGATGTGTACAGGATTGAATTAACAGACTAAACACTAATTCGGTGCAGATGTTGCGCAGGTGTGCAGGTGCAGGTTTCATCGGGGGAACGCCTTGTAAAAAGATGATGAGCATCTGGAGGAGTAACACTGGCATATAAATACTGTCATTACAAAGTAGACAGATGGGGGAAAAAATGTATCTTTGAACAGATTAAAGAAATCTATGTGTACAGGTAGGAACTGCCAATAAAGGCATGCTACAGTCTGGAATAACTCTCGTGAAAGACAAGGGGGGCCACAGCACCTTGCAATAGTGTCAGGGGGCAGCTATAAAAAAAACTCCTGCTATCATACAGCCTTGGTAGGTTTTGCTTATCCACATCTGCAAGGCTTTTGTTAACATCACAGTCTATTTAATAGCTGAATGTAGGGAAAAGCAGATGGACATAGGTATGATTCAATGTAGCACAATGAGAAGGGTCACCATAGAAGTGCATAATAAATTGCACAATTTAGAGCCAAGATCCTCTTCCCAGCAGCACTTTGCCCACTAAGGTAGCAAAAGGACCATCCCTTGTAGAGCTTAAGAGCCATTCTGAATTTAGTTTCGTTTCCCCAACCACAAGCAGGAGATTCCTAAATACAAACCAAATGAAAGCTATCCAGGATGGATGGTTCACCTATTACCTGCCTTGCCTACTACTTACAACACACCTCGGTTGGGTAGCGCTTCTTTTGTTGTTGTTTTAAAGAGTTTCCAAAATAGTTTCAGCATACTTCTAAGCCATACAAAGCCTTTATCCATGTACACAAATTTTACTGGCTGACATAGTAAGTAGCCTGCAGCAGAAATCTAAGAAATTCATCCGCAAGTCCCAGATTACACATCCAGCTGAGCAGAATAAGAGCCAGGAATAGCCTCAGCTTTGCTATACAAAACTCCCTCTTCTTCACAGTCCATTATATTAAGATTAGCTTTACAATTCATGTAAGGTAAATCAAAGCCAACCATGCAGGTCTGCAGCGTGCCTGTGATCAACTAGATCAATTAGAAAATGGATTTTAGTTAGACCAGTCTAAAATGAGATTACATTAGGCTCACACTGGGTAGCTGGGTTTCAGTAGCACAGCCCTCTACTTTCTGTGCTAAGCTCAAAATAACACAGAAGTATCCATTGCAAAATCCATATTAAACTGATACCATGCAGGCCAACAGCCAGCCCCTGACAATAGCTGCTACATTCCCTCCCAAAGTTCAAGGAACTTGCTCCATCTCCTCTGACAGGGAATTCAGCTGTGTTTTGGGCACAGTCTGTGTGCAGTCACACACTAAACCTGGCCTAAAGCTTCTATGAACAAAGGCAGACGGCCTTAAAGGAGAAGGAGGTAAGCAACAGGGATGGAGAAATGGTCTTGATCCATTTCCAACACAAACGGTGAAGGAATTAGTATAACAGCTCTCCACTTAAGGGCAGGTCAGGCAGACAGAGTTAAATATGAGTGGTTCAAAAAAGTTTGGATTGCTTTGTTCTCTACAGCACAGAGGAAAAGACCCAATTCCCCCCAAAATGAACAGAACACTGTCCTACTGATGAAAACTGTCTTAAGTCATTGCTTTCCTTTTTTTAAGGTTTTTAAAGCATCAAAAGAGGAAGAAGCACAAGTTAAAACTCCTACAGCACTTAAAAGAGCATACATATAATATTTTACCATCTTACTTTTCACATTCTCTTGCTTTGCCAAATATGTTTACACCCAAACATAACAGCAAATTAGAGAACATCACTATATCACAAGCATTGAAAATAATAAAATCAAAATGCTGAATTATAACCCTTTATCAATGCGGGCCTACCTTGAAATCCTAGGTATCCCCAAGCAAAACCCAGTAAGTCACATTCCAACATTTGACTACAAAACTTTATTAGCACAGACACCATTGCTCACATTGTCAATAATAAACCAATGGACAGAAGAGAGGAGAAAAAAGTCTTGTAATTGCTCCAATCTTCCACACAAATAATGCTGGATTTTCAATAAAATTAGGAAGTTGTCTTTAAAAGTTAATATAGTCAGTTTGGTCTACACAAAACACTTTAGAGTTCCTCTTAGATCAAAAACTGGTTTTATGTTTTTGGAAAGATTTGTGGGTGATTTTTAGGCAATTTTGCCCCTCAAAATAATAAAGTGAGATTTTCCTCTATTGCCAGTGTATTGCTGATGAGTTTTCCTAAGGTAACACATGTATTTTGGATTCTAGGACCATAACCTTTAAAAAAGTAGTTCTAGGACCTGCACTTTAGAGAAAAGTGTGAGTGATTTAACAAAATTATCAGGGTGAGTTGAGCAAGCAACTAAGTGTCAGGTTAAAACTAAAGATTATACCTGTCTTAGCATTGCTTCTATGAAGTCTTCAGCTTGGATTGCACCTCTGAAGAGTACAAAGACAGACTGTTCCATCCCACACACACCCTCTTAGTCTATTAACTATTGCAGCTTTTATTTTAAAATTCTAATCAAAGAGCAAGTAGAGTTTAATTAAAAAAAATATTCCATGTTATTTTAACTGTCACACCTCATTTCCCAGTTCTAATCAACACAAGGAAAGTAGTTAACAAGCAAACTGAAGAGTGACCAGCATTACTGATGTTAGACAACTGACTATATCATGAGCAGCAGTTGTTCTTCTGCTCTATAAATATGCAATAAGCCCAGAGCCACATTTAGAGATTAGTGAAATTACCACTGCACTGCACTCAAAGTGAAAATAATAAAGGTAAAGAGGTTATAAAACAGTTGGAAATCCACAGGAAGGGCAAGAAAGTAAGGAGAGAAGCAGAGGCAAAAAACTCTTCAGTACTTGAAAGACAACAAAAGGAAAAAAGATACAGAAAGTAAAGGGCTCCAATTTTGCACAGATCATCCCTTAATTCAACACAGTATTCAAAATGCAATGAGCTTAAAACCAATCACTGTACTAAAATAATCTAGATAAGTCAGTGGCAATAAAGACATGCAAACAAGCAGATATACTCATGTCCACATACGAGAGGCAGCACAGCATTCAGGGAGGACACACAACGAAAGGAGGAGACCCTTCCAGTTCAAATCACCAGTAACAAACCAGGAACCAGTGTGTCTCTAGCACAGCTACCTCCCAGAGTGGCTGGTTGTCATAGGAAAACAAAGGTCTATTCTCAAGCCATGGACAAAGTACTTCCACCACTGAATGCCCTTATAAGCAAGAGGAATCAAGCTGTTGAAGTCTCAAACTATACAAAGACATTTATTGTCCCAATGACTGAGGACAAAGAGTTCTAACAATCAAAAATAGCATGCAGGCTGTGAAAGGCCAGGCATTTGCCCATCAGTATATGAAGTTTACCAATTTAGGAGGACTGAGGACAGAAAAGTAGCAGGGCTACGTGTCCAGCGCCCAATGCCAAGAAAAACACAACTCTGGGTTACAATTTGCTTACCTTCTATAGAAGGGGCCTGGTCCACAGCTGCATATAGCATCTCTTTCAAAGCCTGCAAGGGAGAGGGAGAGAACAAGGAATACAGTTAGTATTAAAAAGGAAAGAAAAATTACATTGTTTTGATATGACTGTTTGAAAAAAAAAATCAATTAAAGCCCTTTTATCATCCAGACTGGCACAGAAAGCTTTGGTACGTGATGTCAACCCTCTCACACGTATTTCTGTTCACAAAAGAAACAGGTTCATGTTTACTGACTGCTTTGTCTAAAGCCTGTTATCTTACTAATCTATAAAATTTATTCCAACTGTACCTTTCAACGACTTCCTTTGGAAAAATGTTTCCCAGCTGGTAGGATGTTAAAGGCTTTACATTAAAAAAACCCAAAGAAATAACAACAAAACCTGAAGTGTTGCGTGACACAAAGGTGTTTGTCAAGGCAAATGGAGGAAAAGCAGCCTCAGGGACTTCTTACCACTGTTATATAGGAGCAGAGAAACACACATACATTCTAAAAGCTGAAGACAACATGACGGAGGAGATTAGGGAACCGAGGGTGATGGCCTTCTCTCGAGGTGGGATCTGAAGGACAACGTTAACACCAGCCAGAATTATTAACCAGGTGTTCAGGTTCTGGAGGCACCACGAGCTGCCTCCCAAGGACCACAGAAGAACCACTCACCCACGCTCAGACTGATGGTCCAAGAGATGAGCAGTGCAGCAGCAGGTCCAGGAGACAAGGGTGTCCTACAGCTACACACAGAGCATCCCTGGCAGTAACTCCTTCCGTTACCAGAGCCAGGAGAGAGGAAGGAACCACATCAGAAACCTCAACACTTGCAGCTCCTTTTCGGAATTCCTCTTTTCAGACAGCTGTTAAGGTGCTGGTATTATTCCAGACATAGATTAAAGATTTGCTCACTCACAACAAATAAATTGAATTCAGATCAATGGGTGAAGGAATGAAGCAATGCCAAGAGAGGGTCACAATGATGATCAGAGGGCTGGAGCACCTCTGCTCTGGAGACAGGCTGGGAGGGCTGAGGGTGTTCAGTCTGGAGCAGAAAAGGCTCCAGGGAGACCTTAAACCCCCTTCCAGTGCCTAAGGGGGCTTGAAAAGAGCTGGAGAGGGACTTTGGACAAGGGCAAGGAGCGATAGGATAAGGGGGGGAATGGATTCAAACTGACAGAGGGCAGATATTAGGAAAAAATTCTTTACTGTGAGGGTGGTGAGGCCCTGGCACAGGTTGCCCAGAGAAGCTGTGGCTGCTCCATCCCTGGAGGTGTTCAAGGCCAGTTTGGACGGGGCTTGGAGCAACCTGGTCTGGTGGAAGGTGTCCCTGCCCATGGCAAGGGGTTGGAATGAGATAGTCTTTAAGGTCCTTTCCAACCCAAACCATTCTAGGACTCCATGAATAACTTGAGCCATAATTTTGGAACTAGAAGCCACCGGAAAGGACCTATTCCTAATGAAAAGTGCTTTGTTTACACACACCTCATATCTTGATGCACATAGTGCATTTGAGTACTCTCTGCCATTGTAAAAACTAGATCTTTTTCCCTCACTTCTGAGCCCACAGAAATCTAACACACAAAATTCACTCAGGTCATCTTAGTTCCTGTGTCTTCTGCCTGGTTCCCAACATATCCCATACTTCTATAATCCTGCACCTCTGCATTTACCACCTTGCATGTCATAGTCCCCCAGGTCACAACCTCCCAGCCTAAATGACAAATACTCCAATACCCTCAAGGCAAAAACCACAAGCTCAGCAGCTGGAAACTGAGCACTGTTGTAACACGGTGGTTACAATCCTGTTAAGCAAATACAAGGTCTAAAGGACATGTCTGTTTATCACAAGATACCCAAGGTGGCTGGTTACACCGGCAGTTCTGGCATCTCTCAAAGGTCTGGCTCCTGAGTCCACAGAGGTCTCAACAAAGGTCACTTGCATAATTGTTTTCCCAACCCAGCCGCTGCTGAATGATCCTCATTCCAGTGGCACAGCTCTTCTCTACCCTCGGTGCTTTCCTAAAATTCCTCAGGAACACTGGCTGCTTCAGTCCCTTTCCCCCATGACTCACTGGTCAGCAGCACATGATCTGCCTCTGCACATCAAGTGGTCAAAAACTCTCCCTCCTTTTCCACCCCACTCGTCATCCTCACCCACCTGTAACTTTTTCCATGAACCACAACCACATGGCATAAGATAAACAAACCAGGAGAGACAGCAAATTGAAAGTCACTGTAATAACAACTCCACCTCTTAACCCACCCAGAGGTAAACTCAACGTAATTCCTATCTCTGGTTTTATCAGTCATTTAAAAAAAAACAAATTAAAAAGGACAACACTGATGGTCCTGCACTAAGCAATCTTGAAAGCTGAAGGTGTCAGTCGTCCCACAGACCTCTCCCCATGCAGACTGACATATTACAATCTGGCAGCTGCAGAGCAGCAGATTTTGTTACTGCTTTCCTGACCTATATAAGCGAACCAATAACCTGAAAGTGAAAGCCTCGGTGCTCCCTCACACCTAAAGTATTTAGTCCTCTAGATTACAGAATTTTAGAACTGATTGTTTACAAAAGTTATCCATCACTGTCAACTTCAAACATTTAAGCATTACTCTTTCTGCCCTCAAACTAAACAAAACAGGTTATTATTTCTGTGCTTTAAATTGTGCCACTGATACACCTTGCACCCACAGTGAACTTGTGTAAATAGATATGAGAGAACAAAATACAAAAAAAAAGCAGAAAGAAAACACTTAAAAATGCAACTATTAAACCTTAAGAGTGAACAAATTCAAGGATAAAAACCTTAAAACGCTCAAAAAACCTGCTGTTTTAAAGGAGTCTTTCAAAACTCTTCTAAGCTCATCCGCTAACAGCCCGAAGGACAAATAGTGAAATAGCACAACAGATTTGTGTCAGGAGGTGGCAAGCCTGGGTGTGAACTGCCTATCATGAAGCTGGGTTTGACAGCAGAATTGGCCACTTCCCAAAAACTGAAAGCCTGTTTCTGGAAGAGAGACTCTGAAGGCAAGCAAGCAACCTCAGCTATCAGCTTCCTTTTCCCCACCTACTTCCTGCTGCAGGTTGTGTGTCAGAGACGTGTCTAAAGCTCAGCAACCTGCTTCTCTTCTCCAACAGCAAAAGGATTTAAAATCCTGGGGTGTCCCTAAAAGGGGAGGGAGGTCACCTGCTTACACCTTTACCCATCTATCCAATGAACTTTGCACCTGTAATAACTGTTCTGATTCTCCTCCTTCCCCACTTGCTGTGATTTCAAAGGTGGTATGGACTTTTTCTATAAAGATATCACCAGACTTCTGCAAATAAACAAATTCAGGCCAGATTAACTGCAACAAAACAGCCATCTGGCAACTGTACAACTCCAGTGAGTTCCATCAGCTGGACGTGCAGACGTACACTTACGTTTAGAAGTCTGAACAGACGGAGCAAGGTTCTCCTTCTAAAAGCACTCCAAGGATGGACAAGAGAGTAAAGAGATCAGCAGGGTTTGAGGATAAACAGAGGACTAGCAACTCAATACAGTCACTGCATCAAAAAATGAACATTAAATGCAGCAAAGCACATTCACAGCAAAAAAGCATCAGCTGAAATTCATCACCTGAATCTGTTCAGTACTGACTACAGGGAAATGAGAATCCTGTTGTCTGACACAAAAAGATGGGATTTTGTTTGTTTTCATGTTTTTTCTCTATACCAAAGGAATTGAAGGGTAAATGAATAGTCCAAAACTTTAGGTTTTAAGGCAAGAAGAGCACTGAAGCAGGGCACCATAGCAATAACTTAACTCACTAGGAAAAGGCTACTCACTTCATAGGAGAAAAAACTCTGCCAGATTCCCTAAAACAAGGTGAGCAAACCTTTTCCCTGCTGCTGCCAGGGTGAGGGCACATCCAGGGGTCACTGCCCTGTTGCACAGTGAGAATCTGCCTGCTCCACACTGCCAGCTGCCCCAGCTCATGTGCAAAACCACTGCCCCCCTCTGCTGTGCTCTCTGCCCAGAGAAAGCAGCAGGTACAGAAACATGAAACATCGATTTTAACAATTAGAAGGTTTTTGGATGCCAGCCATTGAAATCAAGACCAAAGTTGTCTGAAACTTTCGCATTTCAACAAGTTAAGCATTTGTCAATACGTGTTTTTAAACTCAACAGCCTCCAGGGTTATGACACTCAGTATTCCAACAGGAAAAATTCCCCTTTACATTGGGATTGTATATTATTGACACTGGTCCTCACATAAAGCCCTCCTCATCATTTGCACTGACTTAGGCTTCCAGAACCATCAGCTATGGATGGATTTTTCATAGTAAATGTGACACATCCAATCTGCATGTTTTCATGCATTTTTAGAATGGAAATTTGAATGCAAAGTCAAATCAAGTCAATCAAGGTTTGGATAAAGCTCCCGTGCTAACATTGCCTCAGTCATGGTAAATGTCTTTGGGAAATGCTGAATGAAACAGAACAGCATTCATTGTCATTTTTCTTCTTTTCTGTAAGCCAAGTGCTCTCTCTCAAAAAGCAGATGTACAACAATGGTTGCTAGATAAGAATCTAAGCCACATCTAGCAAAATGTATCTTCTTTTCATCTGTTTAAAGAAAATGAATGGATTTTTCTCTCTCTAAAGCTCTTCCCCTGACCAAGTACCTGCCCTAAGACTGGGCAACTTCCATACTTCCTACAGGCACACCTACAATACTTAAACATATTTTTGGAGGGAAAGATCACGTTAATGGTAAGAACTCTGAGGAGTGTCAACTCTGAAAGACCATCTGAAAGTGAAGTTACACTTTTAGGTATTGAAAGCACAAGTCTCATTCTTCTTCCTGACACTATCAGCCACAGATCACACCCCTCTCCTGGTCTGACTGGCAAAGCTCCCTGCAGGCACGCTCACCGTGCATCCTATCAAAGGATCTCACAAGTTACCTGGGCCCTGCCATGCTCTGGGGCTCTCTGACTGCACATGTCACCTGCTCTCCAATGGAAATAACTACAAATATCAGAGTAGAAAAAACAAGATGAGGACATGTAAGCTTTATGATACCGAATGACACGAAGAAAGCAGTTCCTAGATCACCTTTTAGTCCTTTCAAGGGGGAATGGCTTCAAACTGATAGGAGATTTAGATTAGATATTAGGAAAAAATTCTTTACTGTGAGGGTGGTGAGGCCCCTGGCACAGGTTGCCCAGAGAAGCTGTGGCTGCCCCATCCCTGGAAGTGTTCAAGGCCAGGCTGGATGGGGCTTGGAGCAACCTGGTTTAGTGGAAGGGGTCCCTGCCCCTGGCAGGAGGTTGGAACAAGATGTTCTTTAAGGTCCCCTCCAACCCAAAACACTCTATGACTATGAATGCTGTGATAAGCTGGACTCAAGTGGGAGTTGCTTTACTGGTGCATTTGTCATGCAAAGCACATCTGCTTTTGGCAGAGTGAAAACACTGCAAAAAGTAGTTGTGTGTCAAAACAACACTGCACTCGGGGTAAATATTCTGCTGCAGGCTTGGGGTTAATCATTTGTTTCCCCAGCACCACATAGGTTTCTGTAGACATTAAGTAAGGCAATATAATAATATAAGGCATATAATTCTATGATTCTGAACTTGACATGGGAAGTCCCTGGAAACAAGAACAATCTTTTCAGAGTTAAAAGCCTACCCAAGAAAACCTCTCAGTCTGAAACAGTGATTACTGTTTTAATTAAGAAGGAAAATATATAAATTGTCAGATGAAGAAACAGTATAATGCTACTAAATAGACAATTTATTACTGTGTTACTATGATGCATTCTGTAAGCAATATTGCAGACAAGGAACATAAGCAGCATTTAACCTCACGTTTGCTCATCAACAACTTGGAATTTTTCTGGACAAAGGAGGGCTGGATGCTTTTTGCCTCAGGTATAATCAGCAAGTAAACTGAGGTAGCACTGGGCTTTTACACACTGCACCCACACGACCACCAGTCACTGAATAATAAATAATTCCATCACTGTAATATGCATGAGCAGGAGGTTGACTCACATCCAGCCAGCTCCAACACGGCAAACAAAGAGTTTGAAAGTTATTACTAAAAAGGAGGGTGAGGTTTTTGTTTTCGTTCACTCTACATTAAGCTGTCTGCCCAAGGAGGAGATTACTTAAGATTAGAAAGAGTAACAACTTGAAGGAAGTTTTTACTGAAATCTACATTTTAAACTGGGATGAGGGAAGGGAGAATGACATAATAATACTGCCCTAGTTAAAACAGCTGAAAATTAACCTCCTATAATGAAAAGAGATGCTCATGAGCAGTAGAGTTGTTCACACATTAATCAAGGTGTCGTAGTTCACTGGGTCTCCTTATCCTCTCTCCACATCTGTCTGCTCAGCGTGCAGCCAGATCTTCTGCCCTTCTATTTCCCCCTTGCCTTCCCCTCTAAACCTTCTCCTAGTAAGACATCCAAGTTTTCTGTTTCCAGGAACAGAAGACAACTCTCACAGGGATAACCCATCGGAGACACGCCGCAGAGCTAAGCTGGTTCTTCATTTTATCAAGACAATGGCTTTCCTCCTCATCAAAGACTGATGTGTTATTTGGCCATCTAGTTCTCCACAGAATTCAAAGAGATCAGAATATTGCCGTAAAGTCAATTTCAACTGCAGTTTTTATTTAAACATCCGTTCCTCTGCAGTCAGGTAAAGGAAAACAAAGGAAGAGAGAAGGGCAAATATAAACTTTTCAAGCTCAACATTATAACAAAGCAAGCTAAGAGAAATGTGGCTTTCCTCGCAAACGCAGGCAGATTAAAAGGGATAGTATAAATAAATTGCCATTACAGTCCTAGGGAGAAAACGCAGGCCTTCAAACAATAACAAATGTTACGTGGTTTTAACTGAGTCAATCAGTCAAGAAGTTTTGCTGATCACAGCTGCCCTATAATCAGCTTTCCGTTGTCTAGATTTAATTATTACTCCTGGAAGAGACCGGCATCACTGGCACCTGCCACTCCTACTGCTAACACTGAAATAGGAAATGGTTTTACTACAAATAACCACCTCCAGCTTCGTCTAGTTAAACCCAAGCCAAGCACCGGTGTGATAAATCTGAAACGAAGCAATCAGCGTGACCTTTAGCAGTCTGGTGTGATAAAGCCTGAAACGCTGTATTCTGGAGATAATTCACGATTAATGCAGCAGAACTTGGTGTAAACAGTGCCCATAAACGCCCCGATTCGAGTGTGAAACAGCAAGATGCAAAGCCTTATTTAAAAATGATAACACAGGACTTGATGGGGCTTCGGTGCCTCGCCTTGGGTGGCTCAGAGGAGTTGACGGGGGTTTGGTGCCCTGTTTCGGGTCGCTCAGGGGAGTCGGCAGGGGTACCTGTGGCCCCCGGCAGGGCTGGGAGAGCGCTGGGATCTGCCCATCCCGGCGGGATCGCCCTTGGGAGGCCGGGAGCCTCTCAAAGTCACCGCTCCTGCGCCGCCGGGGCCGAGAACCGCGGCTGGTGCTGAAGCACCGCCGGGGCTGCGGGGGGTGCGCGGGGCCGGGCACCGCACCACGCGTGTGCTCCGACCTCTGTCCCCGGCCGAAAGGTTACCGCCGGCGACTAATTAATTAATAAATTAATTAACCGGACACCCGAGGGCTGCCGAGAGCAGGAGCCGCCGCGATGGACACACGCGCTGCCTCTTCCCCGTCCCTGCGGGGGTAGGACCGCACCGCACCGCCGGGCACGGGGGGCACCGGGGAGACACGGGGGACCAGCGGCAGTCCCTACACAGCCCCCCAGGACAGGGTACCCCCGGCCGGGGTAGGACCGCCCCGCACCGCCGCGGCACCGGGGAGCCCCGCGGAGAGCCCGGGCTGGTCCCCGCACGGCTCCCCGGGAGCGGGGCCGTACCTCATACTGGATGTACTGCTTCCGCCACTCGGGGGTGATGTGCGCCGCGAGGTGCTCGGCGAACTTCATCCTGCCGCCGCCGGCGGGCCGGGGCCGCGCTCGCTCCGCGCCCGCAGAGCCGCCTCGGCGGCGCCTGGCTGCGAACGGGCGTCGGTAGTGGGGGGCGGGGGGGGTCCGCCGCCACCGCACATGGGCCCCCGCCCGCCCGCCCCGCCACTCCTCGGCCCGCCTCGGGCCTCCTCAGCGCCGCCCCGCCGCCGCTGCCG